>NC_133042.1:2908000-3217000 GCF_048771995.1 Taeniopygia guttata
GACAAGATGGAGGAAATTGGGTGTGTCTTGTCCTTTTTCTCCTTCTTCATGCCCTCCATGTTTCACTGTGGTGTTGGCATTTTTCTGTTGGTTTAGGCTGGGGACACACTGTCCAACGTAGGTGACAGATATTGGCACGTTATTGTAAATCCAGCACAGGTAGTTTGTGGTATTTAATGTTTGTACCATCCCACTGAGGGCAGAGCCCCACACGCTGCCCTGCAGGACAGAGCTGCGGCAGGGCAGCAGAACATGTTAGAGAGAAACAGAATAAACAACCTTGAAACCAGCACAGACCAATTATGGCTTCTGCTTTGGCAGCGGGGCTGACAGACAGAGACTTTCTACAATCTCGGGATCATCAATACCACAGATTCCGACACCAGTGAGTCAGGGAACTCTGGGGAAGAGTAGAAATGTTTTGCACCCAGCATCAAAGCTGAGATTTCTGGTGGGTGAAAAAATGGAGTATTGCTAGAGTACAGCAGTGGCTCGTGGAAGGATCTCTTGACACAGGATGTGACTCTGCCTCCATACAGATGTGTTTTGACTACCTGATAAGGCTGATTGCTGCTAATTAAAGCTCATGACTTTTGTGGAGGTGAACTCTGGGCTGTAGTACACAGTAGAAGTTATAGGTTGACCTATGGATAAAACAAGCAATAAAACTTTGGTTTTTTTTAATGGAGTCAAAGAATTAATTGAAAAGCAAAATTATCTAAAAGCTTTATAATTTTTTCCCACTTGCAGCCTCTCTGGTATGGCACAATAAAAGGACAGTGTTGAAGTGAAAGGTGTTGTTTCATGGGGAAAATGCTGAGAAACAGATGCTCAGCTTAATGGCTCAGCCTGTGCTTTATCACAGAATTATACCTAATCCTATACCTAATTATACCTGCAGGTTTTATCTGCGAGTGCTTGTCATTTCCCAGGTTAAACATCAGCTTGTTTCTGTAATGCCATCTAAACTAATTGTTACTTACACACAGCTGTTGGAACATAATGCTTGGCAAAATGTCCTTCCTCCGGAATGTTCTATCAGCTCATATGGTGGGATTTGAACCCCACAAATTAACACACAGCCATTGACAACGGGAAGAATTTTCATGGTTTTGAATCTTTTAGAGTAGAGAACGCAGGAATGTCATGGATAACTGGAGGTCTCTTGTAGAGAAAGGTTGCTCCCTTGTACTCTCCCCCATTCAGTTATTTAAGGCAAATCACTTCTGGTTTTACACTGATCAGGAAAAATCTGCTCTTGGTAGTCTAAGAACAGAAGGAAGGTGAAAATTCAGGCTGCGGGAGATAGTAATTCTGTTAGACCAAATATCCTGGGTCATCCTGGGGAAATAACAGAAATACTTGATGTTCCTTGTCTAATTTCCCCTTGCCACTCACACCTGTCCTGTAGCTCCCACAGCAACACTCCCAGTTCTGGCCAGACAATGGCAGTGACGTGGCCGTACAGAGCCACTCCAACCCCAAAGCTGTCCTGCTCCTCCAGGCACACTGTGACTCCCCAGTGACAATCAGTTTCCTGTTCCACCCAGCTCCATGGGTGGGAAGGGGACAGGGAAGGTTGGAGGGAAGTGCTGGAATGCTGCCATGGCAAATGAAACAAAATGCAGAAGGGTTTTAGCTCCTTTTCCTCATCCACTTCTTTTCTGTCTTTCAGTGTCCTTACTACCAAGGTGAAGAATGAGGACCAGCACATTCAGAACACCTGGGGAGTCTGAGCAACACATCTTAGAGGATCAATTTGGAGTACTGGGAGAGGCTCTGTGGTGTAAGACTGAACAATGAGAGCAGGGACACATATCACACCCTGTCTCCTTCCCTTCTGCTGTCATAGGTGGATCAAACAAGAACAGCATGATTTCTTAATCTGCAGAATAATTTTACACTGTGTTCTCACTTCTTTGTCAGGTACAAGATGGTATCAGCTATAGCTGAAGGACTAATGCCTGTTTCTTTGTAATTAGTATTGATTAAACTCTCCTCTCCTGTTGCTGGAAGATGAGTTATTGTGGAAAGCTTTACCATCTGTCTGTGCTGTGTAATAAAACTCTGCCATTTGCAGAAGTGCCATTCAGGCTGCCATGCCATTGCCAGAAATTTTGCCTATTATCTGAATCATGAAGGATAGCAAGGGGGGAAAACATCCTGAATAATCTCATCACCTTGAATAAGCAATGGTGTCAAGAAAATGAAGCTGCAGAAAAACCACAGGAGGATCATCACAGTGACTTCTACAGCTTTCAGCAAAACAGTCTTGATAAATAAAGACAAATGATTCGTCTCTGTGTGTTCATTTGGAGCAGACACTGGATGAAAGATTCCCCTGTGCTTCTTTTGTCCTGTTCCACTGAGCCTTCCCCACCTGATGGGAGGAAAAGAAGGAGCCAAAATCAGGAAGCTGTTCCTGCCTCCCTACCTAATTTAGAGTCTCTTCTGTTTTTGTTTTTCCCATCAATTTGTAGAGACCCATTTTCCCACATTGTCCCGAGTTCCACTCCCCTCTTGTTCTCTGGGTCATTCCAGTAACACATTTTTACAACGATGAATATTCTTCCAAATTCCCAGTGGGATGTCTGAGCCCTCTGGATTTTGAGAGTGCTACCTCAAGTCTTGGGCATTCACGGGGAAAATCTCCCTCACTGAATGACTTAGGACTGGTGTTTGCAATGAGTAATGGAAGGGTATTTGGGGTCATGTGGTATCAGTAATGCTGGAAATGAAACACAATTTAATTTTAATTTAATTAAACATGACCTTCCAAGAAGATTAGAAGAGAATTGTATTACTAAAAAAAATTGTTCTTTTCTCACTGGAACTGTCTCATGGTATGAGAGCAACAGGTTTGATCTTGCCACTGCTAAACAGAGATGATACTTGACATTTCCTTTCTCTGGGCCCCCTTCAGAGGTTTCACTTTGTTTTCTTTCAGTACAGAATGAAATGAGAGAGGAGAGGAGAGGAGAGGAGAGGAGAGGAGAGGAGAGGAGAGGAGAGGAGAGGAGAGGAGAGGAGAGGAGAGGAGAGGAGAGGAGAGGAGAGGAGAGGAGAGGAGAGGAGAGGAGAGGAGAGGAGAGGAGAGGAGAGGAGAGGAGAGGAGAGGAGAGGAGAGGAGAGGAGAGGAGAGGAGAGGAGAGGAGAGGAGAGGAGAGGAGAGGAGAGGAGAGGAGAGGAGAGGAGAGGAGAGGAGAGGAGAGGAGAGGAGAGGAGAGGAGAGGAGAGGAGAGGAGAGGAGAGGAGAGGAGAGGAGAGGAGAGGAGAGGAGAGGAGAGGAGAGGAGAGGAGAGGAGAGGAGAGGAGAGGAGAGGAGAGGAGAGGAGAGGAGAGGAGAGGAGAGGAGAGAAGAGAAGAGAAGAGAAGAGAAGAGAAGAGAAGAGAAGAGAAGAGAAGAGAAGAGAAGAGAAGAGAAGAGAAGAGAAGAAAAGAGAAGAAAAGAGAAAGAGAAAAAACTAGGGAATGGAAGTGAAAAACTAGGGAACCAGGCAGGAAGGCTTCTCCTTCATCTAGATCTAGATTCTTTTTTTATTTTCTCCCATGCCTTTCTCAAATTGGGCTTGATCCAGGAGGCTGCAGCACCTCTGCTGTGCCTCACGGCACGTCCCCACCCTGCAGGACCCTTCCTGTGTGTGCCAAGCCATCGGTGCCACCCCTGGGTGACGCTGCAGCCGTGCCCAGCTGCTGCCAGCAGGCAGCAAACACCAGCAGGGACAGCAGCTCTCATGGGGTGGCTGCTCTCCTGGCAGGGAAGTCACCTGGAATTCACCAGCACCCCTTGCACAATCCCTGGCACGCACAGCCCGCGTGCTCTTCTTCTCCAGGCTTTGAATTTACAGCAGGAAAATAAAGGCTGGGATTTTGGGCTGCTTATTTCATATAACCATTTGTGTTGGATTAACCATTAATGTTCCAAGGTCACTGAGCCCAGCCTTTGTGAAGCACTTGATGATTTAATCAGAAATTGTTATTACTAATATTACTACTCTTAATATTACTACTGGTATTGTTATTATTGCTACTATTATTACGTAAATTTCCTTAATGGCAAATATTACTTAAATGCTAATAATATTTTCACCTGTAATATCAGTGTTGTTTAGATCAGTCTCTGCTCTTTAGGATTGCAGATCTAGTATGAAAATACTTTTAAAATCTTCCCAGATTGCATAACACCAAAGTTCAGCTGTTTAAAATAATGTCTGTGAAGAAACGAATGGCAGAACTCAATGTGCAAAGAGAGTGAGATGCAAAACCTCAATCCCAAAGTTCATCCACCCCTTGGCAACTCACACTGAGCCATGTCAGAGTTAACAGAGCCTTTCTGCCAAAAATATTTTTCCTCTGGAAAGAAAATTAGCTTGAATCAAGTGAAAACTTGGAGGAATGATGCTGTCAAGAGCAAACATCAACAGTTTTCATTTCAATTATATTTGATTGTCGTGTTTCAATTTAGCTTGACTTTATTTCAAAATAATCCTTCTTTTCTCTGTTTTGGTAAAAATTAAAAAAACCCATCATGACTCTACTGCAGTTAAATATTGGAAAAATCAAGGGATTATATTCAGGGAATAATTTTCAGCTTTTCATTCTGTATTGAAAGAAAACAAAGTGAAGCATCTGAAGATGGCCCAGAGAAAAGAAATGTCAAGTATCATCTCTGTTTAGCAGTGGCAAGATCAAACCTGTGGCTGTCACACC
The DNA here is from genome assembly GCF_048771995.1 of Taeniopygia guttata. NCBI lineage: Eukaryota > Metazoa > Chordata > Aves > Passeriformes > Estrildidae > Taeniopygia > Taeniopygia guttata. The sequence goes on from NC_133042.1 coordinate 2,912,711, forward strand.
ATGAGACAGTTCCAGTGAGAAAAGAACAAATTTTTAGCAATACAAACAATATTTTCACAGAATATGGACAAGTACATGTCCAGAGCTGACTATGTTCTGATTTCACTGGTCAGAAACAATTGCTGCAATATTTCCCTCTGCAGAGTATTTATTTATCAATTTGTTCATTTAGAAAAAGGATGTGCTAAAAAATAGCAGCAGAATTTTGAGCTGTTTCATGATGAAATGGTGCAATCAGCAGTGTGTTTGTGAGAGGGGCCCAATGGCACAGTCACATCCACATCACTGTGGTGTTACTTCAGGGATCTTAATCCGTGTTTGTCAAAGTTCCTGTTTTTAGCTCATATTCCAAATGTTGTTTCAGGTTACCAGAAGGAGTTCACTGGAGGTTCTCTGATCCTCATCACTTCTCAGCTGGCCTTCCTTACTTTTTTTGGAGGACCCTGGGATGGGCTAAATGCAGAAATACCAAAATTCGGGTCTGAGGTCAGACTTAGGCCTGACACACATTGGATTTCACCCAGCTGGGTCCATGGATTGTTTTACCTTTTGATACTTCCCCTCTGCCATGTCAAGTTCTCCTTGAGAAGCTACAGGAGCACGAGGAGCCAGAGGAGCTGGGGACAAACTCCTGAGCCCAGCTGTGCCCTCAGAGCCACTCTGAGCTGTCCCTGTGTCTGCTGGGACCCGCTGGTGTTGTGTGGTCCCCCTGTGCCCTGTGCTCAGGTCAGACCCCACCTGCAGAGCTGCCCCAGCACAGGGAGGAGCTGGAGCTGCTGCAGAGATCCAGAGGATCTCTCCCAGCTCTGCTGGGAGGGAAGGCTGGCACCGCTGGGGTTGTTCATCTGGAGAAGAAAAGCTTTGGGATGACTTCACTGTGGCCTTGCAGAGCCTGAAGGAGCCAAAAATATGGAGAGAGACTGTCCAAGGGCCTGTGATGCTTCTACCCTCTCAGCCCCAGATTATTGGGCTAGCCCAGAGATACGAGGCTTTGAGGGGAGGAACATCAGGAGATGGGCTAAGATTGAAAAGAGGCTCTCACCCTGATGTGGTTGTCTTGCTTCTTTATTCCATGAGATCCGGGGGAAAGAGAGGGGGAAAGAGAGGGGGAATGAGGGCGACCAGGAAGAGGCATCGCCTTGTCATCGCCATCGCCTTAGTCTCTGGACAGGGAGGGCTTCTTGGCTCTCCACCAACCCCATCTGGGACCAGGCTTATCTGATCAGAGTCCCAGGAGTCCTGGGAAATGGGAAAAGCATGGCCGAGCGCAATGTAACACCCCTGGAGTGCCAGGACAAGGGGGAACGCCTTCAAACTGAAAGAGAGTGGGTTTAGATTGGAGATTAGGAAGAAATTCTTCCCTGGGAGGGTGGGCAGGCCCTGGCACAGGGTGCCCAGAGCAGCTGTGGCTGCCTCTGGATCTCTGAGGTGTCCAAGGCCAGGCTGGACAGGGCTTGGAGCACCCTGGGAGTGGAACTTGATAATCTTTAAAGTCCTTTCCAATCCAGGCCATTCTCTGACTCTGTGACTATGAGAACAAGCTGTTGTCTTCTGATTCTGTGGGGGTTATCTCCCTTCTTTCCCAGCTGGCAGCTCCTAAGGAAGCCCAGGATTCTCAAGACCTTTGGTCACAGTCTTGTGTTGCAACAAGTCCCATCTGCTCACTCCAGCTTGGAGGCCATTTGTGGCTTTGTTGTGGCAGCATCACGTCTCCTCCATGTGAGTTCCCACCAACTCTCTTTCCCCACCATCCTGCATGTGTGAGAGGTGGACAATCATGAATCAGCAGCTTTTGTGCATCACAAACTTTCCTGTGGTCACTTTGAACACTTTACAGGAAGGACACTTGGTGACAGCTGCCCATTGCACATTTCCTGAGGGGAATGTTCTCGGGACAAAGTTGGTGGGCACAACATGCCCGGACTCCACGTCGACTCCATGGTGAGGATGTGGTCCATGATTAACACAGATCAGACGATTAAGTTGGAAAATAGTTAAGGAAAATTTCAATTTTTTGTTTTGCTTGAAAGACGAGATTCACTTTGCTCACTTCGCTGGTCAATCAGAGCAGCCCTGCTTAATTCAGGAAGCTCTTCATGATGGAAAAATTCCCAAGGATGAGAGAAAAGTTCCAGAAATAGTGCAATGCTTGATATTCTCACACTATTATTCACATTTCCAGTGAAAAATACCTGCTTCTATCTCTGGATGTGATTTACATAAAGATGCAGATGGAAAAAAAAAAAAAAAAAAAAAGGTGTTGGAATCCCACGCATGTGACCACAGGGGCTGAAAATCCCATTGCTTGCCTCAACACACCCTCTGAAAAGTGTTTCCTCTCCTCCACTGCGACTGGGGGTGGCTGAGAAGGCCACCCCCACGCAGAGAAACTGCTCTGCTGCTCCTTGACGAGTGAGGCACCGAGGAACGACGTGGGCGGATCAGCTCCAGGGAAACCCGGGCCTGCCAGAGGCAAAAGGGATTGAAAACAAACTTCTTTTTTTTTTTTTTTTTTCCCTTCCAAGTACTTGTGCTCGAAAGGAATGCAGTGAGAGTCACCAGAGTTGTGGCAGGGTGACACTGTTTGGCCCATGGAGGGGAAAACACCAAAATCCAGGGAAGAGGAATTCCAGCTTGTGAAAAATGCGTATTTTATGATTGGCTTTTCGCAAATGTTACAATTAATATTATATGTGTAATGTTAGAAAGTTATGCTGTATTAATTCTCTTACATAGTGTATTAAATGTAGTTTTAAGTTACAACATAATGTTAAAATAGAAACTCTGCGATATAGGATTTGTTACAAGCTCAAGCAGGAAGATGAGATGATCAAGAAACTCTTCACACAGAAGGGGGCCCATAAAGAGTTACAGCCTCTTATCAGAAAAGACAAACATTCTTCCACCTTCTCTCCATCTTTGTAAAACCAACAAAATTAAAAAGAAGAAGCTGACAAAAACCAGAAAAGTTCTTAATTTGCAAAGAATTTATGCATCATGTATGAGATATATGAATATACAACTGGCTATTGCTTTTAAGGGTTATTCCTTTGTTCACAAGGCGTGCTTTTCCTGACTTAGTGTCAGAGAGCATTCAGACGTCCGTAATTCTTTTCTTTTTATTGTCTTATAATTGTCCTAACTCTAAACTTCATTACTCTAATTATATTATTATTTTTATAACCATTTTATTATTATTAAACTTTTAAAATTTTAAAAACCAAGTAATTAGCGTTTTTCACACAGCTTGTGCTCTGTGTGCAGCTGGCAGTGCTGTTGGGTTTGTGGCAGTGCTGGGAAAATTGGGACTGCTTGTTCCCAGTCCAGGGAAATCAGTGCAAGGAGTTCAACAGCTTTTGGTAAAGATTTGGGACAGGCCTCATTGCACCAAAATGATGGCAAACCCAGGTGTTTTCTTTTTATCTTGTTAAAAATCGGGAGAAGAGAGGCCAGAAAACCAAGGGGCAAGGTTAGGGCTCTCCACTTGGTGAAAGTGAGACTGTGTTGGGGATGTAATGTTCATTTCTGGATCAGGAGACTGGAATGGAATGGAATGGAATGGAATGGAATGGAATGGAATGGAATGGAATGGAATAGAGTAGAGTAGAGTAGAGTAGAATAGAATAGAATAGAATAGAATAGAATAGAATAGAATAGAATAGAATAGAATAGAATAGAATAGAATAGAATAGAATAGAATAGAATAGAATAATCTCAGTTGAAAAATACCTACAAGGATCATCTCATCCAACTGTCAGACCCCTGCAGGGCTGACCAAATGCTAAAGCAGATTCTGAAGGCATTGTTCAAAAGCCTCTCAAACACAGCCAGGCTATTCCTCTCCAGGAATTCTGGTCCAGCCTTTGACCACGCTGTCTGTGAAGAAAGGTGGAGTCTGAACCTGCCCTGATGCAGCTTTGAACCATTCCCACATATCCCATCCCAGGGAGCAGAGATCAGCATGTGCCTCTCCACTTCCTAGAGATGCTCAGGGTCCTGCCCAGCACAACCTGGGAGATGTTGAGGGAGCTGGGCTAGTTTATTTGGCAAAAGGGAACCAAAAATTCCTGGCAGTGCAAGATAATGCACCCAGGGTGCCACCAGTGCCTTTTAGGAGATAGATGATGGAAGCTGGGATAACCTTTTTCACTCAGAGGGTGATAGAGCTCAGGAACAGGCCCTCAGAAAAGTGTCTGAAACCCTTCCCTGGGGAGATGTCAGGACTTGGCCAGAGAAAGCCATGAGCAAACTGATCTTGTTCCAGTCTTGCTTTGAGCAGGAGGTCAGGCTACAGATCCCCAAAATCTGGTCTAGCCAAAATACATATTTATATCCACATGTAACTCTTTCAGCCAAGGACTTTGATTAATTAAAGCTGACAATGTTATTAATTATCATTTAAATAGCATCCTTGTAGTGTCAAGTTTCTCATGTCTCAGATATTGTGCAAAGTGAAACAATAATTGATTATGCAGCCAAATTTCTGCTATTTCCTGAGCTAACTTCCTCCAGCTTTGCTTAACTGGGAGAGTGACTGGCAAGACACTTTTCCAGCACGTAACTCCGGTTGGAGATGGGTCCAGTTATTACTGCATGAAAGTTTACATAGTGGAGAAGTCTCTTTTCCTGTGATTTTTCTGGGGAAATGTTTGGATGCCTTTGGAGGTAACAATTGCTCCCTGCAAGGGGAGAGATGGCCACGTGCCGCTGCGAGGATCGGGATGAGGCAACACTGGCCAGCAGAGCAGGCAGCACTGCGGATTTTATCTACGTCATTGCTTTGTTTTCCTAATTGTGAGATGACGACCACGACGACCACGAGGTGGAAAAAGCAGAAGGAAGACTAAAGCAACTGCTGTGAGTCAGCAGGGCCAGAGGTTTGTGGAGCCCTGCCTGTGCAGCTGCCTGGCAGACCTTCCCTGGTATGGAACATGCCCAACACACAGCCAGGCCCTCTGGGGTGTGTGTGGGGCAGAGTGCTGGCAAGGCAGGGAGCACCTCACCCTCCTTTTGGCCTCTTCTGGGTCAGGAGGACATGTTCACCTCATGGATCCTGAGCAGATGTGGAGCACACTCAGCCTTCCCAGGGATGTGCAGATCCAGGAGGGCAGGAGGATTTAGCTGGCTCGGTGGTGGCCACTGGACACGCTGCCATGGGAGCCCACGTGCCACAGATGGCTCACAGCAGCCCAGGGAGGAGAGGAATCGCAGGAAGTGTGTGGGAATGGGCTGTCCCTGACAGCACAGAGGAGCTGTAGGAGAGGGATGTTCTCTGGGGCAGGGGAAGCCCAGTCCTTCCCACAGCGCTTCCAGGTCTGTGGTTGCCCACAAGTCAACAACGAAGGAAGCGTGGAAAAGGCTGAACACTTATTGGAAGCTCAGCCAAGGCCACTGGGGTCAGACAAAGCAGAAAAACCGAGTCTCCAGAGCTGAAATATCCTTTTGTTTTTCCCTCTCTCCCTTTCTGCGGTGAGAGAACATCCCAAGCTGCAGCCAAGGCCTCTGATGAGTAATTTATTTAACTCTGTTCAGCTTTTCTTTTCTAAAAGTTTTTCTCCCCAAAGCCAGTCTTCCCTTCCTGCCAAGTGCAGGTTAATTGTTTACTGGATTGGCCCAAGTCCTGGAGTTATTCAGCTCCCTAGCAAGATCCCACTGATTTTGCAATGTCTGCTGGGGCCTGCTCACATGTCATCTTCCTGATTAAAGAGCCCCTTATTTGTGTGCTTCAGAAGAAGACCAAGAGCAGCAGAAAACATGTGCAGGGCTCCTTAACATGCCCAGTGCAGAGTTAGGCAAGAACGAAAGAAATTAGGATGGGAAATGTAATAAGACCTTGAGGTTGTGCACTGACATTAATGAAAATAACAAAGTAAAAAGGTGCCCGGTGGGCTGCTGGTTATTGTGTCTTTGATTAAAGTGAAATTGATGCCCATTGAATAGAATTGATGTCCATTTAATATGCAAAGCTCTTTAGGCAGGGGAGAGGCAGTTTCAGGGCACTGTGGCTGCGGTGGCAGGAGCAGAAGCTGGATGCTGTAGCTCACGGGCAGGTCTGAACACATGTGAGTGGGGATGTCCCACATCCCACACGGGACCAGCCCCGTCAGGACGTCACCGTGCCCTCGGCAGGTTATGTAACTTGTTTTGTTCCATCCTCAGCGAGAGGCCAGGAGTGAAAGGGGAGCATGGAAAACAGGAGGCAAATTGGTTTAGCTCCTGGGCTTGTGGTTTTCGCCCTGCTGCTTCTCCTCCCCCCTCCTTAATGGAGCTCCTTGTGCAGTTTCAGGAGAAAGTGGAAAAAATGGGATCACTGCCTGTGCTGTCCCAGGGTAAAGTCTAGCCGTGAACACACTTAACCAAGCAGTTATCAGCCTGAGCAGCACTTTCTGCCTCCTGTCTGCAGCACTCAATCTCAGGTCACTTTTGCTTTTAGCGGGACAGTACCTGTTAACATCAAATATTACCACAGCGTTTTGCATTGCCTGTGATCAACCACATCTTCCACTTGCACAAGACTTGTGTGTGGGCCTCTTTCCATGACTGAGATGATCCCACATTCTGCAGATTCACAGTGGCCTCTCCTGCATGCTGAGCAAGCTGCCAACAAAGCCTTGCTGTTGAAATGTGATGGGTGCTGGCTGCCTCAATGCTTGGCAAAATATCTATAAAATCACTGCTATTTGCTCTGCCTTGAGTGATTTCCTCCCATTCCCCACAAAAATGAGTTGCTGGATGAATCAGAGCGTGGGGGTTTTGTTGATTTATTCAGGAACCTGCAGGATCTCTTTGGCTGGATAAAGATTTGCCTCTTAACCTTGCACCTTTATTTGTCACTCTTCTCCTGCTGGCTGGGGAAGGGGCACAATGCTAAAAGTTTTTTCCTTGTGCCACAACAGCAGGAGAAGTGCCAGAGGTCCCAAAGAGATTCTCTGGGAAAGAGAATTCACAGGGAAAGAAGGAAGGGAAAAATACAGTTCCAGGGGTTTTCCCTGACTCACCGTGGCCATGGGCTGCCCAGGCCTGGCTTTATGAAAATCAGTCTGTATGACTTCATGAATGCCTTGGCCCAAACAAAATGTGCTGGGTGGGTGCCTCAGCCCAGGATGGGCTGGGAATGCTGCTCTGCCAGCCTGGATGGGGGCTGGGCTGGGCTGGCTCCATAGGGAATGGGGCAGCTCCATCCCAGGGCACAGCTCGGGGAGGCTGAGGGAGTGTGGAACTCAGAATGCTTCTTCTGGGCAACTCTGCTCAGTATCTGGGAGCAGGGAAAGGAGGGGAACTTGTCCATTTTCATCCTAAAAATGAAAGTAGTGAGAGCAATGCACATGAGTAAATGCCTAAATATAATTTCAAGAGGAAATCCAGCTTCCAGCAAGGATGCTTCCCTTGGAAGCTGGATGCTTCCAAGGGAAGTTGAGGAGAGTCTATGATTGCTTACAACCTGTGATTAATGTTTTTTACTATTTTGTAAAAAATAATTAGAAAAGGATTTGACTCTCCATTATATGAGACAGACAATTATTTTCCACCATAAGCTTACTTTTTTTTTGGCCATTCCTTCTATCTCAATATAATGATTCCTGAACTCTAACATCCCACATGTTAAGATCAAATTATTTCGAGTAAACGGAAATATCCTGAAACGCAGAAATCATGATTAAACAGCAACATTTTGGACAGAGGAATGCACTGAAATGTCACTTTCAGAGAACTGAAGAGAGTAGCAGAATTAAACTTCTTTGGAAGACATCTCGCTGCTTGAAGTAGATAACCCAATATGTGATGTATAGTTGAAATGCCTCCAAAGTATTTTGAGTGCTTCCAAGCTGGATTGATTGTGCTTCCATGGCATTTAGATGCTGGTCAGGAGCACTGGGGGAACTGCCTTGGATCCCTTTGTCCCAGGGCTGATCCCACAGGGGTAGCTCATCCATATGCAATAGGGAAAACTCGTCTGTGAAAGCTTCTGGGCTCTCTACAAATGCACCTGTCAGTGTTTGCAGTTTCTCTGAGAACATTAATCCCCAGGTTTTCAGCACCCATTTGTGATGGGGAATTGGAGTAGTGTTTGGTGTGTTTCAGGTGTGTTTTATTGTGGATCAGGAAGCAAACCTCAGACAGGATATGGGCAGATATTTTCTTGGATCATTTTGTGCAAGTGCCTTTGGAGGGTGGTGAGAGCAGGGATACACCTCCAGCAGGGCTTGAAATGAAGACATCTCATTGTCCCTGACTTGCCAGAGCCTGCAAAGCATCCTGAGCCCTGCTTTAGTGTCCCTTTGCTGTCCTGTGCTGTCAGTGCAGGGACTGGCACAGCCAGGAGCAGGCAGTGAGGTTGATAAGGGGTGTGAGGGAAAAGCGACCCGCACTGGGGGCCAGGAAAGCACCTGCCTGCAGGTGAGCCAGGCCAGCCTCTCTGTCTGCCCTGGAGCAGGACCACTGCTCCCAGGATCATTCCTGGATGGTCCCAGCCTCATGCTGGTGTGGGATTTGTCACACCCAACCCACCAGCATCCCACACTGGCATTGCCCCATGCCAGCACCACGCCTGAGACAAACTCTGCTCTCAGGCTGCTGTGGCACAGCCATCCTGAGCGGTGGCAGAGCTGTGGATGATCAGAAATGCTGTCATTTCAAGTATCTGCTGTCCAAATCTCAGCGGGTTTCTAAGCAAGCTGTACATTCACTCTTTCAGAGTCCTTGGAAAACCCCAGGCAAAATCCACTCGGAGCTCTGGCAAGATGACAGATCATTCTCTGAAACTTGCAAAACAGTCTTTTTCTTTCTCCAACTCCCACAAGAGTTTCTTGTGAGAAGAGGAAGCAGGCAGTGGTGTCCCAGTGCCCTTCCACTACAGAGTTTGTGTCTGACTGTGTTTGCAGGACACCTCCCAGTGACGTGACCCTCCCCGAGGTGCCAGAGGGAAGGTCACAGAGTGCAGCTGGAACACAGAAAGTCAATGTAGGAGAGTAAATAACTCGAGGAAATGGAAAGAGGAGGAACTGGCCAATGCCTTGCAATTCTTGTTTTTCTTTGTGGTGAGAGGAAATACCAAAGAAAAGGCCTAGCACATATTTTCCAGGGATTCCCTTGTTTTTAAAAGAAAGACATAAGAGCCTGATGGCAACAAGGCAGAGCTGGAAAATCAGTGAGGGAGAGTGAGCACTCCTGTGATGCCTTGTGATGGCTGATGTAGAACAGAGGCTGCACAGAGCTAAAGAATAAAGCAGGGATTTATTCAAAGGATCTCCTCCATGGATCCACCTTGGGCAGCACCAGAGCCCAGCCAGGGCTGCACCCAGGATGACCCAAAATGGTCCCAAAATGCACGAGCGCTCCCGGGGGCTCTCCCTGGGATCAGTTCTGCTCCATTGGCACCTTGGAGTTCATTGTCCCATTCCAGCTTTAGCCCAGGCAGTCCCACCCTGCTTGTTTTTCTCTCTCCAGCCCACAGTGTTTGTGCTCTTGGGCTGAGATTTGGATCATTTGTCCTTGGTGCCCAGCTGGAGCAGGAATTGTTTTGTCTCCCTGCTTGGGGCTTGGAACACAAGCCCTACGAGGAACGTTTGAGGGAGTTGGGGTTGTTTAGCCTGGAGAAGAGGAGGCTCAGAGGTGACCTTATTGCTCTCTACAGCTTCCTGAAGGGAGGCTGCAGACAGGTGGGGTCGGTCTCTTCCACCAGGCAGCACTGACAGAACAAGAGATCACAGCCTCAGCTATGTCAGGGAAGGTTTAGGTTGGATATTAGGAAAAAAATTTTCACTGAAAGAATAATAAAATACTGGAATTGTCTTCCTAGGGAGGTGGTGGAATCACCATCTCTGGATATGTTTAAAGAAAGACTGGACTTGGCACTTGGTGCTATAGTCCAGTTGTGGTGTTAGGGCATAGGTTGGACTTGATGATATTAGAGGTCTCTTCCAACCTCATTATTCTGTGATTCTGTGATTCTGTGCAGAGAGCTCACCATCCCCTCATATGAAGCCCAGACCCACAGACTAAAGCAGCACAGAATGTGAAAAATAGAAAAGCTCAAACCTGAGACATCACTTGGCTGCCCAGTGCTGATCCAGGTGCTGCTCCAAGGGTGTGTTTGGAACAACATGGAAGGATGGCACAACCTCCTCTGGGGAGTGATGGGCATTTCCACAGGGCTCCAACAACTATGGACTGTAAATTCTGTGCTTTTCTCTCAAACCCCCAAAACAAATAACTGACACTAATTTATCAGACCTCTGACACAGGATAAGGCATTCTGGTTCCCTAGGGGAAATCAGGCATTTTTGGATCACCAACCCTTCCAGCAGAGGAGTTTTACTGGATCATCCCCAGCAGCAGCTCCCAGATTCAGTTTTCAGCACTGAGGTTCTTCCTTAGCATTTCTGGGACTTTTAAAAATCTGTTATTAGCAAGGAAGCACCAACGTTGCAGTGAAGGAGAGGGACACCCCACCAGGATGTTCTTAACCACAGGCACATCCCTGTGTTGATTATCAGGAATTTGAGCAGGGCTGGGCCTGGTGTAAAGCTCTGCAGCCCCTCCTGGCTCTGGGAAGAGCCAGATCCCCTGGATATTTTATGTTAATTCCTTGGTCTTTCTGTGGTTTTGATCAGAAATTCCAGCAATGCTCTTAGCAACCCCTGTTGATACCAGATCCAGTGAAACTGGTACTTTCTAGAAAAACTGAGAAACTATTATGTCTCGGTGGAAACATCCCTGGCTTACACTTTCTGAGGCATTGGTTTTCCTTATGGGGTAAGCCCTGAAACTTAGGGAAAAACAAGCAAAACTTTTGGGTTCAGTTTCTTTTCTGTGATACTTCCTTTTATTTTCAACATAAACTTCATTTTCATTCTCTAGTGGGCAATTCCTAGTGAAGAGTGGACAAACAAGTGTCTTTTTTCCCCTCTGGGCTCTGAGCTTCCTGGGAAAAAAAAAAATCAAGAATTACAAGAGTTTATGTATTCAATAATACAGGTCCCCATTAAACAGGGAAGAATCAGGTTATTTGCTCTTAGTAGGCTCAGATTATTTTAGAACCCTGGAATGTAAACGAACTGCAGCCTGTAAACTTGGAAAAATGATCAGGGGAAAAATTTCCTTCCTGTTAGGAGCTGGGATTCCTGCTAATGGATGGGAGTGGATTTTTCTTTCCTGGATTACATGTTGCAGTAACTGCTGTTCAACACACTCATTTTGCCTCACTTTAATAGGATTTGGAGAGAATGTTAAAAATAGACAGTTTCTAGGAACCCTTTGAGATGTATGAAACCAGATTAGCTGAGTTATCTCCCAGTTATGCAGGGGATTCTGTGACTGGGCTGCTTTGCACTCTCAGTTTCATTGTTTTCTCTTTTATCCTTGAGCTTCCTCTCTGGCTGGTTTGGTGACAGATCCCTGGATTTATGCATTTTCCCTTGGGTTTTTTTTGGATGGCTCAGGTAACAGCAGGAGGGAAAAGTTGCAAAACTGAACAAAATCAGCGAAATTACCTCAAGAAAGGGCTGTGAGTTGTTGGAACTCAAAATGTCCCTCAGACATTTTTGGATGTTCTGGGCTCAGGTCAGAAGCATTTGAGACCCTGGCAGGCAGCTGGAAACAGCTGTGATTTTGGATTTGAACCATGGAATGATTTACTAATTGTAATAAATGGGCAGGAGATTATTCTCCTTAAAAATGCCTTTATTTAGTGAGATCAGCTCGGGTGGGGGCCCGACAGGCTGTGCACACGCCGCCGCTGGTGCCGAGGAGGAGGAAATTCAGCTTTGTCCGCTTCACGTGCAGGCAGAGCTGGGGGATCCATCCTCACAGGAGCGGCAGGATTCTTCCCCTTCTTCTCACAGTCTGTGTTATGGTCTAGGGGCCTCATGCTATTCAAGTCTCTGTAGGTTAGAGCGACAGACTGAAAGCATCCCTCTGGGTACTAGACTTAGTTGCTCACCCTTCTGCAAGCGTGCCGGTCCATAATTTTGTGAAGGCTCATAGTTCTAGGGGATTTTAGCATGGTTTCTGAGGAGTTCTTGTATTTGCATACTGTCTCTGATATCATTTCCTCCTCACAGGCCTGGGGCACCATTTTCCGGGAAGCAGCAGCTGGCAGCACTGTGAAACAGCGCCTAACACAGGAGGATTTCTAACCAGGAATGAACACAGGTAAGTGATTAGCAGTAATAACAACATTATAACTAGGTTAGCATAACTTTATAACCCTTATTTTTATAACACCAACCTTGCAGGAAGAACAAGAAGTCACAAAAGTTTAGATATTATAGTAGAAGTAGTCACAAAGTAAAGGGAAGAATTTTTGAGTGCTGTACAGGGGGTTTTTAACACCTGTACAGGGGGGTTTTGGTTTTGTACATGGGTGTCATGGTTTGACACTGGCACAATGCCAGTGCCCCCATGAAAATGTAATCTCTCAATTGAATGCTGTGAAATGCGATCGAGAACAGAGCAAAGCAAGCCCAAGCTTAATAACAAAAAAAAAAAAACTTTATTAAGCTACTATTACTATACTACTATAAAAGGAAAAAGAAAGGAAAAAAAAAGCCACACACAAAAATCAAAATGAAAACCTTCCAAAGCATTCCTCCTCCCACCACCCACCTCCAACAAACTACAGTGAGACACAACCTGGACCCAAATCAGGTTTCCACCCTCCAGTCAATTGATTCTCAGTCCATTGAGGGAGAGAGGAGCCCCTCCTGTGCCACAGACCCCCCAAGAAACACAGCTGCCACATCTTGTGCTTCTATGTCACACATGGCACTGCCCGGAGAAAAAAGTTTGCCAGTGGTGACCCTCTCCTTTCCATGCACAGTGCTCTCACCACCAATGCATGGATGGACAGACTGCTTTTAGGATTTTTCCTTTCAAGGATGCCCTGCCAAGAGGGGAAAAACAACAGTTCAGTTTTTTGTTTTTGGGACCAACAGTCCCCCCCATTTTCCCCTGGGGCCGAGGGTCCAAGAACAGGGATCTTCTTCTCTTCTTCCTCTCTGAAGACAGGGGGCACCACCACAAACCTCCCTAACTTTTCTCACCTCCCTAACTTTTCTCTGTTCGCTCCACTTCTGTCTTTTCCCAGCTGAAGCAAGTCTCTTTGGCTCACCAGCATCCTCCTAAAATACAGTCTCTCTTGGAGGAGAAGATCAGTTCAGTCTGTGGCTACCAAGGAAAAGTCCAGCCAAAAGCCACTCCATCATCTCCTCCCACCTAGAATTTCTCCTTCCAACATCCCAGGTCCCAGGCTGTCTCTCTTCCTCTCTTTCAGACTGAGGAGGAGGAAAATTTCACAAAGCTTTCATTTCTCAGGAAGGGTTAAAAGTCCCGACTCCCAAGGATGGCTTGCTGCCCAGGCTCCAGCTCCCACAGCCCGGCTGGGCACCTTGCGGCCCCCCTGCTCTTCTCCTTCCCCACGGTGAACTGCTGGCAAAACCACCGCCGTCTCTTTCTCTCTCTTGGGAGAGAGAGAGACTCTGGGGGGAAAACGGAGACATCCCAGATTTCTCCACCCTTCCATCTGCAGGGGGATTCCAGTCCCTTCCACCCTTCGGCCTTACCTCAGTCAGGCCACGGGCCTTCCCCTCCCTCACCCAGCCATGGCCGGGCAGGGGAGAGTCCTGCACTGCACCCTGACTGGAACCAAAGAGAGCGAGTTCTCCTGGGAATTCTGCTTTTAACCCCTCTGTGTTCTCAGAGGCGTGTCCACCTTCAATTGGCCAATGTCCAAATTGACCTCTTCCTTCCGGAAGAATTCCTTTTTCTGTGTCAAACCATGACAGTGGGGGTCAGAGGTTTTAAGATGGAGCAATTTGGGCCTGTCCTGTCCTCCCTCTTTCTTCTTCCTTACCTCCATGTTCTTGGTGATGTTGGCACTCCCAGCTTGGTTTAGAGTAGAAAAGCACCATTTAATATAGGTAATAGGCATTGGGGAAAAACTGTACCCATGTAACACGTAATGTACCATATAAAAGATAGAAAAGCACCATTTAATATAGGTAATAGGCATTGGGGAAAAACTGTACCCATGTAACACGTAATGTACCATATAAAGACAGCAGCAGCCCTGGGCGGGGAGAGAAGAAGCAGTCGGGAGTCAGAGAGGATGTCAGGGTGTGTGTGTGCCTCTGCCTGAGCTGCTGAGCAAACTACAGCAGCCCCAGAAGAAAATCTTTTAGATAACTTGCAATAAACTGCCTTGAGACCGAACAACAGAGACTGCTGAGCCTTTCTTTGGAAGCTCGGGTTGGAGGAGAGACTTTTCCACCACACGGAGCCACCCCAAACTAGGCTGAGCTCTGGCAGTGAGTCATTTCTGTTTGGGGGACACGGTGAGGAAAGCCGAGCAGTGATGTCTCACCCTGACTGAAAGGTGCTTAATTCAAAAGAACCCAGAGGAGTCATTCTCCCCTGCACATTGCTGAATAATTAATTAGTCTGTGCTTGCTGCACCTCAGGAGGTTGCAGTGGTGGAACTTTAATGTGATTTTGATACAGCATGTCCAGAAGAGCTGAGACATCTCGTGTCAGACCAGGGGATCTCCTGGTGGGATGGGATGGGGCATGGGACAGGCCTTGCCCTTCTACCTGCTGGGTGCTTCTGGTTTTGACTCAAGACCAGCAGGTTTTGTTTTCCCCTGCAGTGTTTAAACCAGCTTTTCTTCACTTTTAAAAGGCTCATGTTGCAGTAAGGTAGAAAAATTATAAAGAAAAGCCATATAAAATCAGGGCTGCTCTGGCTGGCCTGTCATTTCTTCTCTGTCAATCCAGCACTGTGCAAGTTCCCATGTGAAAGCAACCCTGGTGTGAGCAGTTCATTAGCACAACAATCTATTCCTGGGTGAAAAACATCTTACACCTGTATAAACTGTTTATCTGCTAGATTTTTTTCATCTGTTTTACACCGTTAGATAAAAAAATGAAAACTATCTCTCACAAACAACTTTTCCTGCACGTACACACCGAGGGTTTGAGTGACCAATTAATACAGCATAACAACTTGTTAATTACCAATAAAGTAATTGTTAAAAAAGCTGCTGATCAATGGGAGTCCCACATGAGGTCTGTAAAGCTGTATAAAAAGGAGTTATGTGAATAAAGAATGAAGAGAATGGAGTTCCATGTGATTTACTCCTGTAGCCTCGGCCTTCAGTGGCAGTGCTGCTGCTGAAGTGCACCCTTGACAGTAACATCCTAATGAATCTGCTTCCATCAATCACATCCTTCCTTCAGGAAAGCAAATCTCTGACTGGAGATTTAAAAAAACCCCAAAATTTGGAATTGTACATGGCATGTACCTCATGGGGCAGATAATGAGTAAAGTTGTTTTCTACTTTCTTTTATCTTTTGCAAGAAGGAAGTTACTTTGTCTAATCTTCATGGAATTAAGACATACACATAAACATAATTAAGACATGAACATAAGAGATGCGGAATGAGTCAAGTCTGTTGTATTTTCTTCTGAATAGTTACTGTAGTTTTCATTTTTCTAAAATTGTTTTTCAACTAAAGTCAGCTTAAGAATTTTTTTTTTCTCTTGTCCTGTTATCCTTTGAGTGAATTTATGTAACACCTTAACAAAATGCATGCTGAAGTCCTTGTTGCTTAGTAAGCTTTACACCTTTTAAATTGATGTTAGTGAGTTTACACCTTTTAAATTAAATTTATTTGGACCTTACAACACCTCCTAATGTGTTTTGTAGTGAAAGGTCAGCACAGGGTGGCCAGAGCAGCTGTGGCTGCCCCATCCCTGGAAGTGTCCCAGGCCAGGTTGGAGCAGCCTGGGATAGTGGAAGGTGTCCCTTTCCATGGAATGCAGTGGAATTAGATGACCTTTAAGGTCTTTTCCAACCTAAAAAGTTCAGCAATTCCATGATTAAAGCTGCAGGAAAAGACCAAGTGAGTCATTAAAAATACTGGCACTAAACAAAGGTATCTTACTCACTTGTTGATACAACGCCGTGACCCTGAGCAGCTCTGGCACCTGAACTCCTGCAATGTGACTGTTCCTGCTTAAAACCACTCCAGAATTTAAGTGGCTGTGTATTTTCAGAGCCTCTTGGTTGCCATTCAACACCTGCTGGGAGTGAGGGCTGCACTGAAGTGTTCCTCTGCGTCAGGGCACAGGCACGAGCCCTCTCCAGGCCTGAATTCCAAAACTCCGACTAGCATTCGGCTAAGCTTGAATCATTCCATCTTCACACAGACATTTCACCCTCGTGGGAGAAAAGCAAAAACCTGCCAAGCACTGGGACATCCTGCAGACATCTCTGCAGCTCTGAAATGAATCAGAGAACCACAGGGAATGCCAGAGTCAGTTGGGTTGGAAAAGACCTCTGAGATCATCGAGTCTGACCTGAGCATGGGGTGACAGGACGGGGAAATGGCTTTAAGCTGGCAGAGGGGAAATTTAGCTTGGATATTAGGAAGAAATTTTTCCCCATGAGGGTGGTGAGGCCCTGGCACAGGTTGCCCAGAGAAGCTGTGGCTGCCCCGTCCCTGGAATTCTCAAGGCCAGGCTGGATGGGGCTTGGAGCAACCTGGGATTATGGAAGGTGCTCCTATTTTCCTGTCTTTATTTTTGCATAAAAGTGGATGGAAAAAGGAAATCAAACATAAGTTAAGGAGAGAAAAAGGAAATAAAGCAAAGTGTGGAGAATTTGGAAAAACACTGCAGCTGTTTGAAAAGTTAAATGAGCTCAGAGAGGCTCTGACTCTTGAGGATGGAGGGAATGCCCATTCTATGGGCAGGGACACCTTCCACTATCCCAGGTTGCTCCAAGCCCTGCCCAGCCTGGCTTTGGAGCCAATTCTCTCACATCCTTGGAGCCAGAGTTTCTTAGAGCTCATTTACCTGTTCAAACAGCTGGGGTATTTTCCCCAATTCCTAACACTCTGCTTTTCTTCCTTTTCCCCCTTTACCTTATGTTTGATTTCCTTTTCCATCCACTTTTGTAAAAAATAAAGACCAAAAAAAAAAAAAATAGAAGCAAAGAGAGGAAGAAGCAGAATGACAAAAACTTAAAGAAATTAAAAAATATAAAAACTGAAGGAATGAAAAAATTGTCAAATATTTACTACACAGTTTTCTATGAGAAAAGTCGCTTCAAAAGTGACTTTTAGTTCTGAGTTAGTGCTTAATTCCAAAATGTGGCTTTCCTTCTGTCAGGTCTGGACAAGCCCAAGGAATAAGTGGAATAAAAATGACCTAAGCAGGCAAATCTCATTCTTGTGTGACCATAAATCTACCAACTTTCTCAATTGTCATTGTGTTTTACCTCACAAATGTGTCCTGTTTGGAGGCCTCAGTCCATAAATTACCCCTGAAAGTGGCCATAAAATATCAAGCCACATATTAAATAATCTTTTCTTTATCTGGAACTGCATGAGTCTGTTGAGTTTGAGGTGGCTGGACAGAGTAAAGAAAGACTCACTCAGCAGCTGAGCCTGGCTTTTCTAGGCAGCTATTTTGGGTGCTCTGACTCACCTGGAGCTTCCTGTTTCACATTAGCTCTAAGAAGGAATTAGGGAGCCTAAATTTAGAAATTGTTGACGTGAAGGAAGTGGAATGTCAGGACTGCAGGATATGGCAGCTCAGGAAAAACTGATGGCTTCACTCCTGGGGTGCAGCATCACTGACTGGCACCAGAGCACAGAGGCTGCTGCAATCCCAGGGAGTGCTGAGCGTGGAGAAGGCTCTGCCCCCATGGAAATGTCCAGCCCTGGGGTCTCACAACCTTCCCTCTCCTTGGAAGCACCTGAATTTCTCCTTCAGCCTGAATTTCACACAGTGCCAAGCTGTCCTTGGGGCTTGGAAGTGGACAAGAATGAAGTGGCTTGGAGTGTGCCTGCCACAGGGCCTTGCTTCAGTTAAAGCTATTTAAGATTTTAAATAGCTTTAAAATAGGGGAAATTGTTCACTATTCCTTCTCCATCCCAAACCTTTAAGCTCCTGGGATCAGCAGTGAAAAGAAAAACTGGGAATTTAAACCATGGGGGCTGGGGGGGTTCTAGGTCTGACTGCAGAATGTGCTCTTCCAAAACATTTTACCAATTTTTCTATCCTTACATTCATTGAAACTGAGCCAATTAAAACCATCAAAAGCTGAGCCTGGAGGAGGTTTTGAGGTCACTACATGCAGCTCCTGCTGCCCCAAGTGTTGCTCATGAGAATTTGCATTTGTTTCAGTCATTCTCCCTCCAGAAGCTGCCTTTGCTCTGTGGTTTTCTCTTGCTGTTTGCACCAAACACCACTTGTATCACTTCCACTTTCTAAAGACCCGTTTTAAGGTCCTAAATATAAAAGTTTCTTATTTATTTTGCTTTTTAGGTTGCTTATTTGTGTTGAGTAGTCCCTTTCTTATGTTATCTTCAGGACCGGGTGCTTGAAAACAGTGGAGCTGCTTTGAATTTTTCTATCTAGTAACATTATGAATAATAATAATAATAATTTAAGAGCATGAGCAATTAGCCAAGAATGTTGCAGAGTGCTGCTTGTTCTCCCAAGGGATCTGTGTGGCTCAGAGCAGTGCAGAGTCAGGCAGTTGACTGACCCCGGTGGGATCTTTAAATTGGCATTTTTAGGTTGCCAACATCTCCTGGCTGGCCCTTGGCACAGGAAGGGATTTCTCTCTAAGTGACTGTGATGTTTTCTTCTCGTGCTGAACAAAAAACAAAACAAACCCAGAAGTGAATGTGAAAGTCCCTCCATGAATAATGAATCTGTGTCACATAAGCCATGGCTTAATTTTCAGAGCTGAGCTTTGAAGAGTTTGGGTTGGGGCCAATTTCATGGGAGGTGTCATGGAGCCTTGTGAAATCTGATTGCTCTTGTGCTTTCAAAGTCTTCACGGCTCCAGCAGAGCTCAGATCCAGCTCTGTGATCTCTGATCTTAAACCTGATCAGATTTTGGGTTGCTGCCCTGGGGTGAGCTGGGATGGAAACATGTTACATCAGCTTGACTGCTATTGAAATCCTTGTTAAAGATTTCTTCAGCAATTAACAACAGGCAGAATTAAGCCAATAATAGGAACTTTTTTCTCTATCAACCAAGATTATGAATAAATCCTATAGATGCCCTGTGGCCAGGCAGATACGAGATTAAGAGTGCAGCTTTATCAGTGATTGGGGAGGGCCCAAACCCCTTTAGAGAGCAGAGCTGTGGGATTGTTGCTGCTCCCAGTGTCTGCTTGAACTGGCACTCACACAGAGGCACAGAAAACCCCACATTTGCCCCATCTGAGGACTAGGGGAGGAATTTGTACAATTTCTCCATTACTTTGATGCCTTAGGATTCGAGCTTTTCTATTTTCCATAGATCTGTAACCCTGCAGCTCTTTAGTGTAGAACTCCAAACTCCACACACAGTGTGAGCTGCTGCTTTCCCAGTTTGGGCAGACACAACAATTCCTCTCCAGGCCTGGCAATCAAGGACCCCTCACTGCCTCAGGCCCCAGAGATGGAAACAAAAGTGAATGTGGGGAGCAAACTTGGGGTCAATGACTTCATTACCTGGAGCTGGAATTGGCAGCTGAACCCCCAATATGCAAATGGACCAAACTTATAAAAGTGTGAAAACCCATTGTCCATTTTGGGTGCAGCCCCTGGGGGGCTTTGCCTGCCTGAAATGTACCTGAAGGTCCTTCAATAAATATTCCTGCTTTTTATTGCCTTAATTTTGTCTGGCCTCTGTTTTTAGGTAGCCTGAAAAAGGCATCAACTTCAGTGCATTTAGGATTGCTCCCCTCTCCTGTGAGGGGAGCCAGAGCAAGGTGTGGTTCCTCAGAAGATGCTCCTGGGCAGAGCCAGGACCCTGCTGCTGCAAACAGGGCAAGGGCTTCCCCACAGGGAATTGCTGCTGATGCTGCTGGAGAGACACATCCTTGTGGGAAGGACCAGCCTGGGGATTTTTAAAATACAGGTTTGTTGTCAAAATTATGCACTTCAAAAATTTAGGAAAAAAATAAATGAAGGAAAAGGGATAAAAGAATGATGTGGCTTGGAGTGTGCCTGCCTCAGGGCCTTGCTTCAGTTAAAGCTATTTAAGATTTTAAATAGCTTTAAAATAGAGGAAATTGTTCACTATAATGGCCTTTCTTTCTGGCTATAATTTATTCTTATTTCTCAGAGGCAATGGGGTAGAGGGCAGATTTCTTTATCCAAAGGTATTAAAATGCCTGGGGCTGAGCAGCTTAGCATTGCCTTGTCAGGATTTTTTCCATATGGCAAAATAATAGAATAAAATCACCCTGTGGAGGGAGAGCTGCTTTATTTTTAAAAGAATACCCTTTCTCTTTCAATTCAAAGCCTCGAGGGAGAGGAGGAGTGGTGGGATGTGTGAGGAGATGCATGTTTTCATTCACTGTCTGCTTCTATATTCAGGAGCTATGATCCCTCACTGCCAGGCTTGCTTTAACTTCTCTGGAAACTGGTTGTGTGGATCAAAGTGGAGGCAAAGAGAAGTTACAAACTCTATTCAGAGACATGAGGTATTTATAGGGCCCAGAGGGGTAAGGACAGCCCATAGGGGTTCCAAAGTCATAGGCAGGGTCAGCTGATTCTTATAAAAATAAATTTTTCTTTGCTAAGAGAAAAAGAAAGAAAACTAAATCCATGGTTTTTGTTTTTTTCTTTTTGATTTAGTTTTCTTTTTTTTTTTTCCTGAGTCATTTACAGCAAAAGGAATTTTTGTTTGCATCAATGTTCATCAGAACAGAAAGTGGGTACCTCTAGCAATGAATCATATCAGTTGTTCCTGACTTTTGGAAAGTGTCTGGTGTAATTTGAAGTCACCTGGTGGACGAGACAAAACCTCATTGATATGCACCATCAGTTTCTGGTGATGTAAAACAAGAAACAAATTACTGCTCTGAGGAATATTTGGAGTGTGCTCACACAAACTGAGCCACATCAGTCACCAGCATCCACTGAGCTTGGATGATAAACCACCGGGTTTCTGGAGCCAGAAACTCAATCTATGACTAAATGTTTGCTGTGGAGAGTTTGCCAAGCTGCAGTCAGAGAAAAATATCAGTTGTGCAAGGGGAAAAACTCCAATAATGGTGAAAATAGACTTTCCTGAGTTCCCAGAGATGAAGGGAAAAGGGGAAGGACTGAACTGGGACCAGCTTTGGGAACATCTTGGTCCCTTCCCTCCCCACACTGTAAGAATGAAATTGCACATAAATGTCTGGGTTACTGCATTTCATGGAATAAGAGGGCCTGAGATTCTTCTTTTATCCTGCATTCTCTAAATATTCCAGGCATCTGCACAAGCTCAAATACCACCACCCATCCTCTGACCTGCTCAAACATCTCAGCTCTCAGCTGAGGGCCAGTCTGAAACTGTCTTTGGGCAAGTGTGGGCTTTGGGGAAGTCTGGAGCACTGGCTTTCCAGGAAGTGCTGCTGTTGGAGGAAGATTCCCAGCCCAGTGTGGTCTGTGTCACACAGGGACTGCCAAACTGGCAGGGCAGCACTTGAGGAAAATGCATCCTAATGAACTTTGCTATCTGCCAGAATGGCAACCTCAGTGCTGTTTTAATGTTTAATGTGAGAAGGTCTGAGAACCCCAGGGGAGAACAGAGGCTGAGGACTCTGCTTAGACAAAGTCTCTGTCCCAAAGAGCTTTATATTTAAATAGAAAAGATGGATAAATAGTGACAAGGAAGACACTTGAAAGAAACGACATAAAGTCCATAGCAGAATGCAGCACAGAAATATCCTGTAAATCCCAAATCTCCTATGTCCTGCCCCAGAGTTTCAGCTGCCAGCCCGAGAGTCAAGAATTTCATCATTTCTGCTGTTGTACAATGAATCTACTCCAGAGTTGTCATTGAGTGCCCGTGGTAAAGAAAAGCTTTGACTACAAGCTTTGACTGTTGTTTTTTGGAAAGACCAGGTTAAAACACTACTCCATACAATAGAGTTAAACAGATTTCCCCATGTCCTGAGCACAGGCATTGTGCCAGCAGTTTATGACCCTAAATATCTCCGTATTGTGGATTCTTGCCATGACCTGGCTGGGTTTTAATCTGTGTTTGCACAGATTATTTCAAGGAACCCTTGGTGGGTTATATGCTGGATAGTCCAACAATCCCACCCACAGCCAAGCCAGGGGTCCTGCAGGTGTGGCTCTTTCAGTGTTTTTTTTCTGGGACACTCACAAAGTTCCTTGTTCACCATAGGGATGAGGTGAGGTGTGAAATTTAAACCTAGTAAAAGCAGGCTGCTGGTGTTCAGAGCAAGGGTCTGGCAGCAGTGGGAGATCAGGGAGCTGCTCACATTCAATCGCTGTACTTCAAGACCCCGAGAACGTTTTCATTGGGAAGAGAAACGTCATTCAGGAATTCTGGATGGTTCAGTGTTACTGATATTCGGTCCTCCACCTTCAGTTGTGTCAAGTGCAGCTGGAGCAAAGTCTTAAAAGTCTTGTCTTGGCACGTTTCCGACTCACACAGTGTGGACAACGTCTGCCTGTCCACCCTGTCGTTCACCAGGAGCTCAATCTTGAGGTCGATGGGGCTCTTGGAGCAGTTGGGAAAGTGAAAGTTCAAGTGGCAGAAGATCAAGTAGAGGCCTTGTTCCCTGATCACCAGCTCCTGGCTCAGGCACTTCATGGCCTCACAGGTCCCCTTCTCCACCAGGCTCAGCTTGGAGCTGTTCACTGCTCTGGACACTGGAGGGAAAGCAAAGGGCTGTTAGCTCTGAGCTCCACTGAGCTCCCTGCAGCCCCACCACACTGCCAGCAGTGTTTCCTGCTGAAAGGAGATGCCTGCTCAGTGGTTTCCTGCAGGAAACTCCAGGAAAAATCCTGGAATGACAGCTGGGAGCTCAAACATGGAGGTGGGGCACTAAAAATTCCAAGGATTTACTCAGACCTGGGGAAACCCGGGACAGTGAAATGCAGGAGTGTTCATTATTTCCCCACTTGGCATTTGAAGGGAATTCATAGAGATGTACATTCATGTACTTTCCATATTCATGGACATTGTACAGCTCATGGAGGTGTACATTCCTCTGTGCATGTGCAGAAGGTAAATCTTTATTTCTATTTATGTTTATCAAGCTAAAATAAATGATGAGATAGGGGTTTTCCAATCATATTCCAGGAGAGCTAAGGAACTTTTTTCCTATAAAATGCCCATTTGGATAAAAGTTCTATTTGCTACTAAACCCAGTGTGAATGACATGAGCAGCTTTTCAGACAGCTCTGAAATTTCCCTTTCCCACCCCTCTTCCCCCACCCTGGACTCCCCACTGACCTCTCATGTAGGCAGCAGCTCCCTTGGCTGGGACACTCTGTCGGATTTTCAAATAGTCTTCAAAGGTGTTACCTGAAGAAAACAACAGATTAAAACTCATTGCTCCTGAATATTTTTTTTTTTTTTTTGGTACTGTAAAAGGCAACCAGCACTTGGTACCCCACTTCCAGCCCTGCCAGAGCCGCGCGGGGATGGCTCCATCCCTCAGGAACTGCTCCATCCCTCAGGAACTGCTCCATCCCTCAGGATCTGCTCCATCCCACGGGAACTGCTCCATCCCTCAGGAACTGCTCCATCCCTCGGGAACTGCTCCATCCCACGGGAACTGCTCCTTCTCTCAGGAACTGCTCCATCCCACGGGAACTGCTCCATCCCTCGGGAACTGCTCCATCCCTCGGGAACTGCTCCATCCCTCGGGAACTGCTCCATCCCTCGGGAACTGCTCCATCCCACGGGAACTGCTCCATCCCATGGGAACTGCTCCATCCCACGGGACGCGAGAACTGCTTTATCCCACGGGATACAGAAACTGCTCCATCCCACGGGATACAGGAACTGTTCCATCCCACGGCCGCGGAATCTGTTCCCTCCCACGGGATGCTAGAACTGCTGCATCCCACGCGACGCTGGGATGGCTCCATCCCACGGGATGCAGGGATTGTTCCGTCCCACTGCCTCGCGGACTGCTCCATCCCACGGCCACGGGAATTGCTCCGTCCCACGGCCGCGGGGACGGCTCCATCCCATGGCTGTGCCCGGCACTGCAGGCGGCCGCGGCGCACCGAACATCCCGATGTCCCGTCCCTGCATCCCGGTGTCCCATCCCCGCATCCCGGCACCGCATCCCGGTGTCCTATCCCTGCATCCCAGCACCGCATCCCGGTGTCCCATCCCTGCATCCCGGCACCGCATCCCGGTGTCCTATCCCCGCATCCCGGCCCCGCATCCCGGTGTCCTGTCCCTGCATCCTGTCCCTGCATCCCTGTGATCCTGTTCCTGCATCCCAGACCCCGCCCCCCTCTTCTCCCCCTTGCATTTCACCTCCTTTCCCTCCACATTCCTGCCTTCCATCTCCTCTCTGGAAGTTTTTCCTTCTCTCACCACACTGGATGTTCAGTTAATGGCACTGAATACCCATTCCTGGAAGTGTCCAACGCCAGGTTGGACACTTGGAGCAGTCTGGGATAGTGGAAGGTGTCCTGCCCTTGGCAGGGGTTTGGAATGAAATTACATTTATGGTCCTTTCAGACCCAAACCATTCTAGGATTCCGTCAATGATTCTGTGATTGTTGTGTCTTTATTCTGCATGACACAGAATTGTCCCCTTGGTCCACAGGTGGATGGACACACAGACAAGGTATGGATTCAGGAAAACCGTGCATATCCCAGTGCAACCTGACAGGTGAATGGTTATTTCTCCTTGCATTTGCTCTCCTTTACATCTCCTGGCTCTGCTGTGGCTGTGGAAGTGCACAGGAGCTCAGATGGCAAATTGTGAATTTTCTGTGTTTTATTCCACAGCTGAACACCAAGAATAAAGCAGGAAGGAGTTTCAGTACAGGTTTTTCAAATTATACTCCCGCTCCCAGTGTACACAAAACTGAAGTTTTCCTGCAACTTGGTTTGTACAAGTGATATCACAATCCCCAACCCTACAAGGGTCTCTGAAGGACCAGTTAATGCACAAAACTAACTCCTACTAAAACCTGGCATCAGATGTTTGTCATGATCCTCACATGTCCCACAGTGCTGGTGTGGCCTCACCTCAATCCCTGGGGGCACTTTTGAGAACCACAGTAAAAGAAAGATCTGAAGCTGTGAGAGAGTGTCCAAAGGAGGGGCAGGGATGGGGCAGGGTCTGGAGGGGCCCGTGAGGAGCAGCTGAGGGCACTGGGATGGTTCAGCTGGGGCAGGCTGAGGGCAGAGCTCCCCGGGGGCTGCAGCTCCTCCCCAGGGGCAGCTCCAGCTCTGTTTTGGGACAGGGACAGGAGCCAGGAACGGCTGGAGCTGGGCCAGGGCAGCTCAGGCTGGAGAGCAGGAAAGGTTCTTCCCCCAGAGGTGCTGGCACTGCCCAGGCTGCCCAGGGAATGGGCACGGCCCCGAGGCTGCCAGAGCTCCAGGAGCCTTTGGCCAGCGCTGCCAGGGGTGCCCAGGGTGGGATTTTGGGGGTCTGGGCACGGCCAGGGGTTGGGCTGAATGATCTCTTCAGTCCCTTCCAGCTCAGGATGTTCTGTGCTTCCATGATTCTAACAAAAGCTCTGTTTATATGCAGAGTGGGATAAGGATCTTAAGTTTCACAGGATTCCTGAATCTGGGGGTAATGATAAGAGTTTCAAATCTCCAGGCCCTTGCTGTAGCTACATGACCTGATTTCTAAGGGAGTTTTGATAACAGGGATGGACAAATCAGGGAGAAGCTGGTCCCACACCCAAGTTCCCCTGGCTGGAGGGGCTTGGTGTGGTGTGTATTGCACACTTTGCACTCTCCTTTGGAGACAGGAACTCTGGATATCTTGAAAAAAATTGCAATATTTGTCTGATTACAGTAGTTTAAAGACTTTTGTGGTGAGCAGGAGCTCACTGCTCTCCAAGAATGAGTAAGTTATGTACCAGAGTCCCTTCACCATTCTGGAAATCCCCAAATAAAAACCAAAGCCTGCTTTGCTGGTGTTAGTCATGTCAATTTGGTGTTTTAGTGAGGGCAGAGATGTGGAGATATGGCTTAGGATGGGCAAAAACCCTTCTGGCCTTTATTTCAGCTAAAGCTGCTGTGGTGATAACAAGAGTCTGGTAACAGAATCAGCATCCTAACCCCACTCACACTCCGTGTGTTTGCAGGAAGGGGGAGATTATTTACAGAAACTCAGTGACATTTAGGGGGTTTACCCTCCAGAGGCTGAAAATCCCCTGCTGCACAAGCAGCCCTCGGAGGCTGCAGCCCTGCAAGCTGTGCCAAGCCAAGTGCTGAGCCTGCCCAGAGCTGCCCCGACCTGGCTGGGCCTCAGCTGCTCAGGGTGTCCGGGATTCTCTAAGGATCTCCCCTCTCTGACATGGCTGCACTGTGCTTTTCCAGAGCTGTATTTAACATTTATTGCTGACAGCAAGTTTGGTGTGCCTGCGTTTGAATTCGGTGACATCAGCTGCATTAGTCAGAAGGAAAATTGTGGAAAAAAATGTGTTTTAGAGAGACAGGTCTGGTCCTCACTCTGCTGAGACAGCTTTTATAACCGTTTTCTACTTTTATTTCTCAAGTTAATTCTTATCTCTGAAACATTTCAGCTCAAGCCAAGAGAGGCTGAAATTACCAGAGCTGCAGGACTGATTGATGGATGTGCTCACATTCCTAATTGCCTTCGCACGAGTCATGGTGTAAATCATACGTAATCCCTCTGCAATCAATGGGATTAGATCAGCTTAAAAATACTGCGAGGAGGAGGGAAAACAAAGGCACACTTGGGGCTAAGGACCAAGGAGAACACGCTGGTTTCACTGGGTGCTGTGAGGCACAGGCACTGCAGATCTGCTGCTTCAAGGAGATCTGCTGGGAAAGGGAGCGGTCTCAGGGGGAATTCTAAAGAAGATATCAGGAGATCACTTAATTTTGTCTTTTTGACCCCTTTTATGGTAGGATGGGCATCCAGAGGGTGCAGCCCTGAGGAAAAGAATCTGGTTGTTTCCAGGAGCTCCATGCAACTTTTCCCCACTTAGCCAAAAGGGGCTGGGAAATGGGACTGGGAAACTGGACCAGGAAATGGGACTGGGAAATGGGACTGGAAAATGGGATTGGGAAATGGGACTGGGAAATGGGACTGGAAAATAGGACTGGGAAACGGGACTGGAAAACGGGACTGGAAAATGGGACTGGGAAACAGGACTGGAAAACGGGACTGGAAAATGGGACTGGGAAACAGGACTGAGAATCAGGACTGGAAAATGGGACTGGGAAACAGGACCGGGAAACGGGACTGGGAAACGGGACTGGGAAATGGATCTCCGAGAAGCTGCAATTTTGCAGTTTCACTGAGCCCCCAGGATTTCCCCCTGAGGTGCAAAATGAACCCCTGGGGTTCTCTCGGAGCATCAAAACACAGCAGCACCTTGTCCAGCCAGGAGGAAGCCAAGGGCTCAGGGACATGAGCACACATGGGGTGCTGCCAGACAGGTCCATGAGGATGTGACTGTGCCGGGGAAAGTTCTCTCTGCTGCCTGCCTCAGTTTCCCCACCTCTGAGATGGGTCTGACAGGAGCACCAGCAAAGGGCACTGAAACCATGAGCTGAAAGTGGCTCTGTCAGCATGGAAGGTGCTGCTACCCAGACATGGAAAGCCCCTCGAGTGGGACTCCTGGGGCTTGTCCTGCTCCCAGCCATCCCTGGGTGACATTCCACTGCCACGGGGGTGGCATCACCCCTGGCTGGGGGCTGAGTGTGAGCAGGCACAGGAGCAGGGCAAAACTGAATTATTTATGAGGTAAAGAAGTAAAAGCAGGTAACAAACAGCTTTTGCTTCCTCTGTAACCCCCGTGGATTTAAGTGCTTATGGAATTAGGCGAGGTGATGTCACACATCTCTGTCAGAAAGCCAGTTAGCATAATTTACCTAATTTTGTTTCTCAACAGCCACTCCCTGAAGTCCCTGTGGCTAATTTTAACTCTCTCCTGCCAGTTCAGTGCCCTGCAAACAGCAGCCAAAGGACTGGCCTGGCCTGTGATGCTGTGACAAGTGGCAGCTGGGTGACATCCCCTTCTGGGCTCCGTGACAGAGCTCTGGGCTCAGCTCCTGGCGTGCCTGTCACACACACACCGAGAGCCTTTGGCCCTCGAGAGCCCCAGAACTGCCACTCAGGTCTGAGAGGGACTGAACTCAGCTGCCAAATTTCCTTCCAAACCCCGAAATTAAAGAAATATCCCTTTTTCACCCACCAAATTTAAGAAGAACCTCGGATGAATTCCTCCTCACTGCACACCTGAGTACTGCCAAACCTGTGGAATTTTAGGTCACAACTCTTCAACTCTCTGCCTGCTTGTCAGTGTAGCAAAGGTCACATAATATCACGAGTTATTCACATATATATATGTGTGTTTGTGTGTGTGTGTGTTTATTCATATATACCGATATATATTCACGTACAGCTGTGTTTTAGGTGTTGGAGAGAGGGCAGACCCAACACTGAGCATCCTGAGCAAAACCAATCAGCCCAGCTGTGATGACCTCAGCCAGCAGCCCACCCTGCATGTGTGTGCTGCATTTCCCCCCATGCTGGCCTGCAGGAGGACTCTGCACTCTTTGTAGCATTTGCAAGCCCAGGCTTGCCCAGGTTTTTCATCCTGAGAAACACAACTCCTCTGCCCTGGCCTCAGGGGCAAACCTTTATGGCCCCAGTGTGAAATAGCCAATTCTGAGGAGCACACTGCTGTGGGATTGGTGCTACTGCCCTGCAGCATCATCACACACTCACAGGGTCATCGAGCTTGGAAAAAACCTCCAGGATCATCAAATCCAGCCTGTGCCTGGTCCCCACCTTGTCCCCAGCCCAGAGCACTCAGTGCCACCTCCAGGGGACACCTCCAGGGATGGGCACTCCAAACCTCCCTGGGCAGCCCCTGCCAAGGCCTGACCCCCCTTTCCATGGGGAAATTCCTCCTGCTGTCCACCCTGAGCCTGCCTGGCCCAGCCTGAGCTGTTCCCTCTCCTCCTGTCCCTGTTCCCAGCCCGACCCCCCGGCTGTCCCCTCCTGTCAGGAGCTGTGCAGAGCCACAGGGTCCCCCCTGATCCCCCTTTTCTCCAGGCTGAGCCCCTTCCCAGCTCCCTCAGCTGCTTCTCATAGTGCTGGGATCAGATTAAGTTGCAGAAGGCCAAACTGCCCTCCAAGACATGGCTGCAAATCTGAAAAGGCTCCTTGGCCCATTGGCTTCAGCCTGATTTTCTCTGCAGTAGCAGGTTTGTGACTGTCACCTGTATTATATTAATTTCTCAGAGCCACGTTTTTATTTGGGAACATATTTCCCATTGAAACTGAGAGTCGGGTGCTGGATTTCTTTTCCTGGTTTGTTGAGTGTCAGAGAAAAATACCAACAAATTGTGTGTGTGTGTGTGCTCATTTGTATCTGCAGGTTTTTTTTTGTTTTTTTTGGTTTTTTCCTCTTTTGTAAAAGAGAAGAGATTTTGATAACAAATCTTTGCAGCTCAAATAACAAGAAAAGCCATCAGCCCAGATTGTACAATTCCCAGTGAAATGAGGCTCGGAGCGGCCAGCAAGGAGATGATGAGGGCTGTACCTTTCCAGGTCATCAATTTGTCTGTGGGTTCATTTTCCCTCTAAAAAATGAACATAACAATACTCCTCAGATCCACACTAATAGATGATTTGTTATTTGTGAAATGGGAATGAGTTTCTGCGGAGAAATGCTTCCACAGAAAGAACATTTCCCAAACACTTAGTGATGGATTTAATTCCTTCCCCTGTTGCTCAGGTACTGCACCGACAGTGGCACGGAGGACTGGAGGAGACTGATCCCATTTTTCACACAAACATTTAATGAGCTGCATTGCATCGCTCTCAGCCTGTGCCTGTGCATTCCTGCAGCCCATCCATTGGGGCCTGACAGCTGAGTCAGGGCTGGAAAACTCCCATAAATCTGCTTTAGTGCCCACTGGTGTTTAGCTAACAATAGAACATAATCTCATTGGAGATTTAAATTAAATCATTGCATTTCCCTGCTTTAATAAGACACAATTAACTCGTGTTGTGGCTGGGTCTGGGCTGCTGCCCGCTGGCAGCTCACTGAAGTCTCTGCCTGAGTGACCTTGGCTGGACCCAGCACGGAATTGTTGTGTCACAGGATCATGGAATGGTTTGGACTGGGAGGGATAAAGCCCATCCATGGCCAGGGACACCTCCCACTGGCCCAGGCTGCTCCAAGCTCTGTCCAGCCTGGCCTTGGACCCTTCCAGGGGTGGGCCTGTGTCCTCCAGAGCACCCCTGAGCTGCTGGTGCTGGCACAGGGCAGGAGCCAGGCTGAGCACCCTGCTGCCAGCTGGGCATCGCTGGTTTGCCACTCCCTTGCCCAATTTTAACAGTGCAGGAGCCCTGGTTCATGGCTACAAACCACACCCAATTTCCATCTGGGAAAATGGATCCAAATCCAAATCCACAGCAACTCCAGCCTCAGCTCAGTCCCTGTCCTGAGTGTTTCTGCTGCTCCTGGCTCTGGGTGGGACCTGCAGCAGTTGCCACAAGTCCCTGCTTGGCTGCAGCTGACAGAGCTCCCTGTGAGGGGCCCTCAGGAAATTACCCACTAGGTATATTAATTAATTGTTGGGGTACACACAACAGAGAGTACTTTGGCCCTTATAGGCATAAGAGGTTTTGTAAACAATATGCCTCGGCAAGAGCAAACAGAAATTTGAGTATTAAATCAAGATTGCAAGAAGATTCAATTTGAGGGGTTTACTGGAAAAAGAAAATTACATCAGACTTCTGCAAGCAAGAGATGTTTAAAATGTATATGTTTGTTTATGTGATCTTTAACCCAGTCATTGTAGTAAAGCATTACTAGTCTCCCTAAAATAGTATATAAGCATTTGTATCCCACAGTAAAATTGGATTCTTTGACCACCTCAAAGTCTTCCTTGTCTCTCTTTGCTGATAATTAAGAAGCTCTGCTTTATGTATTTGAAAAGGAAAATAAAAGCAAGAGGCTGCTGGCATTGCTATGGACCTAATAAATAATATAAATTTATGGGGCTTTATATTTTATATATATATACATATACATATACATATTTTATACATATATTAACATATATATACACATATACATATTTTATATAAACATATACATATTTTATATATGTATTTGTATATATGCATATACCTATATGTATATTTTATATATATGTGATTTTATTTAATATAAATATAAATAAATAATATGAATTTATGTTTTTATATTTTAAATAAAATTTAAATACATGCATAAATTTATATATATAATAATAGTATTTTACTTAGAATTTTATCTTTATATATTTATATAACTATATAATATATCATATACATAATCTTTATATAATTATATAAACATGAAATTAGGATTAATATTCTATAAATTAACCTCAACATTATTATATGAATTCTTGATTAATAATTATTTTTATATTTTCATATTTACTTTTTATTTTATATAATTAATATCAATAAAAAATAAATAAAAACAATACAAATTTAACTATAAATGGACTTTTGGACTGGTGACATCTCTCTCCCTGCCCTGGGAATGCCCCTACCCCTTGTGCTTTGCTTTGAAAAGCGCTGACCTCCAGGTACAACCTCAGTGGCTCCTCCTTTGTGGATCATAAGGCTCCATACTTCAGATCCTGCTCTATTTCTGAGCCTCTTCAGATACAAAATAAAGCACAAAAAGACTTGAGAAAGGCTTAAGAAGATTTAAGGGGATGCTTAGTTTGCTAGGGAGAAAGCAGTGTGTGTGTTTAGGGAGAGCCTAGGGGGAAAAGAAAATTCCTCCAGGTTATAGGAATGTTAGAACTTCCAAAAAGTGAGGGTCAGGTAAGATGGGGAGCTCTCAGGAGGGACACGGGGACACGCAGGGACTGCCTGGGGAGCTGTGGGCTGTGAAACGAGCCCAGCACAGGAGAGTCAGGGATTCAAATTTACCCAAAGTGGAGTGGGGGTGCCCAAACGCTGCAAAAATGCAGCTGCAGAAAAGTTGATCATGGGATTGGGACTCTCCAGAACTTGGGCTCCTCTTACTTAGAATTCTGGAAGCACAAAATATCCTGAGCTGGAAGGGACCCCAAGGATCACTCAGCCCAGCTCCTGTCCCTGCCCAGACCCCCAAAATCCCACCCTGGGCATCCCTGGCAGCGCTGGCCAAAGGCTCCTGGAGCTCTGGCAGCCTCGGGGCCGTGCCCATTCCCTGGGCAGCCTGGGCAGTGCCAGCACCTCTGGGGGAAGAACCTTTCCTGCTCTCCAGCCTGAGCTGCCCTGGCCCAGCTCCAGCCGTTCCTGGCTCCTGTCCCTGTCCCAGAGCAGAGCTGGAGCTGCCCCTGGGGAGGAGCTGCAGCCCCCGGGGAGCTCTGCCCTCAGCCTGCCCCAGCTGAACCATCCCAATTTCCTCCAATCTCCCCTTCTGCTCCAGCTCTGGATGAACTCGGGGCTTTCTTTCCCCACTGGGGTGGAGGCAATGGCATCTCCTGCCCTCTGGGACTGGGCACCAACCTGCTTTTGCAAGGAGTCAAAAATATTGGTGCTGAGATCTGTGTGAGGCTCACGTCACAGTGTCACTGACATGAACAGTGTCACTGACACGAGCAGTGCTCCTGATTCATGCTAAGGCAAAGCAGAATCTTGCTGAATTGTCTCTGTTAGATAGATTTTCTTATTTCAGCCTCTCTGTGCTCACACTCTGCCTGTTCCAACTCCTTGCTCTGTGCCTTTTGCTGCTGGTCTCCCCTTGTCCCTGATTGACCCACCCACTCCCTTCTCCCTTTTCCCCTCAAACCAAGAGCTGTTTTGAGACATGTGGAACACATTTTCATCCCTCCCTCATGAAGATGAGGACTTTATACACATTCACAAGAGCCAGCACTTAAAATAAGACATTAAAATCAGAATGATGTTCACATCTCCTGGCAAAAAATCTCTTTGGAACTGACACCCCAGGGCACATTCAGAAATATTTATTATTTCCTCAGCCATGCACTGGTTCCTGGATGTACTAAGTAATTTGAAAGCTTTTTTCTCATTTTCATTTTTTCCCCACTACTTTAGCTCTTCACCAAGAGGAGCCTTTATTGGAAATGTTAAGATGTGCACAATTGACTTATTTGTGACCCTGGGCAATATTTGCATTACAGAGATGACAAATTGCCTGTGTTGTTTAGGGGTCTTACCTGTCCTGATGGGTTTTTTGATGCCCTCCGTGGCAGGATCAGCTTCCTGAAAGAGAAGAAAGAGTAGAGATGGATTATTCTGGGAATAGGAAATACCCATTTCAGGTGCAACTGTGGATCTGAAACATTTCTGGTTTTTTTTTTCTAACATAGAAAATTGACATTTCTGACACAGCCAGATTCTCTCAGTGCAGTAAGAAAATTATGTGGCTTCTGTTGGGGCTGTTTCAGAAGCCTCAGTCCTAAAAATCCCTCTCAGTGCCTTGCAAGGCTTGGAGAGAGTAGGACAGAGTGGGACTGGACAACCTGGAGAGCCAAGTGCCTGGGAAAGATCATTAAAGCCCCAAACAGGTCTGAGCATGACAGTGATGTCCTGTCTCACTTCTACTTCTTGCTGAGATGTAAAGCCAAGGGTGAAAATGGCACAGGAAATTGTCCTTAATCAGCATGACATGAGAAATTCCCAAAAAACCAACTTCAGGGGTGAAATGCAGCAGGATTCCTCTGATGACATCTTTCTGTCACCCAAACACACATCCCAGAACTCCTGGCAGCTCAAAAAGCAAAATGTTCTCCCGACAGCTGAGAAGAGCACTGGGGGTTCCTTGTTGCAGTAAGGTAGAAAAATTATTTTTAAAAGCCATATAAAATCAGGGCTGCTCTGGCTGGCCTGTCATTTCTTCTAAGAAAATCCAGCACTGTGCAAGTTCCCATGTGAAAGCAACCCTGGTGTGAGCAGTTCATTAGCACAACAATCTATTCCTGGATGAAAAACATCTTACTCCTGTATAAACTGGTTTTATACTGTTAGATAGAAAAATCAAAACTTATCTCTCACAAACAACTGTCCCTGCACGTACACACCAGGGGTTTGAGTGACCAATTAATACAGAATAACAACTTGTTAATGACCAATAAGTAATTGTTAAGAAAGCTCCTGACCAATGGGAGTCCCACATGAGGTCTGTAAAACTGTATAAAAAGGAGTTATGTGAATAAAGAATGGGCTTTTCCCACCATGAAGAAAATGAAGTTCCATGTGATTTATGGCCATAGATCCTCACTGTGTGTCACATCCCTTCAGTGCCACCCTGGGTGATCCCAGAGGGGTTCCAGCGACAGGGAGTGGGCTTTGCTCAGGCTGGGCTGAACCAGCTCCTCTTACCTGGATGCAAATTACCTGGGCTAATTGTGCAGGCTAATCAAGCCAGGTCCAGCTTGCCACATTAAATTAAGCCATAGAACCATTACCTAAAATCTTAGACCCATAAACCATTACCTAAAATTAAACCATGGAACCTAAAACCTCTCCCAGCTGCTCCTTGAGCCCTGTCAGACTCGGTGCCCTGAGCACTTCCCTGCTCAGTGACCCATCAGGATGTCCAGGAAGGAGAAATTTGGGAAGCTCCACCAGCTTTAAGATAACATCTGATATCTCCTGGGAGAAATTTGGCACTGCTGTGGTGGGAACAGCTTCATCCATAGTGGTGTTACAGCACAAACACCTCATGTGTGTGAGGTTGGATCTGTTTGTGGTGCTTAATGTTCTAATCTTAAAAGTTTAGGAAGGTTTTTAATTAGATTTTGGCTCCATGTGGCTAGTTTTTGAACAGCAGTGGAGTGTGGAGCTGCATCTGCACCCAGCAAAGAGTTGTTGTGCTCTGGTCTGATGCCAAATGCTGCGTCCTGCAGAGCAGGCAGAGCTGCTCCCAGGGGACTGGGCAGTGACAAGTTAATGCTTTGACTCTCAGATCTTTGGGCTCTTTCCCAGTTTGAATGGTTCTGTGATTCTCCAGGAGTTTGGAGAGCTGTAATTTGTTCATTTTCTCTCCCCACACCTGTGTAAGGCAGGGCAGAGTTGTCTGAATCTGAGGTATTGATAATTCTGAGATTGTAGAAAGTCTCTGTCTTTCTGCCCCGCTGCCAAAGCAGAAGCCATAATTGGTCTGTGCTGGTTTCAAGGTTGTTTATTCTGTTTATCTCTAACATGTTCTGCTGCCCTGCCGCAGCTCTGTCCTGCAGGGCAGCGTGTGGGGCTCTGCCCTCAGTGGGATGGTACAAACATTAAATACCACAAACTACCTGTGCTGGATTTACAATAACGTGCCAATATCTGTCACCTACGTTGGACAGTGTGTCCCCAGCCTGAACCAACAGAAAAATGCCAACACTGCAGTGAAACATGGAGGGCATGAAGAAGGAGAAAAAGGACAAGGCACACCCAATTTCCTCCATCTTGTCCCCTTTGGACCCCTAATCTAGAATCCTAAAATTTTACTTTTGCACCCATGCCACACTAATTATTACTTATATCAAACACTCAGAGCTTGTAATTCATCCTGTAAGATTGAAAACTCTTTTCCATGGGCAGAGATCACAGCCAGTGTCTCTGGGGGCTCTGTCCAGGGGGGTTCCTGACCCCTGCCAGGGTCCCAGACCTGCCAGGGCAGCCAGAGGGAAGCCCTGGATTCCCACACAGAGTCACCTGTTGAGCCAATATTTCTCCAGGTGACCTTCCTGAGCTGTGCACGGAGGTGCTGGGCAAGCAGGGAACAGGAACCCAGAGATGGAATTTGAAAATATTGATGTTTTCAAGCTTTTTGTCCCTGAGACAACATCCTCCCTTGGGAACCCTCATGGATCTCAGCACATATGTTAAACTGAGCAGGGTTTGGGCTGAAAACACTCTCAGGAATCTCTGCCAGGACCTCTCAGCCCCTTCCCTTGCCCCTGCCCCGGGCTGTTGTCTCACACACACTCAGGGCACAGGGAGGTGTTGCTGTTCAATGCAATATCTGAATATTCCTGCTCTCTGTGGAGAATTTGGGATGCTCTGACCCCGGTGAGATTGCACTCAATGAAATCAGGCAGCCAGGGAGGCGTTTGCCTTGCTGGTTGCTCAGAGCCTGCTCTGCACTCAGGGCATAAAACCTAAATTAAAATGGACTAAAGGCATTGTGTTCTCGCCTGGGAAGGCTCCGAGCGAGTAAAATCAGCACAGACCAAAGCAATTTATTTTAGTGACAATTGAGTAGATACTGAAATAAACCTTTAGGACTTCCTTTGAAATATCACTGGTATTATTTCTTTCTTTTCCAGCAGCAAGAATATTGCATGTAATGCTGTCATTTGGAATCTAAAGAGGCACACAGGAGGAGCCCAAACAGATTAAATTCTACAGTGCCAGCTCAGAAAAAATTCAAGACAACAAATTTCTCACAAATGGAGTGATCTGGGGGCTGGTGATGAAGGAGCTCAGTCTTTCCTCAGCAAGCAGAATAATTTGAGTTTGCTTTATTAGAGAAAATGATAATCAGGTGCCAGGGAAAGTGATTTATTTCTTCTATCCCTTAATCGTTTTACAAGAAACTTTCTCAAGCTGAGGCAGAATAAAGGGTCATTTTCAATTCCTGGGTCACAACAGTGAATATGCATTGAACCAGACACCTCTGACGTCTGGCAGGGTGGGCAGGCAAAGGCTGAAGCTGGACATGAGAAGTGCAGGAAGCAGAGCACTGTCCCCACTGTCCCTCACCTGATAACGAGCCTCACAGCAAACAGAGTGAAAATCAGTTTCTCCTGTGCTGACCAAAGCTATCAAAGGGGCACTTCCAGACAGCAGGTGACTGTCACTGCACAGAACACTCACAGCAAGAGCTGGGCCAGGACAGTTTTCTCCTAAAATGCCTCAGTGGATATTTCCCAATGAATGGGAAATGTGCATTTAGAAGAATTTTCAGTATTTTTATTTTATCTTTAAAATTTTATTACTTTTAAAAAAAAGTTTGTTTTTTTTTTAATTTTAAAATTTTCCTGTCAGGGTTACCACAAGAGGGGGCCAACAAGCCCTGAGTGAGGCACCTGGGGCCAAAATGAGTTTTTAGGAGACATAAAACTGCAATAAACAGTGCAGGGTTCTGCTGGCTGCTGTATGAGTCATTCACAAATCTACTGCTAAAGGTTCTTAACAGCCCTAAAGAGCAGATCAGCAAATAGAAAAACCTGCTCTGACCTTTAGTATTTGCTGGTGATAAAAAGGTTTTCCTCACATGATTTAGAGGTTCAATAGATGAAGTCTACAAAATCCAGAGCAGCAATGGACTAACCTGGATCATGGACTGGATATCCACACAATTTGTTAATGGGAGGCCCAGGTGTCTGATGTACCTTTCTGTAGAGCAGCAGACTTGTGAGGGTCTGTGTGCCTTAAAATGACATTTTCCAGCCCTTCCTGTCCCATTCTCTGTCACTGGTTTGCCATGTCTCTCTCTAAACACACAAATGTCCCAGAGGTGGGTACATACACATAAATCCAGCAGTGAATGCAGCAGGCACAAGGGTGGGGGGTTTGACACACTTATAAACAGTGTTAAGAAGAAAAATGATGGCTCCAGACCACCTTACAGAGATAATGCTCATTCCAGAGGAAAACTGAGTCACTTGTGAAAGATCAACAATGGCCTGAAGCCAGGTGGTTCTGCAGATGAAAGCTGAAGAAATGATCTGACTTCAGCACTGCAAATAGTTCCAAAAAACCAGTTTAGCTCTAAAATTGACCCTCCCCAGATATGGCACTAATGTGCTGTGCTACCCTTCTTAAAAACAAGGCGTAAAGGAAATTTCTTGGGGTGCTGGAAAGTGGGGAGGTGTGATAATGTCTGTTGAGGTGCTGTAGGATTCAGAGAAGCAGCTTTGAATCATAGTTGCCTTTTTCATTCAGCCTTTCATGTTGTGTTTGCCTTCTTTGGAGCACCCAGATTGTGGGGGTTGCAAGTGCCTGGTTTCTGCAGAGTTTGATTTTCCTTTTTCAATCTGTCTTCCTTCAACTTAAATTAGGCAATTATGAATTCATCAATGGGGGCAGGGACAGTGTGATCTTGTCACCACAAGCTTGTTAATGTTGTGGCACCCAAGGGTCCAACACCAGCATTGTCCCTGTGACCCCCAAACACCCCTTGGAAAGGAGGAAAATAAAAGTTTCTCTCTCAGCCCAGCATGAGCAGGGTGTGAAGCTGCCCCTGAACTCAGGGACCACTCACACAATCATCTGGGAACATCTGGAGGGAAAACCTCATTGTCCCAAGGAGATGATGACACAAAATGTTGGT
Organism: Taeniopygia guttata; assembly: GCF_048771995.1. NCBI lineage: Eukaryota > Metazoa > Chordata > Aves > Passeriformes > Estrildidae > Taeniopygia > Taeniopygia guttata. Next base: position 2,950,995 of record NC_133042.1, read on the forward strand.
CCTTTTGTCAGAGTTATAGAGAAAATAATGAAGTCAGCTGGTGGTGCTCTGACCCCCAGAGCAGCTCAGGGCTCCGAGGGCTCCCTCAGGTGCTGGCAGTCAGGGCTGGAGATGCTCAGATCCCCAAAAGAGTCTGGGCCCAGCCTGACTCTGACAGTGCAGCCAAGAGCTGAGGTGTTCTGGAGCAGTTCCTTGTGGAACCTGTCCCACAGAACCAACACTTGTTCTCTGCTCTGGGAGAGGATTTGTTCTCTCCTCGGGACCAGGCACAGATGGGGGAAGGCTGTTCTGCTTCTGAACTTCCTGAGAGAAAAACACAATTTGTGTTTCACTGCCAAATTCTCCTCTGAGTGTAAAATTGCTGCTTGATTTTATTTGTTTCTCACACCCTTCAGCTTCATATTTCCTCCTTCAGCTAAGCTCGTTTTCAAAGCAGCTGCAATGGTGTCATTACTCTTTTAAGTCAAAACCTTGGCTCTTTCAGCAATCTTGTTCCTCTGGCAACTCCTGTAACTGCTTTCTCCTGATGGAGAGGTGATTTAATGCTTGCTTCCATAATCAGTACAAATGAAAGCCTCATTATACAGCAAAGCTGTGGCAAGTCTGTAATTACCTAGACTGTTATTTTAAAGATCTCCCCTGATAGCCCACTATTTCTCACTTAAAAAGCCCCATGTCTCATGGTAACTGTCCTCAAAGTGCTTCTCTTTTGGGAGAACACTGATTACAGGTAAATGATTCCTCTCTTGAAGGAGTATCAGTCAAGCCTTCCTGCTTTAATTTCTGGGTAATGTGCATAGACAGGCACACAAATTGCACAGGGTAAATTTAGCAAGAGAAAATATTGAGTCAAAGGATCATATTTTGTTTTCCATGGCCAGTTCCTCCAGCAGCTCTGTGCTGGAACTTTCCCTCTATGAACAGCAGTGGGGGTACCTCAGCACTCTGATTTTTGCAATAAGATTTTGGCGACTATAAAACTTCTAACCTGGCACTTTACCTTGGTAAAGTTGATGGTAATGCCCCTACAAGGTCAGAAATTCACTTTTTATCCTCACAACCATCTCTCTCTGCGCTGGCTGTCACTGGTTCCCCATCAACCCCAGATCCATTTGAAAGCAATCTTTTATTTCAAGAAGCTGAAGTGACTGTTGGTAGAGGGAAGAGTTGTGTATGTGACCTTTCTACAACTCTGGTTGTGCATTAAAAATCACACTCAAGGCAGGACTGAGGGGACAGGGGGCACGAGGGGCTTCCTTGGCCCCCAGCACTGCTCTGGGTGCTTCAGGACAGCTCTGCCTCACCACATCAGCAGGCAGAAGCACAGGGTGTCACACAGAGCTGTGGCATGTCCCCTGCTGCAATCCACTTCAGAGGACCAGACCAAACCTTCTCAAGCACTGGTTGCTCTCCAAAGAGCCAACAGGAGACACACATCAAACCAGGTGGGACAGAGGCTGCTTGGCACCTTGGATCAGGAGCCTTCTCTTTCCATTTACAGAGTAGGGACTGCGTGCCAAGAATAAATGTTGTCTATGGAGAAAGGTCCTCTCTTTCTGAAGGTCTTTTATCTGTGTTTCATCTTTCCCCTAATTCATGGGTGTGTGCATTTATAACAGAGGTAGGAACTGTTCTTCTGGCCACAGAATGAAGGAGGGAAGAGAAGAGAAGAGAAGAGAAGAGAAGAGAAGAGAAGAGAAGAGAAGAGAAGAGAAGAGAAGAGAAGAGAAGAGAAGAGAAGAGAAGAGAAGAGAAGAGAAGAGAAGAGAAGAGAAGAGAAGAGAAGAGAAGAGAAGAGAAGAGAAGAGAAGAGAAGAGAAGAGAAGAGAAGAGAAGAGAAGAGAAGGGCAATGAATCAATCTCTTACCGTCCTCTGGACGACCAGGACCATGATCGTGGCCAAGGCAAAAACGAGCAACACACCCAGGATGGCGATGATGAAATACAAACAGACTTTGTTAGTGGCTCCAAGCCTCCTGGAAACAGTGTCTTCATTCACATTCATGGCTGATTCATGTGAGTCCTTCACCTGAGAAAGTGTTTGCTCCTGTTTCTGGCACATTCTTATATAGCTCTCCAGGCACTGCTGTGTGTCTCCCCTTGGTCAGGTTCAAGTTGCAGCCCATCTCTGCTCCTGGCAGGATTTTCCCCCTTCATCCTGGCTCATGTGATCTGGAAAAAAAACTTCATCACTTGCTCTACAAAGAGAGAGGGCCCCGGGGGCGTGAGGCAGGACGCAGCTGCGAGCAGGGGAAGGAGCTTCATGTTCTTGCTCAGGGATTTCTCCGCCGAGGTCCTTCCCTGCAGCCGGGGTTTCTGATGTCACAAGGTGCACAGACAGCAGATCCCCCGCCCCAGGCTCTGTGAAATGGGGAGATATGCAAATTCTCTTTCATTTTATACTCCCTGCAGCTGCAGTTGGGCTCAGAGAGTCGTCTCCAGCTCTGCCTTCCTGTTGTGCACTGAAAGCTCTGCTGCCTCCCAGCAGGGAGACACCTCCAGAGCTCGGCATCCACAGGTGGCCTTTGGGCAGCCCCACTGTGCCCCACTGTGCTCCAGGCACAGCATCACTGTGGGTCTCAGATTCAGTCAAAGAGAGAAACTAGAGTTTTTAGCCAGGCAGAAGCCTGGGAAAGAGTTGGAAAAGAATGTAAATAATTCTTTAGCTCTCTTGTTCTTCACATTGTTTATAGTTAAGTTCTATCACTGTGTATCAAGCACTTTGCACCAATGCTGTGGTTTGTTTTCACTTCAGGACCAATGGAGCTGGTCCTCATGGAGCTCTGTATAAAAGAGCAGTGTATTTTGAATAAACAGAAGTTTTATTCTCAGTAGCTTCTGAGTCAGTCTTCTCATTCCTGTCGTGCCTCGACAGTGACACATCACCAGCCAGGGGACAGAGGGAGGAGATGGACCTGCTCTGCCCCTCACCTGGAGTGCTGGGAGCAGTTTTGGGCACCTCAGCAGGACAAGGACATTGGGCTCTGAGGGTGTGACCAGGGAGGGCAACCAAGGTGGTGAAAAAGGCACCAAGGGCAGGACTTATGAGGAACATCTGAGGTGAGTTGGTTTGTTCAGGCTGGAGAAGAGATGGTTGAGGAGGGGACCTCATGGCAGTCCAGAGCTTCCTGACAAGAGGAGCAGGGCAGGAGCTGCTGATCCCCTCAGCAGGACAGCACAGGAGGAAAGGGAGTGGAGCTGCATCAGGGGAAGTTCAGAGTGGACATTATGGAAAGGCTCTTCCCTGAGAGGGTGCCTGATCACTGGAATAGGCTCCCCACAGCACTAGCCCTGTCCAGGGCTAAAGGAACCTCTGGCTGATCCTCTTGGTTATAGGAGTTGGTGTTGGGCACTCCTGGGAGGAGCAGGGAGTTGGACTCAATCCTTATGGATCCCTTCCAGCTCAAAATATTCTATAATTCTATGACTATCCTTGTCTGTGGAGGTCTGGAGATATCTGGGTGAGATTTTCATTGAAGAATTACACAGAAATGTGTCAGAAATAAATTTCTGATGCAGGGTGCAAGTTCTGGGCAGAAAGGAAGTGGTGACACTGAAGTAGCTGAATATAGAGGTTGGGATGTGCTCACAGAGGGTGTCAATTATCACAATTTTATCTGAAATCAGTGGATTACTGCTCACTTCTATCCCATCCTGACCTGGGGCTATCACCCTGGCTTTGCACAGAACTCAAGTGAGATTTATCTGGAAACATTCCTACTCTATTCCAGTGTTAAAGAACCCTGCATGTGTTTTGTGGGATGACTCCTGACTTTCTGGCCAGCCCAAGTCAAAAGACACCTGAGTTTTGTGGTCAATGTGTCCCAGCTGGATGTGTGTCCCCTTTTGAATCACATCCATTCAAACCAGTTAATTTATTTAACAGGGAAACAAATCCTAGGTTATTTGTATCAGCTAATCCCAATTTGGTATTACAAGGACATCAGAGAGGGCAAAGAGGATTTTTACCAATGGTCCATCCAGCTCAGCACCTTGTCTTCAGTAGAGAGCAACAAGAAATTCCTTGGGAAGACTGTCAGAACAGAAAAGGCATCCTCTGATTTGGGCTTGTGGCATCCCAGATAAAAGGTAGAACTTTTCAATTTTAATCCAATTGTTCTTTACTCCCCTGACACGGCAGAGTTGTGGCATTTTCCTATCATTACCACTATCTTTAATAGAATCACTGGAGCACAGCACTACAAGGCTTGTACAGATTTGCAAAGCAGTGTTTTTCACAGCATCCCTTATCACCATGGGAACAGGCACAACCTGTTTTAAGCAGAGACAAAGGGATGAGAAAACAGTCAGACCTGGCAGGTTGGATGAGGTAGATCCTCACCTTCTTGGTGGATACAAAACTTCTGAACAGCCATGAGCAGCAGAGGTTTCTAGTTCTGGAAATGAATCTTTATTATAATGGAAAGATTTATAAATTCTTGCCTGTGAAAGTTCATTTGACCCCTTAAGGCATCAAGTGCAGAGCAGCAAATCCACTCTTTGGGAAGCAGCACATGGAGATCTCCTACCAAAGTAATTTCTCCCCAGCTCTTCTCAACAACGTGACAATTCTGAAATGCAGGAAAATCCAAATTCCCAATGTCTTGCAGTGACTCCAGAGCAGGCAGTCAGCAACTCCTGCTCATGACTGATCAATCCCTCACTGGGTAGATGAGATTCCAGAGGATAATGGAGGTGTAGTTTGTGGGATGTAATTTTGTGTGGTGTCATGAGGAGGGCCCAGTTCTCAGTGAGCTCTTAGGCTTTTACCTCACACCTGGATTTCAGGTCAGCTCTTCAAACAGAAAAACCCCTGTGCTAAACTCACATAGGAACAGCCATGTGGTGGTGATGGCTGCAAAAGGAAAAGAGATCAGTGAATATCAGTGAGGAAAAAATGGGATAAATTTGTGCAAACAAGTGCAATCCAGGTTGAACTAGACCTGGTGCTTTCTGAGATAAATCTGGTCAGCCCATGAGCACAGCACTGCAAACCCACAGGGTGAGCTGGAAAGCTGGAATCTGCTGGGAATGTCCTATAATCACAGAATCCCAGACTGGTTTGGGCTGGAAAGGACATTAAAGCTCATCCTGTCCCACTCCCTGCCATGGCAGGGACACCTCCCACTGCCCCAGGCTGCTCCAAGCTCTGTCCAGCCTGGCCTTGGGCACTGCCAGGGATGGGGCACCCCCCATGAAAGAGGGTTTTGGGGTACTCTGGCTGTGTGTTCTGGCTTAGAGGTGGTGATGTGTTTTCAAACATAACAACATCACCCTGCACACATTTCACACTCTCACCTGCGGTATGATGCTGATTCCCAGAGCACAGTTCACTATTTCATGTCTTCTGACCAGTGTTGCATCAATTCTCCCCAGTTCTGGTTCAAGAGGTTAACTAGTTAAATGTGCCCCAAATTTGCATTGGCACGAGCTGTGTCCTCTGCAGCAAAGAGCTTTGCATAAAAGGGCAGGGAGGCAGAAATCAAGCCAGCCACAAAACCAGCAGCTCTAATTATTTCTTGGTAGATATTGCAAGTGACTGCCTTTGTCAGGAGAGGTACAAAACATTCCAGTCCATTGTTAGTACTTATTGTTCTGCTCCTGGGCTGAAAGGAAATGAACTCACTGAGAGCTGAGAACCCACCCATGGGGTCACTGGAAATTCACCCTTGACTGAAGTTGTGACAACTGAAACCTTTATCATAGACAATAATGCCCAATTTTTGAGAGATGTGTGGGCATCCAGCTGCCACTGAAATCCAGGGGGTGAAGAGTGTAGGTGCCCTTGGAGATTCTTGGGTTTATATGAACTGTGTCCATTTCTTGGCAAAGCCATCAGCCATGGTTACATCCATGTGGTTGACTCCTAGAACCTCATTCAAGATCTAAGAGACAAAATGAGCCATTATGTCTGTTTTATTACCCTGAGTGATTCCTGCCATCGCCCTAATTGAGGGCCATTGATAGCAGGGATGCTGTCAGGCTTCTTATGGAATCAGGGAATCACAGAGGGGTTTGGGGAAGAATGGAACTTAAAGATCATCTCATCTCCCCCCCTGCCATGGGCAGGTGTCGAAGACCACCCTAGGTTGTGGGGTGGCTCCGTGTGGTGGAAAAGTCTCTCCTCCAGCCCGAGCTTCCAAAGAAAGGCTCAGCAGTCTCTGTTGTTCGGTCCCAAGGCAGTTTATTGCAAGTTATCTAAAAGATTTTCTTCTGGGGCTGCTGTGGTTTGCTCACAGCTCAGGCAGAGGCACACACACACCCTGACATCCTCTCTGACTCCCGACTGCTTCTTCTCTCCCCGCCCAGAGCTGCTGCTGTCTTTTATATGGTACATTACGTGTTACATGGGTACAGTTTGTCCCCAATGCCTATTACCTATATTAAATGGTGCTTTTCTATCTTTTATATGGTACATTACGTGTTACATGGGTACAGGTTTTCCCCAATGCCCATTACCTATATTAAATGGTGCTTTTCTATCTTTTATATGGTACATTACGTGTTACATGGGTACAGTTTTTCCCCAATGCCTATTACCTATATTAAATGGTGCCTTTCTACTCTAAACCAATCTGTGAGTGCCAACATCACCAAGAACATGGAGAGAAGGAAGAAGAAAGAGGGAGGACAGGGCAGGCCCGAATCCCTCCATCTTAAACCCTCTGACCCCCATGTACAAAACCAAACCCCCCCTGTACAACACTCAAAAATTCTTCCCTTTACTTTGTGACCACTTCTACTCTAATATCTAAACTTTTGTGACTTCTTGTTCTTCCTGCAAGGTTGGTAACTCATTCCATGGTTCAAACCCAAAATCACAGCTGTTTCCAGCTGCCTGCCAGGGTCTCAAATGCTTCTGACTGGGGCCTGGAACATCCAAAAATGTTTGAGGGACATTTTGAGTTCCCACAGGTAGGGACACCTTCCACTACCCCAGGTCGCTCAGAGCTCCATCCAACCTTGAATGAGATGAATTCCAAGATCCTTTATGTTCAATGAGAGACCCCAGTGGTTGCAGGGTTCTCCAGCCCCCTCTGGGCCGCAGCTGATTGCCCAGACATGAACATGTGAGCACATGTGGAGAGCATTTGATATGGAAATGCAGAATCAGTAAATTGAGGTGGCTGCAAAACACCCTGAGGCTGTGAGGATGAATCACCTTGCCGGAGGCTTCGTTTCCTCCATGAATCACTGTGGGGTTGTGTTTGAACTCCACATCCCAGCCCTTGGCCAAGCTGAAAAAGTTGTTTGAGTTTATTTTTTAACAGCATTTCGTAGAATCTCTGGGTGATCTTGAATCTGATCTCTGGGTGATCCTGAATGCTGATTAGAATCTGTGTCCATTCAGGTTGTCCTGAGCCAAGCTGATCTCTGGCTGAAGGAAATGACATTCCAATATCTCAATCCCAGTGCTGCTGTGAGGATATCTTTGGCTGTCAGCACAAAACACTCTTTTGAGGGAGATGCTGCCTATCTCCCATCTCTCATCCCAGCCTCTTGGAGGGTTTCCAAGAATAGCAGCGTTCTTTACTCATTTTGTTTCTCAAATAAGATCACTGGATAAAAATAGACATCAGACAGGAGGAGAATGAGGGGGAAAAAGAAAGGTTAAAGCTGCCACTGAGCAGTATTATCTCCTTGGGAAGCTGCAGAGGGTTTATTCATGCTGTGCTGCTGCCTCCTTGCTCAAAAGAATTATATCGCTCAGTCTTGCAAGAATATGGAAAATCAGGTGTATTAAATTAGCTGGAAATTGGTTATGGGAAAAAAAACACCTCTTGATACTGCAGTGGATGCGCATCATCCATCTCCTTTGGAGCACAGGTAGAAAGCAGAGGTGTTAGGAGAGATAATAAAATGCACTAATAAAACAATACAAATGGAACAGTTATAAAAGTGCAATAACTTCCACAAATTTGTCAGAGACAGAGTTTGCTCAGTGGGAATTATCATCTGCTCAAACACATCCAGAGTTCTTCCCATGTGGCATCCCCCAAACTGGGGAGCTGGAAAGTCTGTGGTGCCTTTCAGCAGCACTTGAGAGACTCAATCCAAGTGAAAAACTAATTTCTGGGTATTAAACCCCTTTGTTAATAATGCATGAATTTCAAAGCTGGTAGAAATTGAATAATTAACATAGTTTAAATTAAAAAGATACGCAGAGTTATTCAAAATGAAATTTTCAGGCACGTCTAGAGATTTCAGATCACTGAAATTCCACTTATTCTGTTATGGAACACCAGAAGAACATTCATTTCCCATAAGGATCTCATAATTTCTTGAAAACCAGGCTATTTCTCTGTTATTCCAGCAGCATAATAAAAATATTGAGCCATACAGAAGTACATTCAGACTCTCCTGCATACACTGGGATCTAATTAATTGAAAAAAAATAGAAGAGGATTGTATCCATTTCAAGTTAATTAAGAGAGAGGAAAAGAACATTTACACTTGCTGGTGTGAGTGTGGCTCTTAAAGTCTCTGGAAATCTTGGCCTGAGAAAGTCCCTGAGGTGGATTTGGGAAGGAGGAGGAAACAACCACTGGAGCCCACGGGTGTGAAGGGAAAATCCCCATTTCCACAGTGCTGGACAGGGGCAGTGACGCTGGCACAGCGCCACACACACACAAAACGAGCACAGAGAGGCAGCACCACCACAAGAGCATCACTGAAAAGGATCTTACCCAAAACATCTGCAGGAGAATAGCAGAATTTAACTCAGAAAGGTTTTTTTAGATCATATAATTTGACACACTATTCGGGAAAAGGCACAGAGTTTTATCCCAAACGCTGGGAAATGAGAATTCTGCTGAGCATCAGGTCGGGCTGAGCCGTGGGGCAGGATCAGACTGGAGCAGCATCCTGCACCTGCATGTGGCCCTGTCACCCACCTAAGGGACAGCGTGAGGCTGGTGGGCACCCAGGGGTGGGGATGAGCAGTGGTTTTGGAAGTGATGACACCAAGTTGGGCAACTCCCTGGGGGCTTCCCTGGCAGGGGAGACCCTCCTGGAGCAGTTCTGTGTCAGGAAAAGCAGACACACATTGGACTTTTTCAGTCTTCAGCTTCTGTTTATTGTTACCTTATCAAAACTTCAGCACACTGTCTGCGCCCAGACCTTGCATGTGTGAAAGCAGCACAAAAATGGCCAACAAGCTCGTGCTGCGAGGCCTTTTTAAGTCTAATCAAAAACTAAACTACACAGTTAAGAAGTGACACCTAAATTATTTCCCTTTCTAACCCAATAATTGACCCCTAAAGACCCGCAATGTGGATTTTTGTACCCAATTACAAGATACCACCCAAACCCAAGAAGAAAGAGGAAGAAGAAGAGAAGAAAGGAATTAGAGACAACACCCTGTACCCTCCATCTTGAACGCATTTACAACATACTAAAAATCCCAAAACCTAAATTTCTCACCCATGGGACACACCACACCACTCTCTACAATCTCCATGATCGATTTCACACTTTTGTGGTTTCTAGTTTACCTGGAGGCTTTGGAAGTTTTCTCCATGAATGAGGGTCAAAGTCAGAGTTTTCCTGGGAGTCAGAGCACCCCAGGGCAGACCGGGGGATATTCCCCAGGGGAATATTCCAGACAGGGGGATATTCCCCGTGCCCTGGGTTCCCACAGGCAGGGCAGCTTGGGTGTCTTTGAGACACAGATCTGAGGGTCTGGGTTAGGACAGGCAGGGCTCTGGAATAGTTCAGCTGTAATAATCAGAATTTCTCCCTCTGTGAGTATGAAATATTCATCATTGGCCATGGACAGAGTGGAGCTATGAACTAAAGGTTGGTCAGTCTGATTCAGGGAAGAAGCTGTTATTTGTGATCACTGTGTGAAAGTTTTGAAAGCTTTTGATAAAAGAGAGGTGAGAGATCTGAGGTCAGATTGAAAACAACCAAACCTTTCTAGGGATCACATCATCTCTGGTTAGACTTCACTGGGAGAGCAGCTGAATTCACCTGGCAGCATAAGGTACCCAGATTAGAAATAAAACCCCTCAAAAGCTGGCATTCAGCATTTGACAGCTCTTAAATCTCCCTGTGTCCTACAGAGTCCGCTCAGCATGGCATTCATACACTGAACCCTACTGGGCAATAATATGAGAACCTCTGAAAAATCAAAGTTCCACTAGCTTGAGATGCAGTCTGTACATGAAGGGAAGTGCAGGAATGTGAGGTGAAAGTCTATTTATAATTCTGGCAGGCTGAAAGGCTTTGTTAGTTCACCTTTCTCAAAATAAGAAAGCTCCATCACTCTTCTGCTCAGGCAAGAAACTGTGAAGTTGTTTATTTTTTCCATCCCTGTAGGGCAAATAAGGAAAGATCTTGCAAAATTCCCACTGCAGAGTGCCTTAGGTGCCAGGGCCACCTTCTGTTCCTCAGTCTGGGGTGGATTTATCCCCACAGCAGCTGCTGAGGTGAGGATAAATAGAGGTGTTCCTCCTCTACCTCCCCATTAAAGGGCTGAAATGAAGCATCAGAAGGTGGAAATGCCTCTGTTTCACCCCGGGGTTAAACACAGCTGTGCTCTCCAGTCTGAGGACCCTCTTTAGGTGTTTGTGCCCCTAAAGGCCCCCTGAAGCAGTCCCCAGAGTCTTGGGGATGCCAAGATTGGCAGACATGCCAGGAACAGCCATGGTTGCCAGGGCATCACCACTGCCTGTTCATTTACACAAGCCACAGAATGTATAAATCACAGGACAATGGAAAAGGAAAATTAAAGTTGATGCAAATGACTCAGGAGCATGAGCACACACGGAAAAGCTGCAGCAAAGGATGAAGTGCTGTCAAAATACCCCCAAAAAATCAATGTTAAAAACAAAAAATCGACGTTAAATGAAGGCAATATAACCTGTCTCCTCAGGGGGATAGGAGCTTTCTCTCCAGATGTGAAACTGGTAAAAGTCTTAGCAATGATGTTCTAAAATGCCTGAAAGGATGGAAGTCACCTGGAGCTTTTTATTCATGGTGGTTGGAACAAGCTCAGCGTGAAGCTGCTGGGAGATTTTGGTCACAAGCTGAAGCCTGGGACATCGTCAAGCTGGAGCTGCTTTCTTGGGCTCCCATCAGCACAGTTAAAGAGAGAAATCACCAGAAAAGGCAAAAGAGAAGCTGTAAGTTCCCTCTTGGGAGCAGCACTTGGCTGACCAACATCTCCAAACAGAGCTGTGGAGATGCCAGCCCTCACCAATTAATGAGCCTGCTAATTGGGGTGTGCCAATGCACAGCTCTGGATCAGCACTGCTCTGCAGGGCTGGGCTTCTCACAGGCTCTGCTCATTCACAAGGGGCAAGAGTCTCAAAAATCTGTAGGATTAAATTATTATTAAATTATTCTGGGCTCCCCAGGCCAGTTCTGAAGGTGGCATCTGTGTAAATAGACAGTGCTTTCTTGGTGAGTGGTTCATCCTAGCTTTGGTTATGTTTGTAATTAGCAGTACCAGGGCTGATTACAGAAACAGCCCAGGCAAGTTCTTTGGTCTAGATATCTCTGAGATAGATAAAGGCAGGGGAAATTACTGGGGGCATTTGGGAGAAGGAGCTCATTTGGGAGCAGGAGCCTCATTAATAGGCAGAAGCTGGGAGGTTAATTATTATTGTTCTTGTGAAAAGTCACCCCCAACTTTTGTCATCACCCGTCTGAGGGTGGCAGTCATTAAATAAGCATAATGCACCCTGCCTGGGAATGAAATTGTGGAAGGCTGTCGTGGAACAGGGATGATCCAGGGCTTGGGAGCCAACACAGTCAGGTACATCAGGGGGGGCAGTGACAGTGGGGTAAGGGAATTGGGGCATCCCTGTGTCACACAACAGCCGTGATTGCCAGGGCATCACCACTGCCTGTTCATTTACATAAGCCACAAAATCTATAAATCACAGGAGAATGGAAAACGAAAATTAAAATATTCAGCCTTGAGTGACAGCCTTTGTTTGTCCCTACAGAGGTATTTGTCAGGTAAAATCCTGCATCTGCCAGCATTTTCTCTGGAACAGTTACCCTGAAATTATCCAAAGCCTTTTCAGAGCTGTTTTTCCTCACCACAAGAAGGACTCATCCACTTTGAATCCTGTTTGGTTTGCCCTCTGTGGAATTAAGTTTGGCATTTTTTCTTTGATTCCAATCAAGGCATACAAAAGCTCTGTGCATTCCCATTGATATTCACATCATTTCTACTCCAGCTTCTCTTGAATTAATGAAACCCCAGAATCTTTGCAATGTCCCTCTCAGTTTATGCAGGCTGAACAATTTAATCTTGCCCGTTCTTGAATTCTGCCTCCCTTTTATTCCTTTCTTTGATGCCTTTGTGCAAATCTCTTGGGGCTTCTAGGGCACACCACACACAGCAGGTTTTGCTGTGGAAAATCAGGATTTTGCCCTTTCCAGAAGAGCTGGGCACTGAGGTGCCTGAAGGACACTCAAGAGAACCCATCAACACGAGCCACTGTAACAAAAAGCGTTTTTCTGGCAGTTCTCCTTTTCTAAACTTTTTCCTTAGATTTTCCACATTGGAGCCCTGCCAGCCTACATAGATCACAGAATGGTTTGGGCTGGAAGGGATCTTGAAAATCACCTGGTCCCACCCCCTGTCATGAGCAGGGACACCTCCCACTGTCCCAGGTTGCTCCCAGCCCTGTCCAGCCTGGCCTTGGGCACTGCCAGGGATCCAGGGGCAGCCACAGCTGCTCTGGGCACCTGTGCCAGGGCCTGCCCACCCTCCCAGTGAAGGATTTATTCCCATTACCCCATCTACCCCTGCCCACATTCATCTTAAGGCCAGTCCCCCTTGTCTCATCACTACCCATCCTCATGAAAGTCTCTTCCCAACCTTCTCATAAGTCCTCTCGAGCACTGGAAGGTGCTCTAAAATCTCCCCAGAGCCTTCTCTTCTCCCAGAAGAAGGAATTGCACAAGGGGAAGCTCAGCCACGCCTGCAGAGGTGCCACCAGGCAGCACTTGTGGATCTGTGTGTTCCCAGAGCTGGCTGATAATTCCCAGGAGCTGAAGCCCTGTGGGATCCAGGAGCTGTGGTTTGGTGAGTCAGCAGCAAACAGCTCCAAGAGCAACTCAAGGTGATGCTGAATTCAGTGAGCAAACCTGGCCTGCGGTTTCATGCAAAGCCTTTTTCCTTCTTTTAGTCTGCGTGGGTTCATGCCCCCTAAATTTCGCTCTCAGTTTCAGGTGTGAATGAATTCAATATCTGCAGGTTGTATTCAGTTAAGAGAAACTCCCCAGTTCGGACTGGTTTCAGTACAAACCTAAGCAAAACCACAGAATTGCTCATGGTCTCCAGACCAAACCATGCAGTTCGCCTTTTTTTGGGGGGTTTCATTATGAAAATTTCATGGAGTCTGAAATAGAATAGACACAAAGCTTTGAATTATGGCCTGTCCACTTCTGCCTACTGGGAATATAATGGCTGGTGAAGGAAATCTTTGCTGCCAAAAGACATTTCTGTGCTCTCCAGTTGCTCTTAAGTGAAAATTGATTATCTTCTATATCTCAGGGTTTAAAGAGATTTAGAAAATGCTGAGACTCTGGTGTTGTTCTCTCTTACTGACTAACAGGGGATTCTTCCAGGGGAGATTAAAACTTGGATAATTTCTAAGTCACGGAAATGATCAAGCACTTCGTAACTCAGAGTTTCACACTTAAGTGAGTGTGATGCACATAAAAGACACCTTCAGCCTTGAATTTGTGACAATTAAATAGCAAAGAAATAAAAACATGAGCGAGATGGCGGGTAGGCAATACTGGAGAAAATTTGTAGAAAATTTGTCTTGAAATATATCTCATTTTTAGTGATACACAAGCAGATGTGTGTGTTTTTCCTGGGTGCACTTCCAAAGGCTGTGTCTCACCTACTGAGCCAATTCTGTCATCCAGGATACATCAGTACTAATCCATTCTGCTGAATTCCTTGGGAATTACCCTACACAACTGAACCAAGAAACAACTAGACTGGAAGATTTCATTTTAGAAGACAGCCAGGTTTCAGCTCAAAGGCTTCCAGTCAGGATGGACTTGCTTCTTTTTTCAAGGAGTCACAAAAACGTTTTAACTAACTCCAGTCTGATGGATTTGCTTCTCTTTTCTGTTGGATTGACAGAGCCAGAGAGAAAACAGGAAAACCTTGTGTATTATTTACCCTCAGTTTTCATTAACTCACATTTCCATAAGTCAAAACTTTCTTTATTTAACCTCAATTTACATGAACCCAGGTTCAAATTTCCTTCCTTCCCCAGATGGAATAAACAAACAAACAAACAAACCAAATTTGTCAAATTTCTGTTAGTAAAGATTTTCTAGACCCCAAACCATTTGTTCACTCCTGCTCCTGTTGAGTAGGGAAAATCTATACCAAATTTCCCCTGTTCAACAGAGAGTGACTTCTGAAAATGCGCAGGATGGGAAAATGCAGCTTCAAACAGTGTTTTGAATGAATGAAATAAAAACACAGCAAACAACTGAAACGTTTGAGGCGCATCCACTCAAAGGCAAAAAATATCCCCTCCCTCTGTGGCCACTGCTAAATGTAACGAGGCAGTTTCAGGATGTGTCTTGGTGAGCTGCTTTTGGTTGCTTTGGTTGGGTTTGAACTATTTTCAAGACGAGGTTGGCCCATGGGAAAAGCCCAGACTGGGAGGAAATCTGGTTTCACATCTGGTGTCTGCCCAGGGCTGTGTCATGACGGTGTCCCACGCCGGTGGCTCTGGGAGAAAGGAGCATGGCATGAACTGAGAGGCTGTCAGCGTCCCTTGGAAGTGGAGCATCATTTTAGAGGAGATATTCAGGACTTTGCCTCGAGTTTCTTAGGTCAGAAGTCTGAGGGAAAAGAGTGGGAGAGGAGCAGTGAGCACTCTGCAAGGAGAGCCACCAAGATGTGCTCTGCACTCCATGAACACCTTGGGAAGGGAGATGTTTGAGACCAGCTCTGAGCAGAAGCACCTCATTTTGATAATATCTACATGTCTAAATCCAGCTATTTTCACCCCACAGCTCAGATCTTGTTAGAAGGAAAATCCTGATTTTTACCATTTTATAGACAGAAAACCTCAGGCAGGGGGTGGAGAAGTGAGAAATGGAGCAGACTCTTCAAAAGCTTTGCTGGATGAATTGTGCAAGTGAGGTTTGTGGAGCTGCACTGGGGCTCTTCCCTAAATTCCAACAGGATCATTGGCCAGAGAAAAGCTCCACGAGCACTTGTGACAGGAGGTTGTCCCTGTTGTCCCAGCTGAGCCTGAGCTGGGCAAGGCAAGGAATGAGGGAGGGATGTGGTGAAGATCGTGAGGAGGTGGTGGTGTAGGTTGTGAGAGAACATGAAGCAGCATTGACACGAGCAGAGGAAACTTCACATTTGGAATTTCAAAAAGTCGACTTGACATTTCTGCTGTAGCAGATAAACATCTCAGTCTCTTTTATGGCTGGGAATGGTCTTTTTCTGTTTATAAATAGAAAAAAAAACACAACAAGTTACACGGTGTTATTTCCTCTGGGGCTTTTTGGGGGTGGATATCTGTAGGTAGTAAACAGCCCACAAAGAAGTTGTTGTGATTAATAATCAATGTGAAGCAGGGGAGGGCAGGGGCTGAGGCTGAGATGAGCCAGGTTTGGGCTCACCACAACCCAAATATAGGTGAGGAAGGGACAGCACAGCCACACTGCTGCTCTAGGGCTGTGATTATTGGACGCAGTCTCAAGTGACATCAAGGGAAATATAGGTTGGACATTAGGAGAAAGTATTTCACAGAAAGAGTGATAAAATTCTGGAATGGCTGCCTGGGGAGGTGGTGGAGTCACCATCCCTGGGTGTGTTTAAAACAGACTGGATGTGACATTGGGTGCCAGGGTTTAGGTGAGGGTTGGGGCTGGGTTGGACTCGATGATCTTGAAGGTCTCTTCCAAGCCAGTGATTCTGTGAATTGCTGCTTTATGATATTATTTCTATCCCTAACAGCATTGTTCTTGCCAAAAAACAACTTAGGCAGACACACAAAGACCTGAAAGCCTCAAAACTAGAAATGAGACATAAAGGCATTAAAAATCAGCTGGAGAGGGTGAGCAGAGCACTTGAGGAAGTGTTTTAGCCTTGGCAAAGCCTTGCTGGTGTCATGGGGACAGCCAGCAATGGACACCTGTGGTGTGGGGTGCTGCACAAACACACTCCGAGGCAGTCTGGTGAGTGCAGCCTGGGCAGGTAGTGCAGAGGCTGTTGAGGAGGAGAAGAACAGGACATTTATCAGTGTTTTGAGGCTCCGTGTCCCAGTCTGGAGTACAGGAACTGCCTTTGTTCTCCTGGAGCATCACTGTGGTGGGCAGCAAAGCCTTCAGTGCTGGTCTTGCAGGGGATGGATCTGCCTTTAGGGAGAGGGCAAGAGAAAACCTTTGGAGTTGGGGAACTGAGATACACCAGACATTTCTGCATGCCCAGGTAGGCTCTTGTGGGAGTCCAGGGCATCCCTCTGGCTGCTCTGGAAGGTCTGGGACCCTGGCAGGGCATCAGGATCCCCCCTGGACAGAGCCCCCAGAGACACTGTCTGTGATCTCTGTCCATGGAAAAGAGTTTTCAATCTCACAGGATGAATTACCAGCTCTGAGTGTTTGATATAAGTAATAATTAAATGTGGCACGGGTGCAAAAGTAAAATTTTAGGATTCTAGATAAGGGGTCCAAAGGGGACAAGATGAAGGAAATTGAGTGTGTCTTGTCCTTTTTCTCCTTCTTCATGCCCTCCATGTTTCACTGTGGTGTTGGCATTTTTCTGTTGGTTCAGGCTGGGGACACACTGTCCAACGTAGGTGACAGATATTGGCACGTTATTGTAAATCCAGCACAGGTAGTTTGTGGTATTTAATGTTTGTACCATCCCACTGAGGGCAGAGCCCCACACGCTGCCCTGCAGGACAGAGCTGCGGCAGGGCAGCAGAACATGTTAGAGAGAAACAGAATAAACAACCTTGAAACCAGCACAGACCAATTATGGCTTCTGCTTTGGCAGCGGGGCTGACAGACAGAGACTTTCTACAATCTCAGTGGGAGGTGTCCCTGCCATGGCAGGGGTGGCACTGGATGAGCTGTAACGTCCTTCCAGTCCAAACCATTCTGGGGTTCTGTGAAATATTGCAGTGGATTCCCCTCCTCTCATAAATGCTGTCTCACTAAAAGCAAAACTGGATTTTGGAAAGGTAATCATTCTGATAAATCTATTCAGAAATAATAAAAAAACCCCGTTTATTTTAATAAGCTTGAAAGACACAATTTCAGCATTCAGGGAATAGAATGATTTAATTTTTCTATAAAATTGACATTTTGTTTTGGAACTCTCTGCTTGTTATTAATTTATTTATTCAATATGTTTATTCAGCTTGAAACTATGGGGAAAATTAAGCCTTTTGATCTATGTTTGCTACATTTTAGTGGTGGAGAAAGGGACTTTTTTCTTGTGATACGTTTCTAGGATTTTTTTTTCTTTTGGAAATAGAATTTATTCTTAAACTACCTCATTACAAGCTAAGCACAACACCTAATTAATTCCTGATGAAATATTTGCACCACTGGCAGTTTTTCAGTGATAGCAAAATCTGTCAGCACTTCTATTCAGCATTTCAGGAAGCCTTCCCTTACTGCCAATCTAATGGATTCTGTAGCACTTTAGAAAAGGATCAGTTTTGTTTTATTTCCTGAAGAAACAAAGACTTGCTCAGTGCAACAAGGAGTGGATGATGATGCACAAGAGGGGACAGGGACTAGCACGGAGGAAAAATAGGTGATTATAGGAAGAGGTGGAGAAGGAAGGAGCTGTAGGGATAAGTGAGGATTAGGTTGTGGGTCTCAGATTCAGTCAAAGAGAGAAACTGAGAGTTTCTAGCCAGGCAGAAGCCTGGGAAAGAGCTGGAGAAGAATGTAAATAATTCTTTTGCTCTCTTGTTTTCCACATTGTTTATAGCTAAGTTCTATCACTGTGCTTCAAGCACTTTGCACCAATGGTGTGGCTTGTTTTCACTTCAGGACCAATGGAGTCGGCCCTCACAAAGCTCTGTATAAAAGAGCAGGGTATTTTGAATAAACTGAAGTTTTCCTCTCAGCAGCCTTTTGGTCAAAGTCTCTTCATTCCCGTCCTGCCTCGCCAGCAACATTAGGTGGCTGAAAGATTAAACTTGTTGGTAAAAGGGAATGGGAAGGATGTTGTCATGAAGTTTTCCTGGGACCTGGGCACAAGAAAAGGTGTCCATCCTTGCAGGGCACTGTGCCAGGGGATGGAGCCAGGCAGAGGTCAGGCAGCTCCAGCAGAGCAGCGAGCAAACACTGGTGACTACACTGAATTTCTTTAGGAAATTATTTTGGGCACGGTTTTTCTGATTGAAGGCAGCAGTTGGATCAGGGATTCTCCACACAAAGAGGAATTTTCTATAGGCAGCCTTTGAGACTTCTATATCTCTGTTCTTTTAATGTCAAAATCTAAATATTTAGCCTGGCTTCCAGCTGAGTGTGCAGCACAAAGGGAAGGAAAGCAGCCAGGTAGAAACCAAAATGACAGAGCACATTGTGGACCTGCAAGTCAGAGCAAATCCCAGTCAGAAGCAGAGTCTGGTGACCTCAACCAGAAGTTCACTGGGTGCAGCCATTGAAAGGCAATTAATCTGTGGGATTAATTGAAAGGTAGAGGAGGAAGTGCCCCAAGAGCTCAGGTTAGCACAGGATACAGTCCTAGACGGCTGCACAGCCCACAGCCCAAGCTTTCAACACTCCTGTGGTGGAATGGGCTGTGATAGCCATCTCTGTGAGCAAAGAACGGCCTGCCATGAGATGCTGGGGCTCTAAAACTGGGAGAAAATCGTTCAGTGACTCATCAATTCATTAGAAAAGGAACTTTCAGGTTGACCAAGCCTGTTCATGAATCTGAGTTGGGTTTTGCTGAATGGTTGAGGTGAAACCACAAGTTTTGGAAGGGCTGAAATATCAGCATTAGACAAGATAAAGCAGTGGTTTAGATCCAAGATTGCTTGCTTGGTTTGGCTCTTGCCAAAACCTGAGACCGATGATGGAGGTATTTTTCCTTATCCATTACTAGGCTCATTAATTTACCAACGGATGCCATAATAACAGATGTAATCTCCTCTCTGAGTAATTCAGAGCACAGATTTGCGCAATCTTACCCCATCTTCAAGAAATCATGACTGTGACAGCATGCACAAATTAGAATACCATAACCTGAATGAAAGCATAGGAAAATACATTATAATAATTCCATGAAAACTGCAAATTAAAATTCCCTCCCTGGGACTTCCAGAATGAGTATGTATTAGAGGAGTCTGAATTTAACCACTGATGACCTTGACTCAACAGGAGATCAACAATCCTTTCAATATTAGCTGAGTAAAGATGAAACTCCATCTTGGCTTAAAGTTCTACCTTTATTTCTATGCCAGGAGCAGTGATAGACACAGAAAGGTGAATGCCACACATACTTAATAAATAAATAAATGAATACATACATAAATAAATACATATATAAATAAATAAAACCATTCTGGAGCCCGGCAGGGACAGATTGTCCAGAGCCACCTCACCAATGGAATCACAGAATGGTTTGGAAAGAACCTTAAAGGATCATCTGATTCCACCCCCTGCCATGGGCTGGGACACCTTCCACTGGAGCAGAGGGCTCAGAGCTCCGTGCAGCCTGGCCCTGGACACTTCCAGGGTCACCACCTGCTGTCTTTGGTCCCTGCAATGAGCACAGAGCAGCCCAAATGCCCATCCAGCCCAGTGCACCATCAGCAATAACTGAGTACATGATGCTTTGGGAGAGAGGGAAAGCAACAGCTAAAATACAGCAGGCATTCACCTGAGTGAACTCCTGCTTGAGTCCAGTTACACCCTGTGGCTGTGATATCCAGGATTTAATTGTGCAATGTAGAAAACAAGCATTCTTTTCATTTATTTTAAGTGCTGAAGAGTTTGTTTTCCTGGCATGCTCCTTAGGTTTGTTGGGTTGTGGCCTGGATTCATCTCTGCCTTGCTGCCTCCCCTCAGTCAAGATAGGGATCTTTGAAATCTCTGTATTTTAAAATCAAGAGAGAGAAATTGAACTTTTCCAAAGGGGATTTTTCAGCTTATTTTGTGCCTCTGGTTCAGGAGAGCATGGCTCATGTCCTGTCTCTCCCCAGAGACTCCATTGCCATTGGCTTCAGCTGAGAGAGCTCCATCCCTGGGACACTTCAGTGTCTGGGCAAACACAGCCTGGCTGGACAGAACAGCACTGCCTGAAGTCTCAGACAAGGGAAAGAAGGAGGAAAATCAAAAGCAAGGTGTGGTCTTGGTAGGAATCCTGCAGGGCAGCCAGACCCAGAGGGCTGTGACCTCCGTGGGACAACTCAGAAAGTGCCTGAGTTTCATCTTGGAGCAAAAGCCATTAAAAGTGAGCTGGGTGAGAAGGGAAAGTGCCTCTGCTGGTTTCTAGGATGAAGCAGCTGCAGGCCCCTGCCCCATGGGGAACCAGAGCTGCACCCCCTCCCTGCATGAAGAGCCAGCAGGGATGCTGCCCTTGCCCAGGCCAGCCCGGCTGGGAAGCACTGAGCAGCTCTGCTTGGCCTTGAGAGGTTTAGCTGACAGCAGAAAACTCCAAAATCGCGAAGAAAAACTGAAATGAAACAGTTTTTGCTCATTAAAAGAGCTGAGGCAGCTTTTTAGGTTTGTTTTCATTTCAGCGGATGCCAGGTCATTTTTAATTTTGATGTGTGTTCGTTCTCCCATCCCTACAGATGCAGGCACAGTAAGAACACACCTCAGGCTGCCTGACAGATTTCTGGTGTGGTTTTGTAAGGTTTCCTGAGAATCCGGGGACATTTCTTGTTTTGCAGCGTTACAAAAACCCACAAGTGCCTGAGTGCTCGAACAAACAGGTCAGTGTGGGGAGAGGTTACCCAGGGGCACAAACTGTGTCCCTGCCATGGTCAGCTCCTCTGCTGGCCCTTGGCACAAAGCCACGCTGAGGCTCCTGGTGGCCCCTCAGGGGTTGGGATGTGCCAATGAGGTCCTGGAGCTGCAAGGAGAATGTGGTTTGTATTTACCAGCACCTGTGGCAAATTCATCTCAGAGCCTCCCACAGGGCACCCAGTGTGCACACAGTGATGCAGAAAGAACAGGAGGAAGCAGCTGCTTGTGTCAGATGTTCCCCTGATGCTGGAGAGTTTAGTTTTGAAAGAAGAAGAAAAGAAAAAAAAAAAAAAAAAAGCTTTAAGGTACTTTCTGTTGTTTTTTTTTAGTTGTTTTTGTTTCTTTCACTGAGGACATAGGGTGGAAATTATTACAGCAGGAGCCAGGCAGGCTCTGTCTGTGAGCTGAGCTCTGCCCAGCGCTGTGCCTGAGGAGGATGTGAAGGGATGGGGATGGCAGAGCAAGGGGGAAGGGGATGATGCTCTGGGCGCTGGCAGGGATTTCCTCTGCTGGTTTGTGTCTCTGTGCTCAGCTCTTGGCTCAGGTGAAATGGAAATCCCCAGGATTTGGTGTGTTTGAGGGGCTCCTGTAGGAAGTGTTTTCCAGCAGATTTCTCAGTGAGAAGAAAAATTTAATGGAAGAAGAGGAAAGATTTGGAACATTTATTTTACCTTCGCTACCATGCTCACATGGACACCTCTATCTGACTGTGCCAGATAATTTAAATATATAATTATTAGATATAGAATTATTTAATATATATAATTATCTATGTATTACCGACATATTATTATATTATTATATTATTATATTATTATATTATTATATTATTATATTATCATATTATCATATTATTATATTATCAACGATATATTATTATAATACAAATTAATAATATAATAGATAAACATTATAATTAATATATAACTATATATAATTAGATAATTTAAATATGATTATTTAAATATATCAATATTAGTTATATTTATTAGATAAATGTATAATTACTAGATAATTGGATAAATATATAATTATTAGATCATGTTATTCATTATAATTAATGAAAATATAAATATTATAAATACGAAACCATGACATTTAAAAATATTTATAATTATTAATATATAATTATAGTTTTGTCATAATACAAGCAAAGCTTTAAGAAAAGGCTTTTTCCATGAAGAAAACACCCTTCCCTAGGTGGGAGACAGCAAGGAGAATGCAAAATTACAGAAAGATGTAGAGCCAATGATACTGGGTGATTAATGAACCAACCCATCTATCTTGCCCCAACCACAGTGCCACACAATGGACTTTCACTTTCTCCCAGGGGCCTCCAAACATCCTCATCCTGAGGGCCAGGGAGCCTCGAGCTGATGTTTCTCCACTCAGAAAGGGACTGGGCTCTCACAGGGGAAGGCACTTCTGTAGAATTTCTGGTATTTCTCTGTCCTGAATGATGTTTATGCCAGGAACAACAATAGACACAGAAAGGTATGTTTCATACATACTTAAAAGAATAAATAAATGAATAAATTCATAAATAAATACATATCTAAATAAATAAAACCATTCTGGAGCCCAGCAGGGGCAGATTGTTCAGACCCACCTAATCAGTGGAATCACAGAATGGTTTGGAAGGTGCCATAAAGGATCCTTGAGCAGCTTTGAAACACTGCAGTGTCCCTTACAGTGCAACATGGGAAACAACTCTTGAGAGGATGAAGATATGAAAAATAATCTTGTGACTCTTGCAAGGACTAAGAGTGTAGCCTCAAATTATTAAAATATAAATTACACCAGTGTAATTCATTGCTCTCCACTCCCTAGAAGCAACGTGAGCAGAGAAATGAGAACTGCCAGATGTAAAAAATGCCCATGAAAAATCAATGGTACCAGGTGGTGAAAAAAAACCAATGGGCCAACTCACAGCCCTGGATCACTGGAATTTCTGATCAAAACCACAGAAAGACCAAGGAATTAACATAAAATATCCAGGGGATCTGGCTCTTCCCAGAGCCAGGAGGGGCTGCAGAGCTTTACACCAGGCCCAGCCCTGCTCAAATTCCTGATAATCAACACAGGGATGTGTCTGTGGTTAAGAACATCCTGGTGGGGTGTCCCTCTCCTTGACTGCAGTGTTGGTGCTTCCTTGCTAATAACAGATTTTTTAAAGTCCCAGAAATGCTAAGGAAGAACCTCAGTGCTGAAAACTGAATCTGGGAGCTGCTGCTGGGGATGGTCCAGTAAAACTCCTCTGCTGGAAGGGCTGGTGATCCAAAAATGCCTGATTTCCCCTAGGGAACCAGAATGCCTTATCTCCTTGTTGGAGATGCAAAGCTTTCGTTAGAAATAAATGTGCCAGTGGATTTTTTTTTCTGCTAGAAGAGTGTTTGTTTTCTGTGCTTTAATTTTTTCCAGGAAGAGATAACTGAATCTCAGAACTGATGCACTCCCAAGTCTTACATGCTGGCACTGCTTATTAGCTGCTTGCTCAGTGGAGAATATTCTTCCTTATATAGGTCTTTCAGAAAGTAGGTCAGGGGATTAACGTGAGTGCTGCGTACTTAAAATCCTCTTTGACAGCCTGCCTTCCTTTATTATTTTCTCACTCTGCCCACTGCAGATGCCAACACCTGCAACTCCTCTGCTGTTTTCTCCTGTGGTCAGTGGGGATGACCACAAACGGTTTCTCCACTCAGATCCCACAACCAACCTTGGCCCATTGATTTTTCTGGTGTGTTTGATCCCTGACAGCACTGAGCTTTGAAGAAGGAGAGGTTGTTTCCAAAGAAACGTGGCAGTGCCACATCAGCCCAGGCATTGAGGTGATTTGTCAGTGGAAAAACACCTGGGCGGAGATGGCCTTGGCCACTGAAGGATGGAGCGCTCAGATCCTTTTTGGGAGTTGCTGTTCTGAGAAAAGAGCAGCCGGGCCCAGTGCCAGGCAGGGTGTGAGGAGCTCCCACAGCAGCCCAGCAAGCAGCTTCATCTTCTCGATGGCAAGTGCTTCTAGGAAGTTCTGCAGGGCACAAAACAACAATCACCACCACAGCCTTCTGTGAAATGTTTGCTCTCCACACCATGTCCTCGGTTCCGTGGCTGCTGGTGGTGCTGCTCGTGTTTGTGCTGATGGGGCATTTCTTGGGCTGTTTACAGGAGATACAGAACAACTCTCTGTGACATCCTTACAGTCACACAATGGCCTGGGTAAGCAGGGACCTTAAAGATCATTTCATCCCACCTTCCACTGCCCCGGGCTGCTCCAAGTCCAGTCCTTGGACACTTCCATGGGTTCAGGGGCAGCCACAGCCTTTCTGGGCACCCTGTGCCAGGGCCTCACCACACATACAAGGAAGGATTTATTCCTAATATCTGACTTAAATTTCCCCTCTGCTAGTTTAAAGCCATTCCCCTTTGTCCTGTCACTACTTGCTCTTGTAGTCTCTCATATATATATATATATATATATATATATACACACAAAATTATATGCCCATACATATCCACATAATCATGCCACCAATAAAAGATTCAAAACCCAGCTTTAGCAACTCATTTGTTTGAAATAGAAATGATTTATGAGACAAAACAAAACACTATTATCATATATTCACTTCATAGACACTCTTAACCTGAGTCCGTGTCTGTGTGCACGTCCACGCCTATCTCGGGAGATGTCTGAGGGGCCCTTAGCCCTGGGTGTCCCTGGGTGTCCCAGAGTGTCCCTGGGTGTCCCTGTCTGTCTCTGGGGGTCCCTGTCTGTCCCTGAGGGTCTCTGGGGGTCCCTGAGTGTTCCTGGGTGTCCCTGGCTGTCCCTCTGTGTCCCTGGGTGTCCTTGAGTGTTCCTGCGTGTCCAAGGGGGTCTCTGGGTGGCCCTGAGTGTTCCTGGGTGTCTCTCTGTGTCCCTGTCTGTCCCTGTCTGTCTGTCCCTGTGTGCAGGAGGTCAGAGCAGCCCCAGCTCTGCTCCAGGCCCAGCGATGGCCCCAGAGCCCCGGGCAGGGCTGAGCCCAGCAATTCCCTGCCCAGGAGGCAGAACTCCTGCCCTGGGCAGTGCCAGCCCTGACAGAGCCCAGGGAGGCTGTGGGGTCTCCCTGACTGGGAACATTCCAGAACCATCAGCCCTGTGCCCTGGGCTGGCCCTGCTGGAGCAGTGACCCCCCTGCGGCCCCTCCTCCTGACCCACGCTGGGATCTGTGGATCTGGGATTCTGTGATCTAACACAAAGCAAGATTCTCAGTGAGGGTTTTCAGATCTCCACCTGGCCACTCAGCAGGGCAGATGTACACTCAACAGGGTGATCTTTGTGCAGAAATGCCATGTGCAGAGCAGCCCCCAGCACCCTGCTGTGCCAGCAGTACCCGGGCAGCGAGAGCACCCGGGAGGGAGCAAAGCCCTGGCAAAGGCCCTGGCTTTGTAGCTGGTCATGCAGCCTTGAAATGAAAAACAAAGCAGCTGAACTTTCTTTGGCCGATGCAAAGCTCAGTGTTGTCCTAATTCTTAAGATTTTCTAAAGCCTTCTGAGTTTACATTCTTGTAGAGAGCTTTCTCACACAACTTGCTGTAAACAATCTATTGTTTTGCATTCCTCCATAAAAGCGGAGAAACTTGATGTACTGGTAGTTTGTCCAATGTCATTAGAGAGGTGGCACATTCACCCTCCAATCCACTGTCACCTTTAGAAAAGTATAAATGCTGGAGGCAGAAAATAAACTTCCTCTTTTTCACCTTTGCAATAGCAGCAGCTCACGTCATGCCTTCACGTGTCCTGTAGCGACATCTCAGAGCTTTTTTTGCTGCAGAAACATTGAACTCTTGCCATGTGCTGTTACTTTGCAGTTGCAATAAAAGCCCCTTGCCAAGCCACTGCATCCTTGCTGCTGTTTCTTCTCCAGGTCATGGCTTGGCAAGGTGTGCACAGAGTTACCCCCTTCACGTGAGCCCCTGCTGCTCACACAGCTGAGTGTGCCCCATTTGCTTTCCTGCTCTGCTCCAACTCCACACAGCCCAGCCCTGGCAGCTGCCTTTGCTTGTGCTGCCTTTGGGATGGAGCTGAGGGAAATTCTTATTTTTACTGCAGATGAAAATTGCTCTTTTCCTGTCCCAGAGGTGCTGTGTGCCCCCAGTTTTGCTGCACTGCAGCATTCCCTGGGTACTCACAGACGCACCCTGATCAGGTGGTGATTATTCAGTGTTCAGCTCAGAAGAGGAAAATAGATGTTTTTTTTCCAGCAGCCTGAGTGTCACAAAGCCTCCAAGACCAACACTCTGTTGAGGTGGGAAATCTGTTGAGAAGTGCCAAACTGTAGCAAGGAAAGAGGCTCTGAGGGCACAGATCGATGAAATTTTTTTCCGTGGGAGATGCAGAACTTTCCAGATAGGAGCACTAAAGCTGGGAGTACACCATTACTGTTCCTTTATTTCAATTTTGTTCACCACCTGCTCGAGCCTGAGGCACACGACACAAAAGCTCTGATCTGGGCTGAATCCCTCTCAGGACACAGACACCCTTTGGCTCTCCCTTTCTTTTCCTCTCATGTCCTTTGAACACAGACATCAGTGATTTTACAGGAATCACAGAACTCCCAGTCATAATCACACCTGAACAAGAAAGAACACTGTGCTTTATTCACTGACTAGAATGGAGTGGAAGAGGGGGAATCCATCCCAATATTTGGGAGTGCTGGTGATCCCTGAGTGCCTCAGTGTGGGGCTGAGGGCCACAGCAGCCCCAGGCAGTGCTGTCAGCTCTGAGATCAGCACCTGCTGCCACCTGAAACCTCGGTGGTGGTTTCCTCTCGCTTTCTAAGCTGCAGGAAACACTGACATTTCTGCTGAGCTGGCAGCACCCTGGGGTCTGAGTCCCAGTGATGCTCCCAGCCTGGAAATCGTTGTGTTTTTATAATTCTTGTATCTATTCATATTTAGCTTTATAGTTATATGTGGATGTTTGTGGGCAAACATAGACATGGATAGTTTTTACAGATATATACACACCACTGCATCCACATATCCTTTAAAGATATGCACTAAAGAATTGCAGGATTACAAATAGATGAAAAATATAAAAGCTAAAATCCTAAGGCAGTCAGTGATGCCGGGGGGCTCTGTCCTTGTTTCCAGCGAGCATGATTGCTGTGAGTGCCCCACATCAGAGCTGCCACAAGAGTTTCTGTGTGTGCCAGGGCCCCTCAGCTGTGCCCTCCTGCCCCAGACCGAGGGCAGGGCTCAGCAGGGAGCTGCCCTGGTGAAACCCCATGGTGCTGGGGGATGTCACAGCCTGGTCCCTCCTGATCCATCCTGCTGCAGAATGCTCCCTTTGGGCTGTTTTCTTCCTGCTTGCCTTGGGACAGCTGCTGTGGGTTGGGAGAGGCCCCGGTGATGCCTTAGGATTTGAGCTTCTCTATTTTCCATAGATCTGTAGCCCTGCAGTTCTTTAGTGTATAACTCCAAACTCCACACACAGTGTGAGCTGCTGCTTTCCCAGTTTGGGCAGACACAACAATTCCTCTCCAGGCCTGGCAATCAAGGACCCCTCAGTGCCTCAGGCCCCAGAGATGGAAACAAAAGTGAGTTTGGGGAGCAAACTTGGGGTCAATGACTTCATTACCTGAAGCTGTAATTGGCAGCTGAACCCCCAATATGCAAATAGACCAAACTTATAAAAGTGTGAAAACCCATTGTCCATTTTGGGTGTAGCCCCTGGGGGGCTTTGCCTGCCTGAAATGTACCTGAAGGCCCTTCAATAAATATTCCTGCTTTTTATTGCCTTAATTTTGTCTGGCCTCTGTTTTTAGGTAGCCCCAAAAGGCATCATCACATCCAAGAGCTGCTTTTCCCTCCAAGGCCAAGTGAGATGAGAAGGGTTTGCCATGGGGGAGATGGTTTGGGCTCAGAATTGCTCAGGGACACTGAAATTTTGGTGGTTGAGAGGCTTTTCCCCATTTCAGTGAGAAGAGTTCAGGGCAGTGGCTGGAGCTGTGAGTGCTTGGAAAGGCAAGAGCAGCACCCATGAATGCAGGTGTAGCCAGGGTTGGGATATATTCACACAAAGGACTTCAAAAGAGACTCCTCAGGGCTGATGTGAGACTGCCAAAACACTGAGCTGCCACCTGTATGTACTTTTTATCATGAAAAAATTGCAATTAATTTGACTGCTGTGCCAGTGCTGCATTGTTTGTGGGGGTAATTTCCAGGTAGTCTGGCTACCATAAAGCAGAGGATACACATAGATTACACCAAATTAAAATTAAAATTAAAATTAAAATCTCAGGGGTCCAATCTAATTTTTACTATTTATTTCCTAGGGAAAAGTCAAGTGGTTCAGCATATAAGGCAATTCAGAATATGATTTTTTAACTTTTGTTTCCAGTTTCTTTCAGCCACTTACACTTCTTTGGTTAGTCATAATGAGTTAAAACAATCAAAAATGTCTTTTAAAACATTTTTTTTAAACTTTTTTCTAGGGAAGACCTGCTGGGCTTATTTTTGCTGAGTACCTTTTTTGCAAACAGCATTCTATTTGCATGAAAGCCTAGACTACCTTGCTAATAAAAAAGTCCCAGCTCTTCCTAAAGCTGTGACTTTTGCAATTGGTGTGATGACAAAGTGGGAATATTCTCTCAGACTAAATCTGAATGCTTGTGCTCTCTAGTGACACAGCCAGGCATTTTTTCTTTCACTTGGACAAAACCCAGCCTTTTTCACATTATTTCTCCTCTCACTTTCACAGAATCACAGAACTAGAAGGACAAGGCACCAAGTAAAGTAAAAGTAAAGAGGCAGAGGAAGGGTGGGGAGGAAATGAGCACTTTGAGTCCTGAAAGTAGTTTCAGTTTAAGCAAGGGACCAATTTTCAGGTTGTTGCTTTTAACCCTCTCT
Source organism: Taeniopygia guttata (assembly GCF_048771995.1). Taxonomy (NCBI): domain Eukaryota; kingdom Metazoa; phylum Chordata; class Aves; order Passeriformes; family Estrildidae; genus Taeniopygia; species Taeniopygia guttata. Next base: position 2,979,825 of record NC_133042.1, read on the forward strand.
GCTGCTCTTAAACAGGGGGATGCCTCTGGCAGAGGGAACCATGAAAAGTGGGAGTGAAAGGGATTATCTGCACCGAAACCACCGTGTGTTGGTTTTCCCCCCACCCCAATCTCTCTATCTGTATTGGTCTCTTTCTCTCTTTCCTCCTTGCAGCACAGAATTTACAGTAAAAACACAGGAAGCTGAATGATTTCCTCTGAGGAAAGTACCTGAGGGAGAGGTGAAGGAGCAGAGTCATCATCAGGCCCTTTGAGCCATCCCTGCCCCTGCACTCAGGGGTGGTTTCAGGAGGTGCTGCCTTGGAACAAGATGCCTTGAAGGTGTTTTTTGCCAGGTCAGGCAGGCTGGCACAGGAGAATTGTTTTTTTCCCCTCTGGCAATCCCAGAGAAGGGAGTCCTGAATTTGTGAGTAACAGCAGCAGTTGGTGATTTGTGAATAACAGCAGATATTTATTTATTTATTGGTGATAAATAAATAAATTTCTGTGCACCAGAAACCACTTAACCACAGTCACTCTGCCCACAGTGGTGTGGAGTCCCCTCTGTGCCTCCAGGGAGTGTGAGATGGCCCTGGGGAGGGTCAAAGAAGGCACTTAGGGAGGGACAGACACATTTTTAGCTTCCATTCCAAACCTGTGCCTGCCCAAGGAGCCAAGATGGGACAGCCAAACAGCAGTGCTAAGGAAGGAGACCTGTGCCCCCTTCCATTGCAAGACCCCTTGGAAAAGCTCAGCCCAGACTTCCGAAATTTCAGAGGTCTTGAAAGGGGACTTTTGTCCTAAAAATACCCGAACCCTTATCCTCAGTGTCAGCTGAAAGGGCACAAGTGAGTAACCCTGCAGATACCATCTCAGAGAGACCGTGAGCTCCCCACACTTCACGAGTGACTAAAGCTGAAGTGGATTTTTCAGCTGAGTGGGCCTAAATGTAGGAGTGGAAGGGATACCGAGATGGGTACAGCACCAGCCTCTTTATTTTGCAATAACTTCTCCTGTCCAATAACTCCTGCCCCCTCCAGGAAACTTTCCTTTAGCTTGCAGAGCTGTTGAAATGCGTGTGTGTGGTGGCATTTTCCTGCTCCAGCCTCCACTCGGGATCTCACTGCCGCTGCAGAGTGCAACAGGCCTGATTCATTTTGCATCAGGAACGTGATTGATGCAAGCCCGGATGGAGACTCATTCTCAGCCCTGTGGAAATTCCTCACCAAGGCTGCAAGTCAAGTGAAAACCTCACTGTACAATCATCAGGTTGTGTTTCTACTCCTAAACCTTTTGGGATGGAGCCAGGAACAGCTTGTGAGCAGGCGAGGCTGACCCAGAAAGTTCTTACATCATCTTTTATTCTGGTTTTGTCTTTTGCCTTTTTTTTTTTTTTTCTTTCTTTTTGCTGAGAATTGTCTTTCTCTCTCACCTACACCAACTCCATCGCCTTTAGATTGAAGGCCTGATTAAGATGTGTGTTTTTCCAGGGCCCTCCAAGAATAAAGATCATCCGTGCAGTTCTGGCTGAGCTTTGCTCGCAGTCTCCTGCTGATAAACCACACCTTGTTTATCAGGACTAACATTTGTTGTACACACAGAGCTGCTGGAGCTCTGAGGGCTGAGATTTCTGTACCTGCTGGGGAAATCACTGGGGAAAAGGTGGAGGAACAAAGGCTGGAGCAGAAAAGAAAATGCTCAGGCAGTGCTGAACAGGGACTCCAAAACTTCTGGGGGGTTCACATCTCCTTTATTTTCATTTTACATTATTTTTTCACACTTCCCAGTAAATAAATGGTATTGTTTTATCAATTCTCTGTGTTTGTAACACTCTGTGAAGAATTCCACTCTGCCTTGAGCTCCTGATGGAGTGCAGAGAACCAGCAGCAACCAGCCAAGCACCACCTCAGCAATCCCAGCTCTATTCCTGGGCCACCTTGTCCTCATCCCTGGCAGGCAGAAATAAAAAGTGGCAAGGTACCTGTGAGGCTGATGCCACCTCCTTGCCATTTTCTGGGATCAAGCTGCTGCTTGTTGATGACACCTAAACATTTCTATTCTGCTTTCCTTTCTAATCAAATTCTGGTAGAGAACGTTCAGTGGGTCAAGCACAGAGTGCTGAGAAGAAGGAGAAGAAGTAGAAGACAAAGATGAAAAGAAGAAGGAGAAGGATAAAGGAGAAGGAGAAAAGGAAGAGGAAAAAAAACAAACAAAGGAAAAACAGTACTTCCCCTTCAGAGTGTAACAGGATTAACATGGCAGCTGCTGCAAGAAGGTTTTTCAAGGCTGCCGTTTTGGATTCAGGTCGTGAAGACTGATACCTAATGACTATCAGGGCAGCCACTGGATCTCTGTGTACTCAATTTCTTGTTTTTCATGCTCTCTGACCCTCAGTTATGCTCAACTGCTTTTAAAGCAAACCAAGCCAAACTTGTAATTTTGATTGAAGGGACATCCTTGGGCAGGAAAGATGGGAAAATTGTGTTTTCTGTCACAAATCACTGGGCTGTTTATTCACTACTGCAGGCTCAGGTGAGATTCCCTGGCTTTGTGGTGCCATTTAGCCCAGCAATGGGTGAGATCAGTTCCCTTGGCTGGAATTGCGTCAGGAGAGGAGGTGAGGCAGCTGCACCCAGAGGCGATGCAGCAGATGTGGGTGCTCCAGCTGAGCTGACACTAAGTTATTACTGTGGCAGAGGGAAGAATTTAAGGTATCTGTCATCTCCCACATCATCCTGGAATTCTCTAATCACTGCACACTCGTGCCTGGAGTCAGAAACCACATCACTTAGCAGTCCAAATCTCACAAAAAGCCAGGGGACTGAATCACTTTAAAGTGATTCCATCACTTTCAGCCATCAGCCTCACTCCCCCAAATTATGCATCCAGCTGACTTTTGCTCGCCTGGCTTGAAGCTTTCACCTCACCCAGACTAAAGTATGAAATCCAAGCCTGAAGTCTTGCTCAGACTGTAGCTAAGGTTAGGACAGTGACACTGGAAAAGGAGTTTTCCCTCCACTTGTCTCAATAATACCTCATGGATGCAGTCCTAACTGCATAAACCCTTCTCATGTCCCCAGATATCCCCTTCAGTGCCTTTAGGACCTTAAATCTGACTGAGGAAATAATTTCGAAGCCCTTCCTCTCCTGCCCCCTTGAGGCTCCCAAACTGCTTCATCACGTTAAGGATGAACACCAGCACTGAGGTTTGGCAGGTTCATGGACAGATTTCAAATCTGAGCGTGTTATTAAACTCTTCTCACGAGTTACAAACAGGAAAGAGGGGAAAGACAGTGAATTTCTCATCCAGAAGCCCGTGGTGGAGCTGCTGGTCCCAAATCAAGCTCGTGTCAGCTCTGAAGGGTGTTTTGGCAGGTCTGACTCCAAGGATTTGCCAGCTTCCCTCTCACAGTCAGGATCACAGAGAATACCAAGCAGGGCATCTGTCAGTGAGTAATTACAGGAAATATCGGCTTCCTTTTGTGCAGCGTGTTTGAGTCTTGTCTGGGGCGAGGCACAAACCTGAGCCTGTCTCCAGGAGCTCTTTGGAGCTGCCAAGGTAAATTACACCAGAGGCAGAGCCAGGCAGCTCTGGGATGTTACCAGAAATGAGGAAATCATTCCATAAATGTCACTTCTTCCCCTGACTGTCTGCAGACAGACTGCCAGAGCTTTCCAGTGCCCAGAAACACGGATCCATGCCATTTCCTAATAGCTTGGAAAGCATCTGGAGAGCAGAGCATATTTCTGCATTACTGGATTTGTTCTCCTTTATGCTGCCTATCATTTACTGTCATAAACACCTAGGAAGGAAGGGTGATTAATTAAAGAGAATTAACTTAATGTAGTGCTGCCAGTGCCCTGGAGGGTCAAAGGAAATTTATGTTCCCCATGCAACACAAACAATGTTCAGGAGTGTAACTTCAGTCAGGAGGGAGGCAAGAAAAATTTACAAAACGTTTGCAAAACGTTTGCAAAATGCAACCTTGAAGTAGGGCAGAGAGACTGGATTAAAACAAGAGATCTTTTATTGTCTTGAACTGCAGAGTGTGATACAGAGGAACTACATGGATTTTCATTCATAGAAAAAAGAAAAGAGAGCCCTTTATTTACACAAGTGTTCAAACTGCCCATGGTACCTAACAACAACTCTGGGTTCTCTTCGTTTTGCTTTGTTAGTTATTCCCACCTAGATGGAGCAAGCATTGGTCAGTAACACTTAGAAAAACATGGAAGAAGCTTTTGGGCAGGAAAAAAAATTATATTCTGAAAGAACCCAAATCTTCATGGGCATTTCACTGTAACAAACCCACCAAAATAATTACAACCAGTCACTGACAAAAGGAACAGTTTTCAATAGGGTCTCAGCAGCCTAATTAATCTGTCTGTCTTTATTTCCCCATCTAAGTAAATATATCCTGGACATGCACAAACTCCACATGAATGAAAAAAAAAAAGGTAGAAATTTATTTAAAAGTAATTGTGCTTTTATTTATAAAAAAAACATTTACAATCAGTCACTGTCCTGCTGTGTTTCCAAAAGCATGGTTCTCTTAAAAATGACAAAATGTTGCTTATTATTATTATCATTATTATTATTATTACTTTGTCTTTATATTAATAATATTAATCTTATGCTTAACTTTAAAAACATACTGCTTTCCCTTCCCATTCCCTCCTTCTCTGTGGTACTTGATATATATATAAAAAGGCATTCAAACCACCAATTATTTTCACTTATAGCTAATAATAATAATAATAATAATAATAACAATTAATCTTACACATTTCTGTGTGTAAAATATGGCTGGTTCTAAAACAAACTACCAATGTACAAAGCTGTTCTCCCTCCCGTTCCCTGGGCCACCCAAGAGATCATCAGATGTCGGAAGAACTTTATCCCAGACGTTTTCGGGCAAAAAAATTTTTTAAAAAATTAATAAAACAACACATAACCCTTGAGATCGTTGTCTTTGGTGTGGAGGACGTTCCTGGTGGGCAGCTGGAGCTGCTCTGCTGGAAGCTCTGGGATGCTTTAAGGCTTTTTTTTTTGTTGTTTGGAATGCTGCAAAGCCTCTGCTGGGCCACAGCTCACCGGTGCTTTGGTGCCAGTCCCAGCTCCTCACACCCCCAGGCCAGCGATGCCAGAGGGTCTCCCCACACCCCCCTCTCCATCCCCTCCCCAGCCCTGCCCGCAGCCCCCGGGGCTCTACGCTCGCTTCCGACGCCCCTCCAGGTTCCGGAAGCTGGAGGGTCTCAGCTTCATCTCTGCAAACTGGATGGAATACTCGTGGCCCTTCCAGTGGAACCAGTTGACGCCCTGTGAAGGCAAAGAGGAGAGGTTGGAGGTCAAACTTTCATTTGCTGCCCCTGGGTCAGACTGGGGGTGTTTCTGGTTTGGGAAGCACAGGAGCTCTGGAATGTCCAATCTGTACAAACCCAGCCACCTGAGGTCACGGAATCATGGAAATACACAATGGATTGGGCTGGAAGGGACCTTAAAGATCATCTTATTCCAACCCTGCTGTGGGCAGGGACACCTCTCCCTGTCCAGCCTGGCCTTGGGCATTTCCAGGGATTCAGGGGTAGCCACAGCTGCTCTGGGCACCCTGTGCCAGGGCCTGCCCACCCTCCCAGGGAATAATTTCTTCCATTTATTTAATCCAAACTTATTCTCTGTCAGTGTGAAGTCCTTCCCCCTTGACCTGGCACTCCAGGTGCCAGGTAAACCTTCTTTCACCATCTTTCCTGTTCCTTCAGGCTTTGTAAGGCCACAATTTTGTCACCCCAAGCTTCTCCTCTCCAGGTGAAAAACCCCAGCTGTGCCAGCCTTCCCTCCCAGCAGAGCTGCTCCATCCCTCTGATCCCCCTGGCCCTGCTCTGGATCTCTGCAGCAGCTCCAGCTCCTCCCTGTGCTGGGCAGGGCTGGGGCAGCTCTGCAGGTGGGGTCTGAGCTGAGCACAGGGCACAGGGGCAGGATCCCCCTGCCCTGCTGCCCACGCTGGGCTCAGCCCAGGGCAGGGGGCTCAGGGCTGGGGCAGCTCCAGCTCCCACCCACAGCACCCCCAGCTCCCTCTCAGGGCTGCTCCAGCTGCTCCTCCCAGCCTGGATTGGTCCTGGGGGTTGCCCCAACCCAGGTGCAGCACCTTGAGCTTGTTTTTTTAAACCTCTGTCCCTCAGAGCTGTCCCTCTTTGCCTGGCTTTCATGGCAGGAAAAATATTTTTTGTTTCACATGCTGAAAACTACACTTATTCCCTGCACACTTGGGGTATTCCCTTGGAAAATCAGACAAAGCCAACAAGATTCCACCAGCTGATATTAAATTCTTGTTTTGTGACTGCCCTTACATTTCTCTATGTTCCTGGAGAGTGGAAGGAGGAGATGCTGTGATTTTTTGCTCTCTGAACCGTCAGAAAAACCTGCAATTGCAATTCCCCTTCCTTTCATGCATTAGAGAAGCCTTCAGAGCCAAACTCACCTGACTGTGGTTGTTGTCACCATATCTGCCCATCAGGTTGACTCGGTGACAGTTCTTGTACCAGAAGGCTCCTTTGTATGACAGAGCACAGTTGGTGATGGCAGAATCGTGGTCCTTGTCAAAGGTGGAGAAGGACCTTCCATTGTGGTAGGTCATGGAGTCACCTGGATGGGGGAACAAAAGAAAGAGTGAGGTCACTGACTTGACTGGTTTAGATTGCATGTGTGTGCCCATTCTGTACAAAATATTTGGACTGTGCCTGTCTGCATCTACATTTTTAAAAATTGTCTTGTTTTAATACAGAAGGAAATGCACAATTTTTGGTTTTGCAGGCAGGTCAAAATATTTTTTCAGGTGGTCTCTAATCCCCAGTATATGAGGTGTTTTTTTTTCATGCAGCTCAATTTCTGTACTTCTTGCTAAAAGCTGGATTTTACAGTGTGGAGAAACCAAGACCAAAGAGGTGTTCACAAGGAAGGAATCAAGACTAAAAGAATCTCCACACTGACTGAATCCTACTCAAGGTAGCAGCTACTACTACTCTGCACTAGACAATTTGCCTTAAATCACAGAATCATGGATTGGTTTGGGCTGGAAGGGACCTTAAAACTCATCTCATTCCACCCCTGCCATGGGCAGGGACACCTTCCACTATCCCAGAGTGTTCTCAGCCCTGTCCAGCCTGGCCTTGGACATTTCCAGGGAACCAGGGGCAGTGACAGCTTCTCTGGGCACCCTGTGCCAGGGCCTCCCTACCCTTACAGGGAAAAATTTTTTCCCAATATCCCATCTAAATTAAATAGACATTAATTCTGCTGCTGCATTTCATGTCTATCTCTGTAGTCTGTGTAAAAGCTCTTGTGCTGGTCACAGAGCCCACACCTCTTCTCTGGTTTATGTACCCAACAGTATGAAATGATCTCCTTTTAAGACATATTGTTAAACTGGATTTATGTCTTAATCCTGTGAAGCCCTGAAGAGGACTCACCAAGGGCTGCAGCGTTTGCCCCAGTGTGATTGCAAAAGGCAGATGATTTGTTCAGCAAAATAATAAATCACATCACAGAAAGGCTTTGCTGCAAATTCTACTGACAAGAGAAGAAGCTGTGCCAGGTTATTATTGGCTGTATAAATGACAGCCAAGATTGGCCAAATGAGATATACTGTGGTTTAATACACTTGTTTCAATGCTGCCATAAGCAGGCCATAAAATATGGCACAAAAATGCCTGGAGGATATAAAACAGAAACATAAATACGTTGATATGTTTAATTTTTGAACACTTCACTGTCCTGGGTTGTAAGATATGGTTTGGGGGTATGTATTTCTCATCTGTTAGAGCTGGGGCAGTTATCCTCTGTTCATGGGTCACTTTTCTTTCTCTCCCACAGCCCAACCTCCCTCCAGGAGATCTCTGCTGTTCATGGCCACTGAGTGTCCCTGCACGGCTGAGAAAATACCAGCATCCCATGGGGAGAGGCTCTGCCCAGGGGAGGAGCCGAGCATTCCTACCTGGATACAATCTGACCTGGGAACAGCACAGCAGCCTTTGCCCCCTGCATTCCCAGAGGAGCAGCTTTCTTCCCCACTGCATTCCCAGAGGAGCAGCTTTCTTCCCCACTGCATTCCCAGAGGAGCCCAGGCCCATCTCCCCCAGCCCTGGAGCTCCAGAGGAAAACTCCCCCCTTGTGCAGGATCCTGCTCCAGCAGAAGCACAGCTGGCACTGCAGGAGGGCTGAGCCACCCTGGGATGGGACTGCTGCCACCTCCCTGACACACAGGGGACAGGGCCTGCTCTGACTCTGGCAGTGGTTTGATGTTTTTTGTTTGTACTATTGCATTTATATCTTTAATTTTACTATTAAAGAACTGTTATTCATATTCCCGTATCTTTTCCTGAGAGCCCCTTAATTTCATAATTATAATAATTCAGGGAGGGTGTTTACATTTTCCATTTCAGGGGAGGCTCCTGCCTTCCTTAGCAGACACCTGTCTGTTCAAACCAAGACACTCACAGAGGAGAGGCACCTGCTGATCTACAATATTCACACGGTTACCTTGAATCAGCAGGGAGGAAATGGGTCATTGAAGGAGGGAAATTCAGATTTTGCCCACCTGCTGTGCCGCTGTAGCCATCCACGCGCAGGCGGTAGCGGCTCTTGGCGTCACCCACGCTGAAGCGGTCGTACACAGCGTAGGCCGTGTCCCCCTTGTCCCTCAGGTCCACTCGCAGCTCGTACTGGCCCTGAGAAGTGATTTTGTGCAGGTTCTCCAGACCTGTGGGCAGGAAGGAATGTTTGTCTTGATGCCGAATGGTTTTTTGTCTTTTTCCTTTTCTGTATTTTTACACATGTATTTGGAGCTCTGTAGCCTATTGTTGCATTCCTACTTAGTTTTCCCAGTGCCTTTCCCTACCTTTTCCCTAGGCAGAAAGATAAAACACATTCCAAAGCCCCCATCCCATCTTGGTTCTCCCTGGCAACCAAGGCCAAAAAAAAAAGCTCTTTGAAACCCATTTTTATCAACAAAGCTCAGTTCCATCTGAGGGGGGAGGATTTAGAGGAGGCTCAAACTGTGGGGAGATTGCATCACCACTTGTGCTCCTAATTGGTGATTTTGTCAATTATGGTAATTTGTTAAACTTCTAAAAACTGTGTTCACCCCATGGAGGAGGGGCTTTTGTGGACATTTTCCATATTCACCTCTAGAGGACTCCAATAAAGATCAACCTTTACATTACTCCTATACTAATATTATCTCAAAAATGTGTTGTTTGATTTCCAGGCTCCTTAAGGCATCAGTCTCTCCATGTTTTTTTCTCTGTCTGTGGTGGGTTAGGTGTTGGTCACTGAACCCAAAGCCATTCAACTGCCCCTGGACATTGCTGGAAGAGAGAAGTGGCCAAAGCTCTCCCTCCCATGCAAAACCAGTGCATTTGCCACACCATTATTCCATAAATGGGGCCATACTGGACTGTTCAGATACAGTGGGACACGAGCACTGGTGGGGACACTGAGCTGGATCAGCTCTAGGGTGATGTCAGCACAAAAGCAAATAAATAGTCCTAGGCTGACTGGGAGAGATCTTCAATTCAAATCATACAAACAGGTCGGGCAAAACCACCAAAATTGTGCTGTGTGGTCATCATCCTCAACATCATCATCATCTTTCATTTACAGCCACAAAAAGGCAGCACAACCTTTGAAAATGTGGAAGGTTTACTTGTATTTTAGCAAAATGTGAGTTTATGACTTTTATTTGCCCTGCTTTTCCTCTCTGGATAATGAACCTTTGCTGCTGGGGGTGTCCCAGGAGGACAGGAAGCAGAACGTGCTTCCCAGGTCACCTCTGACTTCTCCCAGAGCCCCAGTGAGCATTGGGTGGGTTCATTTGACAGCCTTTGACTGCAGCAGGGACTGTCTGAGCCTGGCCCTTTCAGTCTCCCTCTTGTAGGGTGTCCCTGGCTCCTTTTCTCCTGTTCCTCTTTGCAGATACTCCTTCCAGCCGAATGGAGGCCTCTCCGTGGCTCCTGGACTTTTGGGCTGTGTTTCTGTTTTGTTTTGTTTTGTTTTGTTTTGTTTTGTTTTGTTTTGTTTAAATACAATTCTTTGGCACTTACCTATCCAGAATTCCTCCTTAGGATCTCCAAATCCTGCCACATAAGTATTCCAGTTCTTGTAGAAATCTTGCTTTCCATTCTGACGCCTCAGGAACACCTAAAAGCAGGAAATATTATGGACAGACTGCCCTGGCCAGAGGGAAAGTGCTTTAACAAACACAGAGCTCAGCGTCGCTCCTGCCCTGCCTCTACCCCTCCCAGCAGAGCCTCACTGCAAGGACTGAGTTACACCCAGGCTGTTGGATGCTCCATGTAGTTTTTAAGTCTCCAGTTTCTCTGTGGGGATCCCAGGCTCCTCTGCATGATGTGGCCTCTCAGTTCCTGCTCTCTACTCTTTTAAGCCCATCCTACAGTTCTGGATTTCTCAGCCAAGGGTTTTTCCACCCCTCATCTCCTAGCCAAGCATTCCTCCAGCACCTCCTGCCTTTCTGTGCCCTGGGTCCCTTTGGCATGTTCAAATTTGGGGATGTCAGTGTGAGGAGGTGGCATTTACTGCCATTCCTTTGTTGGCTAGGTGGGATGTGTCCCTTGCACAGTGGCCTTGGAAGCTACTGTACCCCGTGGCTGCTGAACAAATGCTTCCCTTGGGCTGTGCTTTACCCTCCCTACTCCCTCTCTCATTCAAACAGAGTCAGTCTGTGGGAATCCAGAGCTTCCCTCTGGCTGCCCTGGCAGGTCTGGGACCCTGGCAGGGGTCAGGAACCCCCCTGGACAGAGCCCCCAGAGACACTGTCTGTGATCTCTGTCCATGGAAAAGAGTTTTCAATCTTACAGGATGAATTACAAGCTCTCAGTGTTTGATATAAGTAATAATTAAGTGTGGCATGGGTGCAAAAGTAAAATTTTAGGATTCTAGATTAGGGGTCCAAAGGGGACAAGATGGAGGAAATTGGGTGTGTCTTGTCCTTTTTCTCCTTCTTCATGCCCTCCATGTTTCACTGTGCTGTTGGCATTTTTCTGTTGGTTCAGGCTGGGGACACACTGTCCAACGTAGGTGACAGATATTGGCACGTTATTGTAAATCCAGCACAGGTAGTTTGTGGTATTTAATGTTTGTACCATCCCACTGAGGGCAGAGCCCCACACGCTGCCCTGCAGGACAGAGCTGCGGCAGGGCAGCAGAACATGTTAGAGATAAACAGAATAAACAACCTTGAAACCAGCACAGACGAATTATGGCTTCTGCTTTGGCAACGTGGAAGAAAGACAGAGACTTTCTACAATCTCAGAATCATCAATATCACAGATTCTGACAAATTCACCCTCCCCTATCCCTGTTGATTATTTAGAAAATGTGTTATGCAATATGGTCATTTCAGCAGCCCTTACACCAGTGGAGAAGGATCAGGGCCGAAACCAGGGATGTGACCCATCATTTGGAGACACCTCTCTCTCCTCCAACTACACAAAGTAGCGTTCTGGGCATTGGAGTGTCCTACCCAGGATAAAACTCCCCAGATTTATAGACCAGACAGCCCCACTGTGCTGCCAACAGCCTGAGGGTGCTGGGATGAGCAGGACGGATGGGGGGTGCTGCCCCTGCCCCGTACTCACGATCCAGCCGCCGCCGTCCTCGCCCATGTCACAGAACACCTGCAGAGGCTGAGCCTTGTCCCCGTTCAGGTAAATCGTGTAGAGCCCAGAGGTGGCTTCTCCATTCAGCAGGGCCTGGGAGCAGTCCTTGGGGTAGGGATAGAGGAGCCCAGCTGCACATGCAGGGAAGGGAAAGCATTCCTTAGGAAATCAGCAGTTACAAGGAACGTGCCAAATGCAATCAATGGCTCGGGAAAATCCCTCGTGGGACAGCTACAGATCCCAGGAACAGGTTTGGAATTGCATCCTGTGTACAGAACATCTACAGGATACAGCTGGTGAGGTGAATTCCTCTTTTGAATGTGGTTTTTTACATGTCTATGCTTCTGGAAGTGCTGGGAATGTGAGATAACTACTCCCTCCTAGGATGAGAGTGCATCCTCCAGCTAAAGGCTGAATTCAGAAGCTGTGTTACAGGGGAAAAGAAAATCTACCAATCTCTGATCATGTGACAGAAAAGGGAGGGGGGATACAAGGACAGGAATTCAATCAAAAATAAATTATTTGTGAGTGTTTTGCTAGCAAGGACAATATAAAATGTGTTATAAAGCTACACTCCTAAAAAATAAATCCAATAGCAATAGTTGAAATGGCAGGAAAATGTTAAGCTTTTCTTTCTTACAAGCCAATAAAATCATTGCAGTCAGAATAATTTCTAACCTCCCCAGAAGATTTTATTTTTTTCTTTTTATTCACTCAGGTCATTAACTTTTTCAGCCAATTAAGTGTTGTTCCAGGTGTGTCCATAGGAGAGTTTTTATCTGCAGCTTCTCACAGAGTGGCTGCTGTGACTTGCCAGCGTTACACATCCCTGCCTGTGCTTCAGCTCCAGAGAATTTCACAGAATCATGGCATTGTTAAGGTTGGAAAAGACCTTTAAAATCAAGTCCAATCATTAACACAGTCCCACCATCATGTTCACCACCATGTCCCCAAGTGCCATCTCCACAGGTATTTTGAATATTTCCAGGGATGGGAACTCCAACACTGCTTATTCCAATTCTTGCAACTCTTTCCATGGAGAAATTTTTCCTGATACTGAATCTAAACGTCTCCTGGTATGATTTAAGGCCAAGCAAGTTTCCACCAGCTTTGGGATTTGGAGAAAAGTGACTCTACAGTCACTTTAGTGTTCGCCTATCACTAAATAGACACAAATGTATTTTTAGAGTTAAGGCCAGGCTTAAGCCTCTGCCTTAATGAGTCTGACTGTTCACATGGGCGAAGGCACCTGGTCAGTCCCTGCTCATGGTCAATTTGCCAAACATCACCTAAAAGTACCCAGGTTTAATTCCTCTGCTGTTTCTGGATGTGTGGGTGAGTTCATCGTGCTCTGCAGGAGCAGTGCCAGGGCAGACTCGGGGCTGGGTGACTGCTGGCAGTCCTTGGGCTGGAGCTGGTGCCAGCAGCAGGAGGGGGAACGGGCATGACTGAAGGTCCTGCTAGGCCTGAAAGGCTGAAAACTGGGAAAAGTGAGACAAATGACAGGCAAAGTGTCACAGCTAGTACAGAACAACTCCTTTTTTTAATGTCAGCTGTGAAATGACCTTCAGAGAAGCCAATTTATCCTTGCAGAGCTGTCCTGTTGGGCTGGAGCTGACGTGCAGAGGGGCTTTGTGACAGCCCATCTCAGAGAGAGGAAAAAAACCTGCTCAGGAATCCATCTCCTCATCCCCCAGCACTGATCTATGTGTGCCTTTGTGGTTTGCTTCATTTCAGCTCCAAACTCTGATTTGTTTTCCCTGCTCGCTGGGATTGATACAGGGAGAAATCAAGGTGTCAGCTGGATTTTAAAGAATTCCTGCTGATATTTCACATGGGGAAGGCAGGATGTTTCACCAGAGAAAGGACTGTGAGGGTGACGTGGATGGATATTGGAATTTCATCCTGCCAAAGGAGAACAGGTCTGGGGGAACAGGGACTTTGCACCAACACTAGAATTAAAATCTTGTGTGCGGTCTGTATGTCCTCACAGCAGAGCTCAGCAGAATTTAGATTATTTTAGCTGTGTTTTAATGTCCTTACTGGTGGTGAAAATGGTCTGGATGGTTTTGCTCCTCAGGGCCCCACTCAGGGCCTGCAGTTTCACCGTGTACTGCGTGGAGGGGCTCAGCTCTGTCAGGCTGTAGGAAGTTGTCTCGGGGTTTAGGATGACTTCCTATGGAGAAAAGAAATAATACAGGGAAATAAATCATAATGACCAGAATGGTTACGTATTTTAGTCTGTCACATTATTTTTTGTCATAATTATTGATGGTATCTTCAACCATCTAGATTAATTAATATAAAGCTACTCCTCCAAGATTTTTACCAAGCTAATCTTTAAAAGTTCAAAAAGCCTGACTGGAAATGAGTGTTTACCATCATAATGTACAAGGTGGAAGGTTTGAAAGCAAGGCAGCATAAATGTTTACATGTCCTGAATGTACAGATTGTGAAATTCATAAAGAACTGGGAAACTCATCCTTTAGAACAAGGAAATGTCGCACTCCAGGCTTTAAAGGGCCGTTTTGCTGTGACATTGAAAGACTGATTTTCAGTGTGCTTGGGGAATTTGCCTTCCTGAAAATTAAAATCTTCTCCATTGATGCAGGCTGGGCACCCAAAATTTTCTTTTTTATGGGATTCACCTGATTCATATTTAAGCATTTAGTGTAATCTAATTATGTAGGAGCAAAATAAAACTATAGAAGAATAAGAGGTACTTCCACAGGCAGTTCATCCTTCCTTAGACACCCCTTTGCACAGGGATTCCCCTGAATTTAGAAAAGTGAATCACATCCTTTGGGGGTGTGAGTTTTCTCCATGATACAGGTCTGGAATGAAGGAAAATGTTTGTGCTTTTATCTGTATTGTGGAGGGATGAAAGGCAAAATTCATTCTTCAATGGAGCTTCTGTTTCAGGGTATAATGTATGAAAGTCCTTTAACAGCTTTTAAATGCATTTGTCTTTAGTCTAGCACTGAAAAAGGCAGCGAGTATTTTTAAATTTAGTGTTTAAATTAAGGCACATGATTATGTTGCATTTCTGAACACTTCAGTGGGCATCTCCACTGCCCAGATTTGAGGCACAGCCCCTCAGGTTTATTTACCTTGACTCTGCCATCAATGGATTCATAGATCAGGAGATATCCAGTGACTGGAGCTCGGGGAGGCCTCCAGCTTATCACAGCTGCTTCTGACTGCACCTCAGTGGCACTCAAATCCCTTGGAGCATCCAGCCCTGCAGGAGACACCACAGCAATTACAACCACATCCATACAAAGTTAATTCCACTGGTTATCTTGTGGGCCATATATTAAAACAAGCCAGGAAAACAAACCTTCTCTCCAGAGAAATTTGAAATGAAAAAACACTTCAACCTTAACTTTTGTGGTTAAGAATTAATTTACCCATTGGTAGTTTAAAACAAAGGTGTTAACTTTATCTCAGTTAAAATATTGGCTTATTCCAGGCACCTTATTTTATGAGCAGTTGCACTGAAATGTCTTTTGAGACAAAATTGTGCAATTCATTATTTCTCTGAAGAAGACAGATTGGTATTTACATATTCCCAGGAAATAAAACTCTGGTTCCAATTATGCTTTTTTTACAATAGGAAACCTTTATAGAATAGGAAAACCTTTCCTGCTTGGTCTGGCTCCAATCTCCAGCTTCTCTTCCTCTCTGTGATTATAGGACTGGATTGGTGTGGCTCCCTAATTAATACCCTGGGACAAGCCAAGGCAGGAAAATGAGAACCATCCCTGTTTCCATTGATGCTCATGGAAAGCCACAAGTGTGAAACCAGCTGGGCACCTTCAGGAGCCAAAGAAGAGTTCCTGCTCCTGCTCTGTGTGAGACTCTGCAGAGCTGGTGATCTCATATTTTTATAATTTCTGCTCCATTTGCATATTGGAGTTCATTGTGCAATTACAACTCCAGACCAGGCAGTCCCATCCTGTTTGGTTTTCTCTCTTCAGCACACATTGTTTGTGCTCTTGGGCTGAGATTTGGATCATTTGTCCTTGGTGCCCAGCTGGAGCAGGAATTGTTTTGTCTCCCTGCTCTGTGCAGAGCTCAGCATCCCCTCAGATGGAGCCCAGACCCACAGAGTAAAGAAGCACAGAATGTGAAAAATAGAAAAGCTGAAACCTGAGGCGTCAGTGACAGAAAACCACCTCTGGTCAGCCACACCAGGCTCCCACCAGAGAAAGATTGATGCAAACGCTATCAAAATCCAGGTTTCCAGTGAAAAAGGCACCAGAGGAACACAGAGCAGGTGGGACAGAAGGGCTGCAGAGTGGGGTGGGATGGCACCTGTGGTGAAGTGGGTGGAGAGGGTCTCGCTGCTCTGCGCGTCCTTCTGCGCGTGGATGCTCAGTGTGTACTCCGTGGCAGGCTGCAGCCCCTTCAGGTCATACTCCACCGTGTTCCCTGAGACCAGCTGCGTCACTTCTGGCTCTGAGAACAGAACACAGCAGAAAAGAGGTGTTGATGCCATTCAGACACATCATGATGTGGCTCACCTCCGTGCTCCACTCACTGATTTATTTTATTCCTGCTTGGTGCAAGTGCAGAATGATAAAAGCTCAGAGCCCTTGGCTGTGCTGGCACCTCTGCTGAGTCTGGGTTCCACCAGAGCCCTTTCTCTAAAAGTGTGAGCTCTCTCTAGTGTTCACAGGAATTATAACACCGCCTCTGCTTCCCAGGAATCTCACTTATCTCTGCTCATGGCTGAATCGAGAGTGCTGAATTAAGATGATCAATTTTTAAATGCTTCCAGCAAAGCCCCTTCTCTAAATAACATCCTTGAGGCTGCCAGAGCTCCAGGGGCCTTTGGCCAGCGCTGCCAGGGATGCCCAGGGTGGGATTTTGGGGGGTCTGGGCAGGGACAGGAGCTGGGCTGGGTGATCCTGGTGGATCCCTCCAGCTCTGGATATTCTGTGATTTTCCTGGAGTTACAATCAGCACCTCTTGAGAGCTTTAACCCTTCAGCTCCCCAAGCCATTCCCAGCTCCTCTCACCTTTCTCAGATGAGTAGGACACCACGTAGTTATCCACAGCAGCAATTGCTGGCTGCCAGGTTGCCAGAGCCTCAGAGTCTGTAATGTTCACCACTACCAGGCCTGACGGGCTGTCCAGAGCTGGAAGAAAAACAGATTGAAGGAATTTGACAAACACTCTCAGCTCAGTGCAATGCTCTGCTGTAAATTCATGAGCGAAAATGTCCAAAACTCAGTGCAGCTTTTATGACTCCCTTTGGAATTGTGGAGTTCTGCAGGAAAGACGTCAGTGCCTGTGGAGAGACACCAAAATCTCCACTGGAAAGGGAGGTCAGTGCTGGAAGAGATGAAAGTCTGGGAACAAACAGAATTAACCATGTTCTCAGATGACTCTTGGTACCATTGATCTCAACACCTCTGTCAAAGCTGACATATTTCTCTCAACACCCTCAAATTTGGGTTTGTTTTTAGAACAAATTCAGGAGACAGAGCTGGGAAAAATAACCAAAGTGACAGCAGCTGATGGCCACTGTGACCTTCCAGCAGCTTGTTTGGAACAAATCAATCCCACATCCAGCCAGGCATCCAAAATCCCCCCACGTCCTGCTTTGCTTCCTCACAGCACTCCACTTTTCACACAGGTTTATGCTCTCCCTGAATTAAGATGGATCTTTGACTCCAGAACAGGAATGGGTTATAAATCTCCTGTCATTATCCAGCACTCATCATCTTGTTCTGTGCCTCAGCTCTCTGAATGTTTGTTAGCCCCCAAAAAGAATACAAGGAATCAGCAGGATCAGAGTGAACTCTCATTTCCTGCAGGGATATTTAAAGAAAAAAATCAGGAGACAGAATACTGAGAAAAATATTGAGACAATATTGAATTAAAAATCAGGAAAGAGAATGTTTTTAGGCTTAGGACAGTCTAGAACCTGGGACATGTGAAGTCCACAACAGAAACTGGTCTGAACTGCTCAGCTGAGCTTGATCTTTGTTCCCTCATCTCAAAACCAACATTAATTACAAAATTAACCAAACAAACTTCTGGGTTATTTTTCTGGTGAATTAGAACTGTAAATACATGATTGTCTCCACCTCACAGGTTTATTTAGCATTTAGCAAATGGAAGCCTGACCAAATTTATCAGTTCCTCATGTAAAATGCAAAGACAAAGAAGGAGTGGGAAAAAGATCTTCCTACAGTTTGTGTGGGCAGCAAAAATGGGATCTTGGTGGGTCTGCAGCTCCAATCTCTGAGTCAGATGATCCATTTAAAGAGCTGCTATTTCCTGCTTTTATATTATTACCTGTTTTCAGGATGCCAGAGATGGGCTCGCTTTCTTCAAAGCCTTTCACAGAGATGACGCTGACATTGTAGTCCACACCTGGGACCAGCTTCACCAGCTTGGTCCTTGTCTTGCTCCCTTCGACTGTGACAACATTTGGGGTACCTAGGATGAGGCCAAATGCCAAGGGATGAGTGACACAAGACTCCAGGAAATGCTTAAAGGGTGTTTTTCAAGTTAAAGACATTATGGCCACCGTGGATGTGCTTCTACAGCAGGAGAGGAATTTTTTCCAGTTAGTTACAACCACTGGTGTCAAATATTGTTGCCAGAACATCTACATGTAAATAATTGTTTTGTATTCAGTAAGAAAAATTAACATTTTTAGTGGAAGGTGTCCCTGTCTGTGACAGGGAGTTGGAATGAGATCAGTTTTAAGGTCCCTTCCTATGCAAACCATTCTGTGATTTCTGTTCAGAAAAATACAAATTCCCAGACAAGGTGTAAGCAGAAAGCCCATCAGTCTCTACCTGTGAGGACAGGGCTTTAGATCTGCCTTGTTTGTGGTGAGGGCTGGAAGAGTCTCCTTTACCCCCCTCGTTTAGAATAAAGATACAGTGTATGTTATTTTAAAAGGTGCTTTGTGTGTGGCTGATGACTTAGCACCCATATTTACTGCAAATCCTGGGTTTATTCCAGGAAAGCACTTAGACAAATGCCTAACTTTATGACTGGATTCCTTTTCTTCTGTGGGACCACTGTATTTAAAGCTGCACGTGTGCTTCCAGGCTATATTGTCTAAAGATCTAAATCTTTCCTTGTCTCAGTCCACAGCAGCAATTCTGTTGGTGCTGACATCTTTAGTGTTTGTTCTTTAGCTGTTTCCCTTCAGATATGTCCCTAAATTAGGTTAAAAATCTGTTGAAGTAGAGGAAGTTTTTGAAGTTGGACACTAAACCGGAATGAGACAATGCTGGGGAGCATTGAGTAAATCACTGCCTTGAAACTGTATTATAACCATGTATTAGGATTATTATTTCCAAGGGCTATCTTTTCCAGTGTGCTCAGCTCATGAAGTACCTACAAAATAATGACAGTTTGGAAACTAATCCTTGCTGAGGAGGTTCAGAGACTTTTTAGGAGTACAACCACTCCAGCATTCACCTGGCCGCCATGTCCACATCTCATGGCAGTCAAGGAAAGGTTGGCTGCACACCCTCATTCCTGAAGAACAATAAGAGAAAATCTGTGCAAGGTCACCTGGATCAGCACTGAAAGGAGGGATGACAGCCCAGCAAACCCTTCCTGCTCTCCCTGGCACCCCCTGGCCCAGCTCACCTCCCGTGACGGGGACGTAGGAGATGCGGAAGTTTTCCACGCGGGAGCGAGGCGGGGTCCAGCTGACTGTGGCAGCATTTTCCGTGATGTCAGAGAAAGAAATTCCCTTGGGAGAGCCAACCGCTGTCAGGGGAGAACAGAGAACACACCACACAGGAAGAAAAGGTAAATCATTTGTTTATCAGTCCTTAATGCTGGAAAACTGATTTGTTTTCTCACCCTAAACCATGAGATGGTGCTGTCAATGTTCTGCTCTGAGCAACATTAATGCAGGGGGTACAAAACGGGTTTTTATTACAGCAACAACCTATTTGGTCCAAATTTTCCTTTTTTCAGGACCATTCCAGTATTGCATAGGTTAAAAATACCCAACATGTATCTACATATAGAAATAACAGAGATTTCAGTGCTGTAGAAAAGCAGGAGGAAAATGCACAGCAATGACATTCTGCTACCCATGGGATGCTGTATTCAAGATTTTTTTCTATTCCAGTTTCACTTGGAGGATTTTTAGACCTTCCACTGAGTCGCAGAGGCCTCTGTGACACACAGCAATGACAGCCATGGACAGATCTCTCTTCCTGAGCATAAAGTTCCTAATGCAGGATGCTCCAAGGAGACCTGGACTCAGGTGTGGGAGCCCATCAAGGCTCCTCTCAAGAACTCCCTCCTGGAACTTCTGTTGGCTTCAAACCAGAAGAAACAAGATTTTCTTCCTGGAATCTCTCTCTGAGCCCATGATTTTTCTTTCAAGCATATCCATCCAGAGAACATCGAAGTAGAACCATCACAGGAAAGGCACCTGTGGCTCCACTGCAGCTCTTTGTCATAAAACTCAGCCTTTCCCTATCAAAACATGGGCACTGCACTTGCCCACCTAAATTAAATCAGTAAGCTGGGCAAAAAAAGCCCAAATTTTACCAAAAATAACCCAAACTTAAACCCAACATGTATCTGAAACATTCCAGTTTGTGGCTTAATTAAGATCCTGCAGAACAAGCATGGTAAGGGCTTTGGAAGGACATGGTAAAGAGATTTTACATTGAGATTTACATTGAGCATCCCACTTCCAATCTTTCCAGCTTTTTTGGGCTATAACCAAAACAGCCCTGAGGTATTACAAAATAAACAGCACACACAGAGCAGGCAAAGAGCACACAAAGAGTAGAGATCCCAAAGATCAGCCACGTGAAGAGGAGTGGAGACAGGCTGAGAGCAGGGGAAGGGGGGCAGAGGAGGGAAAAAAAACAGGGACTGGGCTTGAAATAGCTTGGGAAGAACGTGCCTGCGGGAAAGGAGTCAGAGGCTGTTTGTTCCATGTGTCCCCAAAGCAGCAGGGCACTAAATCAACTGAGAGGCAAGGAAAGAAAAACAACTGAGCTCTCAAGAGAAATGTAAATTATGTCTCTGGAGCTCACTAGAAGTGTTGTGTTGGTGGGGTTTGCTCACACGGACAAGCCAAGGGAAGAAAGGAATTACAGATAAGAAAGGAAGCGAGGTGGGGTTGGAAAAGCTACGTGGCACAAAAAGGTATTGCTGGTTTGGGTACTGGCTGAAGGAAATCAGAGAATATAAATAAAACATAGGAAAGATAGAGAAATTAAAATTAGATTGGTTATGCTTTACATTATAGGTAGCCTGAGAGGCTGAAGAAAAAGGGAGGTGGTGATTTTGGAGACCAAACAGATGGACCAGCACTTGGTTTGCATACACATGGAGAATTTCAGCCTTTTCCAGAAAATAAAATCCCCAATCCCTCCCACTTGGATTCTGCTGTGCACATTTCCACGGGCCTCAGGCTTGTTTTCTGCACCAGGTGAGCTGCATGACAAAGAGCAATAAGAAGAGCTTTGATGTGAATTTCCCACATCCCCAAGTCCCCCAGCTGCAGCTTTCCTGGGAGAGAACCTGGCAGGAAATATAATGGACCATCAGAGCATCTGTCCTGAAATGAATCCCAGAGATGGGAGAGATCTGCACCTTTGAGCACAGGGAAATGAAAAAGAAGTGAATGAAATCATCTTCTTGGGCTACCTGAAAGCCAGAATGAAGCAGGCACAGAAAGCAGCCAGCGTGCTCCTGACCTGGCACTCATAGAGAACCTCAGGTCATCTGTAGGGCAGGCACAGGTGAATTATCTTTATCCTCCAGCATCATCCCCACAGAGGTGTATGAGAGACAGGGAACTCTCCTGAGGGGCTGCTAAAGCACCCATGTACCTGAGAGAGGCTGGTTTTTTAGGGATGCTTTTTCTAATTGTTCTTTCATTTCTAGCAGACTAGAGGAGGATGTTCCCTGGCTTTCTTCTCCCAATCAACAGCAAGCAGCAGGTTGCATTAATCACAAATCAAGAGCATGTGAAGTGTTTTGTGATCATCTCAGGAAAAAACTGCTGTCACAATGTGGCAAAACACCACTGGAAGAAGAGGAAAGGAGCAGCATGAGACTCACACCTCCCACAAGGATATTAATTGGACCATAGATGTGTTGTGATCTTCAAGTGAGGGTTAAATTGCACCTTTACTGAGGTATTACAGATAAAATTCTAAAAGACACCAACTCTGAGAGCAGCAGTGGATAAATTCCCTCTTCAGTGATAGAAATATTTCCTTGCAACCACACTGGAAATGCTATAAATATCCATATGTTTGTGCAATAATCCACTCCTAAAAAAGAAATTAGTTGGCTGCCACAGCTACCTTAGCAGCCACCCACCCAACGTGGTGTAACCTGCAGCCCAAATTATTTAGGTGGCTTTTTGAGGTCTATTGTCCATTATTCATGGGCTATTTACAGCTGACAAACATCTCTTGGGCTATTGGCTCCAGTAAGTGACATGCACTAAATCTCCCTGCAAGGGCTGCACAGGGCTTAATCATGAGGAAAATGACAACTCTCAGTGGCTTCCCATAAATATCCTGGGAGTCACTGAGGATGGGGACCTGCTGCTGACAAGGGCAGTAGACTTTAAACATCCCTCTCCATTGGGAGTCAACGTGAGCAGCCTGGCCAAGGGGGGCTGCTGGTGCTCGTTCTGCTTCATGGAAGTGTCTGGGGGATTGTGAGGGGGGCCTGGCTGTTTGTGCAGGGATGTGATGGCAGGAGTGCAGCTGGGAACGCCTTTCTGTGCTTGCAGCTGAGCCCGCAGGCAGCAGGGTGGAGGATGAGGGCTCGGAGGCTGCCTCAGGAGAAGTTGTTCAACCCTGAGTTGTTGCTGCCTGGCAAATGCCTCCTTTAGGCATTCCTGTTGCTTTGCTCACTCATGGAGCTTAGAATCATACCCTGAGCTGGAAGGGACCCCAAGGATCACCCAGCCCAGCCCCTGCCCTGCCCAGATCCCCCAAAATCCCACCCTGGGCACCCCTGGCAGTGCTGGCCAAAGGCTCCTGGAGCTCTGGCAGCCTCGGGGCCGTGCCCATTCCCTGGGCAGTGCCAGCACCTCTGGGGGAAGAACCTTTCCTGCTCTCCAGCCTGACCTGCCCTGGCCCTGCTCCAGCCGTTCCTGGCTCCTGTCCCTGTCCCAGAGCAGCGCTGGAGCTGCCCCTGGGGAGGAGCTGCACTCCTGGTGAGCTCTCCTGTCTCATCCTTTTCCTTTCCTCCCATCATTAATTTGATTTCAAATTACCACATTTTAACATCAGCAAGCTCAAAAATTTTTAAAGAACAAATTTGGCTCATGAGACATTGCATCACATGCTTCAGGTTTGAATGTGTTTCAGAATGGGACCACGATTTTGGTGTGAAAAGAATGATTTAAACACTTCATTCAAAAGTGCCAAAACGAAATGCTTCAATTATGAACCTCAATCAAAGCTTTGATTTTGCAAAGAAACTCAGGTCAATTTGAATTACCCAGCACATGTTGCTCCTGGTAAGATCAGTGGAAATTAATGGTGCTTAGGCCTTTGCTGGTCAAGCCATAAATAAACTTCTCAATGGCCCTGGTAAATTCATTTTGTCATAACTCTTTCCTAGGGAGGTAAATTGTTGTGCAGAGCTGAGATGTAATTAGTCACAGAAAATCACTGAAAAAGGCTGATGCACAGACAATATTTCTTGGCCCTCAAAGACAGTGTTTTAATTGCCACACTCTGCTGCCTAATTCCTGATCATTAAAGTAATTCAATTAAACCGTATTAAATAGACAGTGATGAAGCTTGGGAAGCTGGGACTGATTACAAATAACCACAGCACACTGAACCAGTGACTTGGACAAGGGACATGCAGGAGACAGCTCAGGACACCTCATGAGCTGGCTGTGAAAGGGAGCTGCTGAAAGGAGCAGGGAATGTCACACTTTTCCCACTGCAAAGACAATACCTGTGGATGCTACTGTGTTTACGGGCTGGGAACGTTGTCCACTGCCAATTCCATAGAGCTCAATCTCATATTCAGTGCCCTCTTTCAGCCCTGTTATATCCTGGGTGCGCTCATGGCCTGGCACTATCAGCTCCAGGGGGTCAGATTTCCTTTTGGTGTCCCTGATTTTTAGAACAAAACTGTTGAAAACCCCATCATCTGCAGTCCAGGAGAGACGGAATCCATCTGGGGTTGCGTCTGAAACCAGAAGGTTGTCCACCTCGGGCTCTGCTTCTAAAAAAGGAGAAGATAGCAGTGGGGAAAAAAAATGATTTTTTAATCAGTTGATCAGAGACCTGCCTGAGGTCTGGCTATAGCACACTGCAAGAATCCAACCACAGTTCAAAGCAAGGGGAACAATCTGCCAGCTATTAAAAAAAAATAAAATAGATTAGTGTTATACAGAACAGGATAAATGTGAGTGTGTGCAGGCCCATTCTAACTTCCACTCTCAGACAGCAAACCACTGCATGGACACACAGGTTTGTCTCCCACATGCAGAGTTACACATGCTAAAGGTGAGTTTCGTGGGCATTTATCCCTCCCTACCTGTGTGACACATTTATGGCCAATAAAAACAAATTCTTGTTACAGAACTGCATGTCTGGAACATTGTCAGACCTTTCTGCTTGGAGGACAACAGAGAAGCCACTGAAAATTCTTTTACTCCATGCAAACCCCTATTTCATGCTCTTCTGGCATCTGTGATGATTGTGATCTGATTAATCCTTTACTGTGCTCTTAAACAGGAAAGGGGAGTCATGAAAATTCCTCTCTTAAACAGCACCCTTCAATCTAAATGCAAGAGCTGCTGCCTCTGGTTAATGAACCCGTTCAAAAGGATCCCAAGGGCTCTAAGTTATTAATTACCTACAAATCACCTCTAACTCATGTGGTCAGGCACCATTAGCTAGAGAAATGCTGCTGGAGTGGTATGTCCTACAGCACCTCCAGAGCAATCCTTCCTTCCACACACAGCCATTCCTATTTCTTTCCTCTCAAACCTCCCACCAAATGCAATCCTTCCTTCCACACACAGCCATTCCTATTTCTTTCCTCTCAAACCTCCCACCAGATCCCACCCCCAGCTTCACTGCTGCCCAGACAGGAATGTCAGATAAGAACTGATGGTTCTGGGGCTGGAGAATCAGCCTGCAATCATTTCCTAAGAAAGCCCAAGTGCTGCTGGAAGACAGCAGCTCTGATATGGTTGGAAGCATGAGCTGGTTTGAGAGAGGTGCCAACTTTGGGGTGGCAATGATCCCACTGTGGGTGGAACCCACACAGAGAGGCAAAGAGAGGAGGCCATGGGAAGAAGTCCATGGCTCCTCCTGAAGGTCCTGATGGCTGGAACGTGGGAGAATGATGCTGTTGGAGAATGCTGATGTGCCCAGCTGTTAACAAGACGAGCTCTGCATGCAGCCATTCTTCTTTCAAGACTTTGTTAGAGGTACCTGCAAGACCATAAGGAACTTTCACCCCTCAGGCCCCCACATGCTCCTCCACAGGATCCCTCAGAGGGAAACATCCAGTTAAAGGGAGCAGGATTCCACTGGTGAACCCATCAGTCACGAGGAGTTACGTGGAGCCACGATGCAGAGAAGGATGCAAAAGCCAAGGTTTGCATGAAAACACCTTCTGTGTGAGAAGGAAAGTGAGAGAGAAAGGGGTGGAAGGGAACAATTTGCTCACATTGAAATACCTGTAACAGCCAGAGCGCTCAGAGGCTTTGTTTGGTGCCCCTTGGCAAACCCATAAAGCAAAACCTCATAGCCAATGCCAGTAATTAGGCCTTTAAGCTTCAGCTCTCTCTGGGCTCCCGAAAGGAGGAACTCTTGTGGGTCCAGCAGCTTGCCAGAATCCACCACGACTACTAGAAAGTTGTCAAAGGCATTCTCCGATGCCATCCAGGACACTGTGAACCCATAGGGGTTCATATCAGACACTGTTAGGTTTTCCAGTGGGGGCATGGCCTCTAAAAGAAGTGAAGGTGCAAAAACACACACACACACACACACACAAAAAAAAAAAAAAAAAAAAAAAAAAAAAAAAAAAGGTGAAAAACATTGCAAATTAGAAAGTGTCACAGATTTCGTCAAACAAAAATCACGTTTTTTCCCCCTAGTGTGGATTTAATAGCCAGGACGATGAGAATTTTCAGTGGAGCTCAATTTTGAATTTTTCTCAGGGATGTCTCAGCACCTTCTCTCACCTCTCTCTCAGAGTGAGAAACCCCTCCCAGTGGAGCTGAAACCCCTCCCAGCTCCCTGTGTAAGCATATTCCTGCTGCTACCCTTGCACTGTAAGAAAGTTATAACCAAAACTGCTCTAGAAATGCTGCACATAAAGCTTTCAATTATTTTTACTTCTCTCCACCATCAGTGCTTTAGGGACAAGCCTCAGTTTGGGCATTCACAACCCCTGTATTTCACTTCTTTACCTATTCCACATGAATATCTCCAGCCTTAGTTTTCAGTGCTGGAGGGGTCAGAGGTGCCAGAACAGGAACATCAATCACTCAGGGTCACAGCCAGTGCAAATCAGCTGCACTGTGCTCTGTTGACAACTTAAAGAAATTCCACTGAGGGCTTCTTTTTCACATCAGTGTGACATTTGTCAAAGCAAAAAGATGTGGAAAACACTTCAAAATTCACCCACTAAGTCTCAGCAAAAAAAAAAAAAGGCCAACGTTTCACAAGATTCACAGTGTATTTTGCTCACTCAAAATCTGACAAGTCAAATAGGAAGATCAAGTGGCTCTGCTAAGCCCTGGCCTTGATCCTGGAGCCCAGGCACTGCTTGTATTTCTCCACAGGATTTGTCCAGCCTCGCTCTGTTGGCTCAGGAGCTGATTCAGCCAATCTTCCAACCACTCAAAATCCCACTCATCTCAGAAAACACCAGTTAGTTAAAGGCAGAACCTTCTCCTGAAAAGGGCTTTGGGTTTGCTTTTGACATTTCACAAACACTGGAATGGATTTTGTTAGAACTTGCCATAAAAATTCCCCCTGCAGAGTTATAATTTGGAATTCCTTATTGAGTACTTGAGTACTCATTTTAGAGATATTTTTGCATCTTATTTACTTCTAATCCAGCAATCCCCAAGATTCTCATCTTGGGTAGGTCTCTGGAAGGGAACATCCTGGGACAGGACGTGTTCCACGAGCCAGTCCTCTCTGATGAACTCCTGAGCAGCAGGCAAATTTCTCCCTCAAACTTCAGGAGTTATAAAAGATTATTAGACATGGGAGAAAGGCTCCAGAGGGGTCTTAATGACAGAATCATGATACCACAGAATTACTTGGGTTGGAAGGGACCTTAAATTTATCCAGTTCCATGGGCAGAGATACCTTTCACTATCCCAGCTTGCTCAGGGCCCCATCCAACCTGGCCTTTTAACTCCCTTTAAACTAATCCTGCTCCCAGGAATTTTTTTAAGGTCAACATTCCTGTTCTGACCCCTCTTTGCACCGGGTTTTCAACCAAACCCATGGCTGCTGGGGAGATCCTTTTTGGGGACACGCGTTTCCCTGAGGCAAGAAAGGGACTGCAGAGCTTGGAGGTACCTGTGGTGACAAAAGCAGTGAGGGGCTCTGTGGGGACACCTGCCCTGGTGGTGCCCCGAATGTGAATGTCATAGGCAGTGTGATCTGTGAGGCCTGAGATGTGGGCGCTGCGTGTGCCCCCTGGCACTGTCAGCTCCTGGGCTTCCTGTGCTGCCAGGGAATCTTGGATTTTGATAACAAACGTGGCAAAGGGCCCGTCTCGGGTGGTCCAGGACAGGTTGAAGCTGTCAGGGGTAACGTTTGTGAGGGTGAGTGTGCCCAGCTGTGGCTCAGCCTCTGGGGGAGAAAGGAACACAGGTGAGCAGGCAGCTTTTCTCAAAGGGGTGGGGGAGTCAGCAGAGGGTGCTCAGAAATAATGTTTTAGTCTTGTTTTGCTGTGGTTGACTAAAAAAAAAAAATTAAAAATAAAATAATAATTTTTTTAAAAGCAGCGTTGTAAGAGCTATTTTCTCAGGTTTTGAAAAGAAGCCATGAAATTAGTGCTGACTTTTATATTTTTTCATGGAATTTTCTTAAATAAACTCAACTTGCCTAATGAAATCTGGGCCTGGTTTACAGAAGCACCAACAACATAGACATACAAATTGTGGGAGTTCCACACTGGGAATTTGATGGGATTACAGACCCATGGCAATTCCAAAATAGAGAAAGTAGGATTCAGGCAGGAATCCTTGAAATCCCAGTCCAGGTTCTGTTTGGTGTTTCTGTTGCCTGGAGTTGTAGATACTTCTATTTTTGGACTCTGAGGTTTATGAGGGATTTCAGGGATTATCTCAGCACTAATCTCAGGCCAAAACCTCTCTGGACTCCACGGATAAGGTGTTCCTCATCCTCTGATTAGGCACAGAGAATGTCTACTAAACAATAAACCCCACAACACTGCTCTTGCTCTCCGTCCTGACTGTTCAGTGGTCAGGGCACCTCCTTAAGAAGCCAAGACTTTCCTTTTCTGCTGGAGAAAATTCAAATTCACATCTCTACCCTGCCAGAAGAGGGAGAGCTCCTTACCCATTGTCTTTTAAAACTCTTACACTTAGCACAAAAATCATTCAAGCTTCATTAAAGTCCAGAGAGAGAACAAACACAACCCAACAGTCAGAGAATCCTGTGTTCGCTCTCTGGGCTGATTTTCCAATTTTTATGTTGTCAATTGAGTAGGAACCAAGAACACCTTGGGAAATGCAGCCAGTGAGAAAGAGAACACAGAAAAATAATGATGGAAGAGTGATCCATGCTGGGAAAAAAGTCAGAGAAAGGATCCCACCGACAGACAGTGGTGAAAGAGTGAAATCTTTTTCTTTGCTAAAACAAGTACTGCTGCAAGATATTCCAACTTTTACTCCTGTCCCCCTTTGCAAGACTTTTAAATAATAATCCGCCTCATTCTCTGGAATTGTCTGGGAAGAGGTGAATGGAAGTGGCCCCGATTAAGGACACAGATGTCACAGATGTCACAGATGTCATGCTGTCAACCAGTGAGCATGGATGCCTTCATGGCCGGCAGGGAAGGTACCACCATGGTGCTCTTGAAGACAGGCAAGGAGATGAGAAAATATCCACAAAGCAAACAGGCTTGGGTGGAAAACCCAGCAAAACGGAGCCCTCAGCCCCACATGCAGCTCAGAGAGGGCAAAGGGAGTCTTTCCAGCCTCATCCTGGCATGGCCGCATTCCTTCACATGCCACCTGCATCCATGGTCAGGCACATTCCCATCATGACAGCCTGACTCCCAGGAATGTTACATGCAAAATGAGCTGGAATCATATCCTCAGGCAAGTCTTAGTGATCTCCTGCCATCCTGGAATCACCACCACCCAGGGAAACAAGACAGGCTGTGGAGACTCAGAGGGAGCAATGCAAGGGACAGAGTGGTGTGCTGACCACCAAGAAAAGGGAAATTTTCTTTTTGAGCCCTGCTCTGTGCTAAAAATCCTGGGCAGAGAAAATATCAGGACCAGCAGAAGGTGGCCAGACCACTCCATGCAGTTTGGGTTGATCATTTCACATGCGGCACAAAATGCCCCCAAGAAATGCAAATGTCCTGGGAGACATTTGGGTTCAAGGAGGACAAAACTGACATGCAGGTGCCTCTCCAGGCTGAGAACCACATGAAGGCATCTCTCCCACCCCCAGGAAAGAAAGTGAGGGTGGGATGAACAACTTCATTCAAGATAAAGTGCAAAGATGCTGAGTGAAACACATCAACCATCTGGAGCAAGGCAATTATATATACACTGAACTTGCAGAGAGGTGTGTATATATAAGGAAACCATCATGGTTTACTACTGCCTCTCTTAATGCTGGGGGCACTTTTTCAGCCTTTTCCATTGCCAAAGATCTTTTTCCAAGCCCTCTCAGTGCCTTTAAGCCTCCCCTCATGGTGATCTCCCCTGTAATTCCGCAAGGGAACGACGATGAGTTGGAGCCCCATTTTAGAGCAGTTTGGTGGACAGCAAGAGAAAGAAGAATAAAAAGCAAACCTGGAAGGTGAAACAGTGAAATACCTGTGGTTGCCATGGCTGTCAAGGTCTGCCCACCTTGCCCATCAATTACCCCATGGAGCTGGACTGTGTAATTAGTGGCAGCTTTGAGGTTGGTCACTACAGAGTGCCGAGAGTCCCCTGGCACTGTGAGCACCAGGGAGTCCAAGGGGAAGTCAGAGTTCCTGACTTCCAGAATAAAGTGGTCAAAGGCCTTGTCCTGTGCCTCCCAGGTGAGTGACAGGCTGTCTGAGGTAGCGTTTGATACACTGAGTTTGCTAAGGAGTAGTTCCTCTACTATGGGAAGAAAAACAAATGGAAACGTATCACAGTCATTAAAAGCCAAAGCAATAAAATAATTAATAGAGAAGTTTGAATTCACCCAACCACGGGTCACAAGGGTCACCCAGCCTTGTGTTTCCCTATGTTTCCCATACCCCTGCTGTTACCCTGACCCTGCCATCCATCATCAAATAAGGATATTCACAGTCTGCTGCTGCTGGAAATTGATATTATATTATCTGATAGCTGAGATTTGATATTTTGCTTTCAGTGACCACAATACTCCATTCCTATGACAAATCACTCTGACAACTTTTCCTAGAGGGGCAAAATTTGGTGGAGGTGTTAAACAATCACAACATGAACCACTATCTGCCTACAATAACAATGTTCTGTTTCTGTAGTCCAGTCTTCACTTCCCACTCTCATCCTGAGCATTTAACTTCCCTGTCTTTTCTGGGAAAACTGTAAAACCTTGAAATGTTCAACGTGCCAACAAATCAGTGCCTGCCTATTCCCTTCTCTGACATCAACTCAAATGGACTTTTCAATCTCTCACCCAACACAACCTGAATAATTGAAGCTGAATTCAAGCAGTGAATGTGCCTTGCAGGATTGTGCTGGCACAGACTGAAACGTGCCTGACATCTTTTGGGAGAATCTGGGTAAATCTGTGTCTAGAAATCAGCTTATCTGAGAGCAACTGTGTCCTCTCAGAGCTGTGGGACAGGTGCACACACAGGTTGAAAGGTGACCGTAAGGAGTCATCTCCCACTTGGTTCTTGGGATATTTGCTTTGCTTCTCTCCTGCCTCAGAGGCTGCCCCAGCCTTGATGTTTAGCCTCATTGTGTGAATGAAATCCCAGCACGATGAGATTGCCTGACTTTGCTGCCTGGGATGGTGGCTCAGCATTCACAGCTCACAATGTCCCCGGCCAGTCTTCCGCGGAAGGCGTAGAGGGCTGGGAAATGGGTGGGCTGTAGGGTAGCTGAGGGCAGGGAAGGGGGCACAACCTGTAAGGAAGAGTTCAAAAAAGCAGAGTTAGCACTGAGGCAGGCTTTGTGTACCTGTAGTAGCTGCAGCACTGATTGCCTGTGTGCGGAACCCGCGAGAGATCCCGGAGAGGTAGACAATGAAATCAGTGCTGGGAGAAAGCCCTGAGATATGAGCAGTCCTTGAGTTGCCTGAGAGGTTGAACTCCATGGGCTCCAGCAACCTGTTAGAATCAATAATTTCAATGGTAAAGGCATCGAAGTCCCCGTTGGAGGCTGTCCAGGAGAGGTTGAAACTTTCGGGAGTAATGTCGGAAACCGTGAGCTCTGCAATGCCGGGCTGCTCTCCTGGGGAGGGAAACAACACCGGTCAGAAGGGCCCCCAGCCTCCTCCTGCCCTCTAAGGCTCCTCTCTGCCATGCTGGCAGCACTGCCAGCTGGGGAAGGCGGTGTGAGTAAAAGCTTGCTACAATCAGACAGTTACTAAGGGGAGGAAATCAAATTAAAGCATCGCAAAATGTTAGATAAGAAAAAAAAAATTAAAATAACATTAAAACTATGGTTATTTTCCTTTCCCTTTGGGAGCAGCCACGTCTTTGAGGCCTGGGCGTGAAAGCAGATGCAAAAGGAGTTTCTTCAATGCCCCCGGGGCATTTGGAAAAGATAGCTTCCAGTTTCAGGAGAAGCTAAAAGCAAAGCTGTTGCTTTATCCAAAGGAAAATCTTGTGCTTTGTTTACTCTTCTACTTTCCCTTTCAGCTTAAGTCTGTGAAAGCTGGCTTGTAATTTTGGAGCTGGAGCCAAAATGCAAAACAGGGAGAGATGCCTTGGGGTTTCTTCCTCTCTGCAGACATCCCCGTAGCGTTACAGGAAGGTTCA
This sequence comes from Taeniopygia guttata, assembly GCF_048771995.1. Lineage (NCBI taxonomy): Eukaryota > Metazoa > Chordata > Aves > Passeriformes > Estrildidae > Taeniopygia > Taeniopygia guttata. The sequence continues at coordinate 3,011,660 of NC_133042.1, forward strand.
GATATTTTTTAACAATTGGAAGTCCCCAGAAGGGAAGATTTTGAAAAGCCGGGTGCTGAGCTTGACCCAGAAAGGGAAAGGAAACCCTCAGCAGGGCATTTTCTGCTGCTTTCACGAGGGTAAAGGAAGGGAGCAGATTGCATATTGAGGCAGGACACCCATGATGTGTTTCCTGCTTTGTCTCTTTGTCCAGCACATTGCTCTGTTCTCCACGGGCATCTGCTCCCAGCTCCTGGGGAGGACTCTGAAAGCTCAGCACTTTCACTGGGACACAGCACAGGCATTCCTGCCCAAGCCAGGCTGCTCGAAGCACTACAGAAAGAAGCAAGCTCTGCTGCACTTCATGCTTTAATTCTGATTAGTTCTCACAGGTGCTTTCATCCCTTTCTGTGCTGGGTGCTGTGTGCTTGGGGGAGCCTGGCATGAGCCAGCTCTGGCTATCTCACAGAGACAGGAGGTCGGAAAGGGCTGGAGGGGAGCCCAGAGGCAGCAGAAATTGTCTGCAAGAAATTGTCTGAGGGAAAGGCCACTGGTGCCCCTTTAGTGCCAATTAATTCACACTGTTCATTACAGTTATCGTAACACCTGGGAGCATCAGAGAGCTACAGAGCAGAGATGTAAATATACATTTATCTCTCACGGTCAAAGCCTGTGATAAGCTCTTACTTCAAACTGATGCGTTTCACAGGATCAGCCAGAAAATTATTCTGGGGCCCTTGATGAGCTTCATGCAAACTCCAGATAGCAGAGAGCTCACCTGCCTCCTTTCAGGGCAGTTTTATCCCAGGGTAGTTCTGTTGAATTTGATCTTTTGAATTATATCTTTTTCAGGCCAGAGTGTTTCATGATCTTATATGGCTTAATGTTTTTTATTTGTCTTATTAGGAATTAATTTATGTTCTTTCCTATATGAGAACATATGGAAAGTGTTTGTCCTTGCCCTGAGTCAGGTACACACAGCTTTACCACTCTGAGTCTGAATTCACACAGATGCTACTGCAGAATTTCAGAGGCAGCTTCTGAAGGGTAAAAACTCGCAGGCTTTGAGTATCTGGGCTAATAAATGAAAGATTTTTATCATTTTACCTGGCAACCTGGCCTTTCCCAAGCAGGTACAACATCCAGCTGGGTTTTCCTGTTAGTGTCAGCCATGTAAGTGAGGAAAGGGAACAAAAAAAAAGCTGTTCTGAGGCGGGGTGGGGGAAAGCAAGGAGGGAAGGGCACTGAAACTCTGGCTGGGAAGCCTGACCACGAGGCATTGCCATGCCAGAGATGTTCAGCCAAGCTTTAAGGAGCTCAGGGCACCTGTGCAAGGCTGCCCCAGTGAGCAGGATTTGCCCAGCACTCGCAGGAGCTCCGGCTGACATCTCTGTCAGCAAGAACGTGGGGCTGCAGGAAAGGTACCTGTGGCAGTCTCAAGAGAAAGGGGCTTGCTCCTGTAGCCCCGAGTGACCCCCTGAAGGGTGATGGTGTAAGAAGTGTTGGCCTTGAGGCCGGTGACATTCACAGAGCTCTGTGTCCCCGGGACTGTGACATTTCGGGTCTCCTCGGGCTTGCCAGACTCCTGCACCTGGAGGACAAAGTTCTCATAGGCGCCGTCGGCTGCTGTCCAGGTGAGCTGGAAACCATCCCAGCCAGGCTCTGACACTGATAATTCCCCCAGCTCAGGTTCCTCCTCTGGATAAGGACAGAGAGTCAATCTGTTACTTGGGTTGCAGAGGGGTGCTGATGCTGGATTATTTAATGAGGTTTAATCAAGGCCACAAAGATGCTCCCCCACTGCCCTACATTTACACTGTCAGATAACTTCTTACTGCCTCAGATAATTTCAATAGAGCCTCTTTGGAGACATGGCAAAACAGAACAGTCAGGGAAGGACTCTAATAATTAATAAATATTTAGAGGCTGCCCACAGAAAGCAGCTCAGAGAGAATCTTACAGCTATAAGTGTTTTATCAACATTAATCACAACTCTCTATGAGATAAGTAGGTATTACTGTGACAACTTTACTCAGTGTGATACACTGAGTTGTGAAACGACTTCAGTGCCATTCTGAAGTAACTGTGTTGTAAGGGTAGGAAAGGGTACAGTTTAAAGTAGTTGGGATTCAGATATTTATGCTTTTAATTGCATCCACTTGAAGGATGCTGCTTCAGCTTCCAAACTATTTCTAATACAAAACAACAAAGAGAAAAATGTCTCCATGTCTGCATGTCTTTAATGGATTTTTCTTCTTTTGTCACATTATTCTACCCACAGACCCTTCCTGTTGGTGTAGACAGGACTTTCAGAGTTACTGATATTAATCTAAAATCAAAATGTTCACTCACAGAAATTAACATTCTTGCAAACCCCCACAGGGGTAGCCAAGGAAGCTGGGAGCCATCAGAGGTAACTCTGCTGTTAAATCTGAAAGTTGAGGTCATTTGCTCAGCAAGAATAGAAATTTCTTTGTTACAAAGGAGATACAACTGATTCCTTAATATTAACAGAGGGAAAAATAAGAGAGCACTGCCTGGTTTTCTACCTGGAAACTCCTGTGTGCTCTATCACTGACCTGTGGCCTGGGAGGATTTTCTAGCACCCTTTTGATTTATTTGAATTGTTGCACATAAGTGTTAGAGTAAGAACAGAGTGTCTCTGAATAATCCCATTCTGCATGACTGAAATTCATAAGAGATGTTGCCATGACTGAGAACTCATAAGAGATGTTGCATGAAGCGAAATGTAATTTGTCAGTTGTAAACTTCATCTTTATGCATATTTTTATACAGTAGTTAAGGGGGCCTTGGAATAAATGAAATTCGGGTTCAGCAGCATCACTCATATGGAGTTTCTCCCAGTAAAACCAGAGTGATTGTTGCATGACTGCTCAAAGCCTTAGGCAGGCAGCTGGGGCTGGAATTTCAGAGGTTGAGTGCTCATAGATAATCATGACCTTCAGTAAAATTCATTCATAAGTCAGTAAATTGCTGCTATTGAGGAACAGAAGTTCTGTTGAACTTTTCCCATCCTGTTAGAAGGAAAGAGACTGTTTATGACATGATGATGATGTTCAACAACAATAAAAGAAATGCATTAATCCAGAGCTGTCTTCCTTTATCAGGAACAGAAAGGAGATTCATTGAGGTAAAATAGGAGTTGTGTCAAAATAGGAGTGTTATCTGAAAAAGAGAAAGCAGAACAGGAAGGGCACTGGCTGTATCAGAGATCACGATCTGTTGGTGGCAACAGAAACAAATAAAACAAATATACTTCCTTAAAATGAAAGTGAAACTAAAGTTACAGTGAAGTTAAATATTTTAAATACAAGCTTGGTTATAACAAGTAATGCAGGAGCCATCACAGGTTGAAAGCAATTCTGATTCCTCTGAAAATGCTCAGTTTCATTCTCCTCCACGATGCAGAGCCACTTTTCCTGCCATTTGTTTCTCATGCATGTCAGAGACAGAAAAGCAAACAACCCTCTCATGCTCTCCCGGGACCAAGGGGTTCTCCTGTGGAATCATGCACCAAACAGGATTGCTGGGGAGCTCCAAAATCCTCAGCCATCCAGCACCCAACACAGATGACAAAGCAACCACAGCGTCACGGTAAAGATCAAGGGATGTTGTTTCTTATTTAAAAAATCCCAAACAAACAACATCAGAGAGAGCAAACCATGGAGAGGTGAGACTGTTCTGGCTTGTGAAACAATATTTGTGTCTCTACATAAGTAGTTTACCTCGTGTTGGGAGTTTGGTTTTGAGGGATGGACAAGCACAGTCCTTAAGTCTCCAGACCTGAGCTCACACCTGGTACTTTGGTCATTATTGAGCTCAGCCCTGTCACCTCATGAAATTCATGGAACAGGGGTAAGAGGTAGGAATGTTTGGAAAGGTGTCACAATCTTTTTTTTTCTCTGACAGCACCACTCCCATGCCAAACTCCTCCTGTGTTTAAGCACAATCCAGACAAGCACATGCAGCATCTCTGTGCTCCCACATCCCTTATCGGCAGCAGATGCATCAACGTCTCTCTTTGCATGCAATTTGAAAAGAGATTTGATGCTGCATCACCTTCCAAACTGCATGGGGCATTGTCCATGCTGCACCACCCGAGGCTCTCATTCCGTAGCTGAAAGAGTTTCATCCCATGCAAAAGTTAGAATAAACCAGCCAAGAGGAAAAGCATCACTCACAAAGCCTAAAATCCGTACCAAAGCCATATGGAAATGGAGCTCTGGACTTTGAAGCAGAAAAGGAACACGTGGCTGTGAATCCATGGGAAATACCTACAGCAGCTAGAACTTCCAGGGATCAAGAGAGCTGGCTTTGAGTAGTTCCACAGAGGTTAATCTAGAATTGTTTGCTAGCTGGGAGATTGGGAAGTCCTGTTTCTCAAAGATTTTGCAGCAGAAATATTTCCTGTGCTCTGTCTAAAATGGACAGGCCTTTCAGAGTGATAGGGAACTAATCAAATACCTCATCTTGTGCTGCTCAGGACAGGGTGAAACTACTGGAAGTCCTGTGGGTTATGTTAAGGTCATGAAGAGCCCCAGTGGCTCTGGGCTGGGCAGGTGAGGAGGCACTAAAAGCAGAGCAGGAGGTTCAGGGCTGGGGGATGTTAAATAAGTGAGCTGGGGAGGATCAAATCGTGTTTCACTGATTGATTGTCCAGATGTGGTGACCAGAAGTGCTAAAAAGTGCAAAAATTTCCTGATAATAACCCTCCAAACAACGGCTAACACCTGCTCTAACACACTCTGTGGGCTGTGCATTGGGAGCTCTGGAAACAAAGCAAACAGAGGAGTTGTCCTGGTTTTGGAGACTGAGTCCAGGCCTCGAGCAAAGGGAGCATCAGCACACCCAGCCTGGTTCTCACAGAGCCACCCTGAGCAGCAGCAACCAACCAGCAGAGATGAGCTGGGATGCTTCCAGCAGGGAGCTGGCACATCCTCAGCTGATGGAAATCAGTTCTCTTTGATTACTTCCAAAGAACTTTGCTCATTTACATCACATTGGAACCCTGAGTATCCAAACATGCCCTTTTCCTACACCATCAGTGAATACTCCTGATACAAACCATGAAGGGAATTCATGCCAAAAATCACAAACACATCCAAACCCAGGCTGAGAAATCACAGCAGAAACATGCTAAAGCTCCTCATATCCTACCAAAAACAGGCTTGGAGAAGTTCTCCATTGTGATACATGCAGAAGAAAGTGGAGGGGACACACCTTCTTGCATGAACACTAGGATAGAAAGAGCTTTAAAAGTATTTCTTATAGGAGATCCAGGAATGGAAAGGGGAAAGGCCTGGCTTTCAACATGCTGAATGATCTATGGATATACCCTGTAGAACTGTCAGATTCTGGAAATCTGAGAGCTGTGGAGGTCACAAGCAACGTGTTTCTGATCCCAGCCACAAGACACCAGGCAGGGGATTTCTCTGACATGCAGAATTATCTCCTCATTAGTGGGAACCCACATCATTTCACACCTCGGTGACTTCCTTGCTTTCATGCTCCACTTGCATTCAATAAGAGAAAGCAAGTCATCCAGCACCATCCAGCAGCTCAGCACAAATATGTACTCAGGATTCATTACATGTCTCCAAATTCACACATTCATCACAAAGAAATACATTTTCAGAGGAGCAAAATCAATTACAAATGTTTTCAAATAGATGCAGAAATGTTATCTTGTAAATATGCTCTCAGGTCAACTACAGGTGTGAAAACATTGTTTTCACAGTGTGAGTTTTCTGCTCACCTCTGGGAAGGAGAGAAACCTGCAAAGCAAAGACTGATTCATATTTCTATATAATATAACTCTTTGTATTTACATATGACATTGATATTCTTGATTTAGGTAAGAACTGCCCTTAAGTCACCCCAGACATGATCTGAGCAGGCTCTGCCTATGCTTGAGACAGAGTAAAAATTTAACAGAGTAGAAATCCATTTAAATCTGGGTAAAATGTGCCACTTTGAACTTATTAAATATGCTGTTTAGTCTAGCCCTAGCAAAACTACCCCAGCTAAGAAAAAGAATGCAAATTTCCACACTAAAAGGTAGAAATAAAAAAGACTCTTCAGACCTTGAAACAGACAGGGCAGAGTAACCCAAGAGTTCTTTCTGTACTTTCTGACAAAAACTGAGTACAAGTATAACTAGCTATAAGTATAATGTGAAATCAGCAGAATAAATATGCATGAACCTACTGTAAAATTCTATGCATATAGAAATTAATAAAAAAAGATCAAAAGTTCTCAAAAGTGTGCATGTCCATTAAAGAGCAATGAGTCCCCACAGTGCGTCCACAGCGCTGTAAATAAACATACCCATTCCCTACAAATCTTTATTAAAATTGTAGAGTTTAATTTTTCATCCCCATTTCATGCTGCAACCTGGAGATAGCCATGTTTCCATCACACCAGCACAGCTACAATGCTCACCCCTGCCATCATCCCCTCTTGGCCAGTAAACCACTGTCAGCACTGGCTGCTCCAGGGCTGCTGAGCCCGTGGAACAAAGCAGGAAGGTTTGGAACCATTCTGCAGCTCCCAGCTGCTTGTGCATCAGCAGGTGCCAAGCAAATCTTTCTTATTCTGGGAACAGGCAAAAAATTACAGCATCAGGAGCGCTGGCATTTGTTTAGTCTAAAAGTTGTTCATTTAACAGGCACAGGGTGGCTGGGCTTTGCTGAAGACAAGAGTGGGCAGCCCAGTGGGGAGGAGAGGGCAGCAGTGCATCCTGCAGGGACAGCTCCCCCTGGGAAACTGAACCCTGAACTGGAAACTGAAGATAAAATGTTCAAAAATACAAGAGGCAACATAAAATTAGGGTGGCATTACACTGCTGATGTACTGAGGGTGTGTGAGAGAGCCCTGAGTAAGATCACAAAAACTGGCCTCTAATTTTCCCTGACCACCCCACATTTCTTCCACATCCCTGCCTCTTCTAGCACAGCCACACGAGGATTTGGTTGCTCCAATCTAGGTGGAAAATGCAGTGGCAGTTCAAGTATATTATCAAAAACCTGAGGGACCAGCCACATGTGTGAGATTTGAATCCAGAAATTTGCTGGATTCACAAGTGGATTTATTTTATTGTGCCGACTTTGGGAGCTACGTGGAGGTTGCCAGGTACATGTTGTTCCATGGAACATAGGGAATGTAATTCTGAATATTACCTTGGACTTAATGACTCCACAAATGAATTTGTGTGTGAGAAAGAATTGTTTTCCTCTAGCACAGATATTAACACTCATATATCCCACATTCAATTAATGTGTATCAGGGGAATATGTGGCTTTGTGTACAAAAAGGAGATGGACAAATTTAAATTATATGAATATATGGAAAATACTCTGATGCCACAGAAATATCAGTGTTCTTTGTTTAGCAGGCAGAATGCTGTAACAGATAATGGAAAATTTGGAAAACAATCAAACTGTAGAATAAAGAGAGTGGTGGAGCTCAAACACTTGATTTAACAATGAGGGGAAGAGATGGGCAGAAAAAAAAGAGAGCTCTGGGAGGTTCAGGTGGGTGGGTGACAGCCAGAGAATGATTCACAGGTGGTGAGATGCATGAGCAGAGATTGAAGCTGTGTAAAAGGGACCCTGGATGGATAACAAACATACACTCCTTCCCAGGCTGGAATTCTTCTTACTGTCAGTTTAGGAGTTAGCTCAATATCTCCTGGCAAAATCTCCAGGCTGAGCCTGGCCTGGATATGTCTGTGATGTGGTGTTGGCCTTTTGAGGAATGCCACTGGACTGTTTCTCTGGTGGTTTTACTAAAAAGGATGCTTGTGACATTTCCCCAACTCCTTGGGATAGAGCAAGAAGTATTCTGTATTACTTCTTGCTTCTGAATCTGGGATTTTAAATTATTCCTCAAGAGGTGTTCTCAGCCACTTTTCCAATCTCCTGTGAGAGACAGGATGACCCAGCAAGGTTTTCTTTTTGGCCAAACCACTTCCCCCTCTCTTCATCAGCTGATTAAATAGGGTTTGCAGTGCCTGTGCACCTCATAATTTCATGAAGAAACCACTGCAGCACATCACAAGCCAGAAACACTCTAGAAATGGAGTAGCTATCTCTAAAAACCTTCCTCTTGAACTCAGGAGCCAGGTGCTCTCAGAGGAGGAGCCAGCTGAACAAATGGACAATCTTCCCTGGCAAATTTAGTTTCCCAGTGCTCAGCACTGCACTTTCCCATGGAACTGGCTCACCTCATCATTCTTGCTAATGTTTCTTTGAGTTTGTGTAAAAAAGGGTGGCGCAATCTGAGCCTTGGAGAAGCCAGGAGAGGAAGAGGGGCTGACGCACACCACGGACAAGGGCCTTTGGTAAACAGCATAAATCTTGTGAAAAACACTCAGCAGAATGGAAAAGTCACTTCTCCAAGCCGTGTTCTGCTGTACAAACTCACTTCCAGAGGCAAGACAGTATCACATCCACCATTCATCAACAGTTGCTGCACAGTCTGGGTCCTTCAGCAGAGGAATTTGGGCTTGGCTCTTGGTTTCTCTAATGCTCACTCATTTATCTCCCCAGGCCTCTCATGCCTGATGTATTGCCATCCATCCTGCTCCAGGCCCCACATTGTGCTCTGCAGGCAGGGTTCCAGAGGCAAAGCAGGAGAGAACAAAGCTGCAGTCTGAGTGCTGGGCTGCTCAGAGCTGGGCTACGTGCTCACCCTACAGATGAGCTGCTCATCTGCTGGGACATGCTCAAGGCAAGGTCTCTCCAAGGAGTAAAATGGCTCATTATCTTTAATTTCTGAGTCAAACCTTCATGCAATGGCAGGTGGGACCCTGGTGATACCTTCACTAATAACAGAAAGGAGTTTCCTGTGGTAGGCACAGCTTCCAGAGGAGCAGAGTGCTGCTCTCCAGCCAATGCACACACCTTGGTTTTATAGAAGTGTTGGTTTGGAGACACTTCCATGTACTCCAGCACAAAACTGCTGTGGGTTCCTGTATTCACACACCACGAGACACTAAAGCTGTGTGGTCTGTCCCCTTAGGACCACGAAGTCCCTCATGGAATTCTCCTGCATTCCTGAAGCCTCTGGAGCAAAAAAACTTATTTCAGGGAGCTCCTCTGGGTCAGGACTCAATGCTTGCATTGAGGTTGCATTGCATTAGGGTAACACTACATGGAGCTACAGGAGACAAACAAGTAAATAGAAATGTGAAATATTCAGCCTTTCCTTTTCAGCAAAATTTAGCAAACTTCACCCTATTATCTTTGCCATCCCTTGAGTGCAAGATCAGGGACATCAGTTAAAAAAGACTTTGTCACTTGAGCTGCACTTCATCCCTGTGAAGATACAGAAGCAACAGTGGCTTCCATCCTGTATTGTGGAAGATTTTGTGATGTGTCCTTTGCTCTAGGTTCATGAGTTCTGAATGTTTCAGATTTCCTCCACAAGAGAGGGCAAAACAAGATTGTTTGGCTTTAGCCTGAGGACTTGGGACCTCCCAAGTGCTGGAACGTGGATAAAGAGAAGTGTCTTGAGGGCAGATGGAAAAGCAAACTGAAGAGACCACTTGTCTTGTACCGCCCAGGCTTCCAGAGAATTTCTGCTCCCTGTGCTCTGTGTTTGGATTTGTCCATTCCTACCCAGGAGAAAGGTCACAGAGCCAGGTTATGTCAACTGCTGCTCCCAGGAGCCCACTGCAGAGCCCTCTGTGTTTACTGGTGCTCTGAGTAAAGATGTAAAATAAATACAGCAGCCAGACGAAGGTATTTCTAAAGTGGGAAAAAAAAAAAAAAAAAAAAAAAAGGGGAAAATGAGGAAAAAGAAGGCACCTTGTGAAGCTTTGGAAGCTGGTGCTGGAAAGACAACCAGGCTGTGAGATTCCACAGCACATTGTTTCTGCCTCTTCACCAGCTCTGCAGACTTCCTTGAAACCTCTCAGTCTTCCAACAGAGAGAGTTGGAAAATTGAAGCTTGCTCACACCTGCCACACAAACCTACAGCTTCCTTTTTTCTGTATGTGCCTCAGGGCTTCCCAGTTTTTCTCTGCACTGGACACAGGCCTGACTTAGGCATCAAACAACTTGTTATGGACTGATGGTTTCCAACTGTAGCCCAGCTGATGTGATTTCAGCATCTCTGCTTGCTTAGAGCAGTTAAGGCTTTGCCTTACAGGATTTAGGCTAAGAAACCTAAAGATTCAGGATTTATTTGTGTTCTATATTGAGATATAATTCCCTATGCAACAAACCTTGGCTCACAATGTTTCACAAAGGATAAAACCTTGTTCAAGAAGTCATCTGATACTGGTCAGAGGGAGTGGTGTGCACAAATGGAGATGGCAGAAACAGACAAATATAAGTCACAGTACCCAGTGGAAATGGTGGCTTGGACCAGAATGGGAAAGGAACATTTTTGGATGAGAAAACTGAAATAAGGCAACGTAAGAGCCTCATTGGCCCTGCTGAGGGATGATGGCCTGCTGTGAAGATAATAAATTAGGCAGGAACAAACAAAGTTAAACACATTCTGGTTGCTCTTCCTCTTAGGTTTTTGGCTGTAGAAAGCAAAACATGTTAAAAGACATGATGTACAAAAATACTCAGCCTCACCTAAAGCAAAGAACGAGTTCTACATCCATGCAGGACCCGTGGATGAGCTCTTTGTGAGGCCTCTCAAAGAATGAGCAAGAAATCATTGGGAGCATGAGGTGAGCACAGCAGGGAGGGACATACAGAGCTATCCTTCACTCTCTGACACGGGCAGAGCTGTCTGCTGTGCAGGAGGCTCCCCAGATATGCATCAGGAAATCAGCTGAAGTTATCCCTGGGCTAATCCTTGCCCAGTGACCACCAAAAGCTGTCACTCACCCGTGGAGCCCTTGACAGTGGTGGGTTTGCTTTTGTGCCGTCCCTTCTCTGCCAGCAGGCTGATGGTGTACTCGGTGCCTGGCTCCAGCCCCCGCAGCAGGAAGGAGGTGCTGTCCACAGGGATCTCCACCTCGCTCTTCTTCCCGGAGGGACTGGTGGAAACCAGGCGGTAGTGGTCAAACTTGGCCACCGGCCTTCTCCAGCGCAGGGACAAGGTGGTCTCAGTGGGCTCGCTGACTTCCAAGTCCTTGGGGTTATCAAGATCTACAGGGTGAAAAACAAGCAAACTTGAGGTGTCTCTGAATGGCTCTGAGAGAGTTTTTCAGGCATCTGTAGAGGAACATCTCCACTGGGGGTCTGGCAGGTGGGTCTGCCCACCTTTAGGACCTTTTGTCCTAGGTTGTAATATTGGGGTGTATTCCATTTCCACCTCGAGCTGCAATCCCTTTTTTTTTCCTTATCTCGTGACTCAGAGATAAGCCCCTCCACCTCGAGCTGCAATCCCTTTTTTTTTCCTTATCTCGTGACTCAGAGATAAGCCCCTCCAGGAGGAGCTGTTCTTTTAGCCACAGGACTGAGAAGATCCCAGCGTTCTATTGTGAGATGCTCTGCCCAGAGGGAGGAGCCAAACGATGCCATCAAGGATATCAGCGGGGCTGTGCAGACAGCAAGGAGATCCCCTCTTCCAAGAGGAACAGCTGAGACCTTCTCTGCACTGGACCTCCAGAGGGAAACTCCATCAGTCTACAGGAGCACTGCTTGGACAGAGCCATATCTGCTACCACCGCCCCAGCCAGCGAGTGTCAGGTTGTGTCTCTGACTCTGTCAGTGGTTCTTCTTCTGTGCTATTGTATGTATTTGGTTCTTTGTTCCCTTTTCCTAATAAATTGTACTTCTGACTTAGAGCCTCTCACTGGTTTTGCTTTTCAAACCAGGAGACCTTTTGAAATCGGTTGAGGATGATGATGTTCTCCTTTACAGACAAAACTAAAACAAATTTCCCCCGTTATACTTGAGAGGCAGAAATAAAGTCTTCAGATAATTCAGCTGGGAAAAGGGTGAAAAATTTTGCATTGGAAGGCGAGTCAGGAGTACTGCAACCTCTCTTTGTCACATCAACATTTTGGCCACCACCATTCCTGCCAGAAACCCTCACAGATAGAGGAGGATGGCCAGAGAGATCAGTGCAAGCATTATTATCATTAGGGAGCTGACCTGGAGATGAAACTCCCAGAACATTAAGAGAAACAGGAAAAAGAAGTCAGATTCAGAGGTTATGACCTTTGTGGGAATTGTTTTTCTCTTCCTTGAGGGGTAACATAGCAGAATGAAATGAAGAAATGAAGGAGTGGCTCCACCTGAGTTGCCTCCTGCAGAGCTCAAATGGGATCAGGACACTCACCAGTGCCAGCATTGATGGTAGCAGGCGCACTTTCCCTGTCGTTCCTCACTGCTGTCACTCCAATGCCATATTCAGTTCCAGGCCTCAAACCTACGAGATGAGGAGAAGAAATGTGAGTTCCTGTCCATGGAATATGCCTGCATGCATTTGTTGGAATAAGCAAGGCTGAATGGATGCAAAGTAAGAGATCTGCTTTCCTCTCTGCAGAGAATTGAGGTTTCTGTTGACTCTCCAGCTGACAAGCTGCAGACTGGCACCAGTGAATACCACCCCTAGCACATGAAAATGCCTTTTGAGCTCAGGATGTGAAGCCACTTCCACAAAATTGCTTAGAATTAGGGGAACTGATTCGTTGGATTCAGGGATGTATGTGGAAGTGAAATGGTTACATATCTTCTGCTGGCTGGAAATCCATTTCACTTGGCTTTCAATTCAATTTGGTCTACTCAAATTATAAAATCATGGAATTGTATGGGCTGGAAGGGACATTAAAGATCATCTTGTTTGTCCCCCTGCCATGGCAGGGACACCTTCCACTGTCCCTGACTGCTCCAAGCCCTGTTCAGCCTGGCCTTGGACACTTCCAGGGATCCAGGGGCAGCCACAGCTTCTCTGGGCATTCTGTGCCAGGGCCTCCCCACCCTCCCATGGAACAATTCCTTCTTAATATCTCATCTAATTTCAAATTTGTAACTTCCTGTCCCAAAAAAATGTGCTTGAGATAACTCAAATTTGTTTTCACCTCTAATGTATAGTGCCCAAAAGCACATTTTTTCTCCATGTCCTGTGCCCTGGGGTGACAAAAACAATGTGACATTAGTGACAGTCTCTCCATTCCCCTACCTGTGAGTGTAGCTCTGGTTGTGGCCTGGTTGCCCTTGGGCACTGTGATCTCCATGTGGTCCCCACCAGAGATGGGGGCAAACTTAATTCGGTAATTATCGACATTGGCGTGGCTGTTCTTCCACTCCAGGGTGATGCTGCTGTCAGTCTGGGACACCCGCTTCAGGTTCCTTGGAGCATCCAGGTCTGGAATCAACCAAGCAATAAATAAATAATTAGGAATATTTCTCTTCTGACAGCAGTCTCTTGTGACAGGGCTTTTTAGAAGGTGAAATGACCCATAAAGCTTCCTCTCACATAATCCTGTTATGGCTTAACTACAAAAAGCAGAGGTTTTCTAGCATGAAAAGCAGAGTTCACCAGCTTCAGTTCAAGAAATTTAACTTCTATCTCCTGTGACAAAAATAACATTTTCACTTGCAGTAATTAGTTTTTATTACAAAACAGGTTTGGGGAAAAATGTATTTGGATGAAAATACTGTTTTCCTTTGCAATTATCTCAGCTTTCAAAAGGAAAAAAGAGCAAAGAACTGATCATCTCTAGAATTTCTCTTCAGTAACATTTTGCATTCATGCCTGGAAGGAACTCTAAGTCTCAAAAAAAGGTGAATATTATAGAGAAATTCAATGAGCTTTCATTTTTCACACCTACAGTAGCCTCAAATCCTGCTCCAAAATAACAACTGTATTTTAGGATGAAAAGGGATGTAATTCGCAGCTCTCTGAATGCATCAAGCCTTGATAACCCGCTAAAGGACCCACACTTTCCAAAAACATTCCCAGAATCACTGAGGAGCACAGTAAATTTATAAAAGAATGGCAGGAAATATTTGCAGAACTGAAGAAGAAGAAAAAAAAAAAAAACAGTTCTCTGCTTCTAAACTAATTAGGCAAAGAGAAATAAGATGGAATAGGAACTACAGAAGATATTTAGCTCATCAGATAGACATGCTAAAAGACACAATAACCTAATTCCCATTTTTAAAATACATTTAGATTCTTGGGGGGGGGGGGTCGAGTCTAAATATTTTGGTGCGCCACCATGGCATAAAAGGCACAGGAAATTATTCTCTATTTCCATGTACCTCTAAAACTGGGCTGATTTTGTGTTGATCAGCAACCATGATTCTTGGTTTTTGCAGGGTATTAGGGTGTTGGTTTCTATTGTTGTGCATTTTTTTTGGGTTGGGGTTTTTTGTTTCTTTGTTTGGGGTGTTTTGAGTATGTGCTCCATATACTAAACTCACATGTAAGAATTTTGAGCAGTTAGTCAGGTAATGCATTTTAAAATTGATAAAACCTAACTTATAAATAATAAACCTAACTTCTACATCTGTGGACAATGCCACAGATTTTTACATATCAGAGTAGTTGTTGATCAGCAACTACTGATTTTGTGTTGATCAGCAACTCCAGCAACAAGACATAAACGGCACAGGAGGATGGGTGGTCCCTGTGGCACCTTGCCAACCCCTCACCTGTGACAAAGACTTCCTTCACAGGGTCACTTTCCATGTCCCCTCGACGAGAGACGAGCGTCACCTCGTACTCTGTGTGTGGCCTCAGGTTGCCAATGGAATATTGGTTCTCATCTTCAGAGAGGTCAATTGTTGTCCTGTCCCCTGGAATGTCCTTGGGGCCATAAGTGAGCTCCACACCTTCAACTTCAGCCAAGGGTTTGGACCACGTGATGAGAGCCGTGGTGTCGGTGACGTCTTTGGCCTCCACCTGGCTGGGGGCATCAAGCTCTGTCACCAAGCAAAAAGAGAGGGGAAAATGACCTTTAAAAAGAAATCTTGCCATGAAAAACACCCATATTCTTATGCTTTTAATTGGTGATTCAGGACAAAGTTAAAATTAGTAAATCCTCATTTACACTCTTCCTTTAGTTCCTATAGATTCCAAATGGATTCAATCCATCAGAAGCAAATCCATCAAAACTCCTTCAAACCAGGAGATGCCCAAAGAAAGACAAGCAGGAACGCCGAGAGCTTCCCCACCTTCACACACTCTTCATGCAAATATGACCAGGATGAAACAAATTCTAGTAAGAAATTCTAGTTTATGCTGATGTACATCTTGAAAAAGGAATAAAAGTGCCTGCTACCTTCTAGCTGGACATAAATTTCCCTTCTGCTTCAAACAGGGAATTGTTTTTTCCTCATGTATTCATTAGCAACTCCACTATTTCCTTTTCTCCCCCTATTAACTCACAGTGTAGAGCTTTAATTTCTCTTTGGTGGCCAACTAAAACCAGACCAAACACAGGTTGTTCTTACTTGTGGTGATGACTTTGGACAGTCCTGGTCCTCTGGTGTTGTTCTTCACTATATGGATGGACACATTGTACTGCTGCCCAGGTGCCAAACCTGGCTGCATGTAGGATGTCTCTGGCCTTTTCAAGCTGCTGGTTATGTCACCATTATCATCCTTTTTCTGGAACACATTGGACATTCAGTGAGTACAAACATATAAATCCAGGATTTTTCACTCTATACATGAAACTGCTTCCTCACCATGTTATGGAAGACCAGCTCCCAGCCATCAAAAGAGAAGTTCAGAGGGTCCCACTCCACCTGGACGGATGTTTCCCGAACAGATTTGAATCTCAGACCTTCTGGAGCAGGCAGATCTGTGGCAGAAGAAAGGGATATTCTCACATGAGCAGCAAATTCCCATAAATAGGTCACTGAGGTAGGACATCTTTCCACTTCTAGAAATGTCTGCCAAGTGGGGATCTGCAGATGAGGCGTTAAACTCTCCTCAGATCCAGTTATTGTGACTTTGGGGAGACTTTCTTGAGTTGGTCAAATGTCACCTTAGAATAAAAAAGAATTTTACCCTTGAAATCTCTTTTTTATGCCCTCTTGAATGAAGCCTCGTGTTGACTTTGGAAGTCAGGAAAGCTGAATCCTGCCCCAGCCCTCCAGAAATGAGCTTGGTGACAGAAATCAAAGAGCACCTTTTGCTATTGGGATGTTTAGATATGACAGTGATGTGCACAAAACAAAAAGAAAATGAACAGAAGTATAGACAGGCAGATAAAAGGTTAGATACAGTAAATCACAGTAAAGATGCAAAAAATAATAACCTCTACTTTAACCAAAAAACTTTGAATTCAAGTGATTTCTTGTACATCTGCTACATTTAAATTTTTTTTCTCAGGAAGAATTACCAGATTTTTTATAATGAACATTATAATGAAGAAATGTACATTATAATAAAGAAATGTGCATTTTAATAAAGAAGCCAAGATTTTCAATTCACAAAGACCCTTGAGAGACATTGAGAGCAGAAGAGCTTGTGAACTGTGCTTCTAAGAAAGTCCCTGGTATTGGAAAAAACTAGAAAATGGAAGTGCAGAAGGCTGTTTTTTCTAGGCCAACATTTGAATTGGAAGTAGAAAATACAAAAGAAATGACATCTTAAAACTGGAATGTAAATCAATACATCTGAACTGAAAATAAAAAATGCAGAATAAATACCCCCAAGAAAGGGATGCAAGTCAACACATACAAAGTGGAAACAGAAAATACAAAATAAGCAGCATCCTTAAAAGAGAGATGCAAATGGAGTAGACAAAAGGATGAATACAGGGAATACTAAACTCACATGTGGCTACCCTGGCACTGACTGGAATACTCTTCTTGTTTTTCAGGATTGCAAAGACACGGATAAAGTACTCCACGCCCGGCTCCAGCTCGTGGATGGTGGCAGCTGTGTGGTTTCCTGGCACGGTGAACTGCATGTCCAAGCCCCCACTGCTGGTGGGGACGTAGGTGACGAGGTACTCGTTGACCAGGTTCTCGTGCTTCCACTCCAGATTGACAGTTTTATCTGTCACGTTGGTCACAGTCAGCTCAGTTGGAGGAGACACTGGGAATGGGGGGGAAAAAAAAGCCAAACCAAAATTATAAGAATTTCTCAAGGCTCAGGAAATAATGACTTGCCCAGTTTCACATTTTCCCAGGAGCGGTTCCTAAGGCTCATCTCACACGCAGGGAATGGAGAAGGTATGTCCCACAAATTAGCTGCCGAGAAAAGGAATGCTCAGCTGATGGAGACTACAGACATTTCCAGAAGCCATGGGCCAATTTCTGCTCTCACACTTGCACACAACCTCTGGCTGACTGTGTTCCAGCTGCTTCTCTCATGGCTGCAGCACAAGACTGCTGTAGCTGGATCCCAAAGGATTGAGATGTTTAATTCAACTGCCAGCAGCATGTGATTGTAGAGCTAGAAGTCCTGGGATTTGCACAGATTTTCCAAAGTAAAATAAAACACTATTATTTGAGTAAATACTTGCAATAGATGTGCCTGTGCAAGATCATAAAGTGGAATTTAGGCACCTTCCAGAAGGAGGAGATGAACAATGGGAATTTCTTTTAGAGGGTATTCATTGTCATTTATAGTGTTCCCAACCCCAAAGTACTCTTTGATTACCAAAATTTAGTTTCACAATTTCTCCCCCAGGATCTACTAAAGAAAACTACCTCATTTATGGTGTATTGCCTGTCATTATCAGGCTGCCAAAATTTTCTATCAATTTCCATAGAGTCAGTGGTCCTGGGAAACCAAGCATGTGACTTTATAGCTAAGTTTCCACTCTAGCTGATACTATGATTTTCCTTTAAACTTCTGTGAGATCTAATATACACACATCCATATATATATACACACTTACATATATGCATATATATATATATATATAAATACACACACACACACACACACATGTGGAGAAGACTCTGGAACATTTCCCTTTTCTCCTTAGCTAGAACAGATTCTTTCAGCTTATTTTTCTAGCCTCAAGAGGTACTGTGAGAAACTGAAGGGTCATGGTGACAAATCCCAGCCAGTGCTGGCTACAGCACCAGTGACATTGTGGTGGGAGCAGAAATGGAGGTGACAAAGGCACTGCAACACCATCAGCTACCTGTTGTACTGGTGACCACCAAAAGTCACCAGAAACTGCTACACTACTTAGCCCTGATATTTCAGGATGCCAAGAGCTACTGGTGTTGTTGCATCTCTGATCCTGCTGTTTGGACTATGTTGGAAAAGCAGCAACGGGGCCCAGCTCTATGGAAAAGCTTTGTGAAATGTCCAAGGCTGTTGACTGGCCCAAGGAGAAGCAGTTCAGAGGGCCACTGCACCTACCATCGGAGCAGTCATCCCCGATGTAGCCATCCTCGCAGACACAGCGCCCATCCACGCAGCGCCCCGCGTTGTTGCAGTCGTTGGGGCAGGAGCGTTCCCGGCAGTCCTCGCCCACGAAACCCTCGTGGCACACGCAGCGCCCGTTCTCGCAGCGCCCACGCCCGTGGCAGTTGTTGGGGCAGGCCAGCTCTCCGCAGTCATCACCCATGAAGCCATTGTCACACTCGCAGCGCCCCTCCACGCAGCGCCCGCGGTTGTGGCAGTCATTGGGGCAGCGCAGCTCGGCGCAGTCCTCACCTGTGTACCCCTCATCGCACACGCACTGCCCGTTGACACACAGCCCGCGGTTGTGGCAGTCACTGGGACACCGCAGCTGGCCGCAGTCATCCCCGGTGAAGCCCTCGTGGCACACGCACTGCCCGTTCTCGCAGCGCCCGCGGTTGTGGCAGTCATTGGGGCAGCGCAGCTCCCCACAGTCCTCCCCAATGAACCCCTCGTGGCACACGCACTGCCCGTTCTCGCAGTGCCCACGGTTGTTGCAGTCATTGGGGCACCGCAGCTCGGCACAGTCCTCACCCAGGTACCCCTCGTGGCACACGCAGCGCCCGCCCACGCAGCGCCCGCGGTTGTGGCAGTCGTTGGGGCACCTCCTCTCGCTGCAGTCGTCGCCCACGAAGCCCTCGTAGCACACGCACAGCCCGTTCTCGCAGCGCCCGTTGCCGTGGCAGTCGTTGGGGCAGGTGAGCTCCCCGCAGTCCTCGCCGGTGAAGCCCTCCTCGCAGAAGCAGGTGCCGTTCACGCAGCGCCCGCGGTCGAAGCAGTCGTTGGGGCAGATGAGCTCGCTGCAGTCCTCGCCGGTGTAGCCCTCATCGCACACGCACTCGCTGTCCACGCAGCGCCCGCGGCCGTGGCAGTTGTGGGGGCACAGGGGCACGCTGCAGTCGTCACCCACAAAGCCCTCGTGGCACAGGCATTGCCCTCCCACGCAGCGCCCGTGGGCGCCGCAGCCCTGGGCACAGAGCTCCTGGCTGCAGTCCGGGCCCGTGTAGCCCTCGAAGCACACGCACAGCCCGTCCACGCACTTGCCTTGGTCGTTGCAGTCGGAGGGACACGAGGCCTGGCTGCAGTTGGGGCCCTTCCAGCCGGGCTCGCAGATGCAGCCGCAGATCTCGATGCTGTAGTTGCCATGCCCGCTGCAATAGGGTGTGGTGTCCAGGCGACCTGTACCAACAATCCCAAAATTCATTACCCCCAATGGCACTAGGATCCCTTAGGCCAGCGTGGCACATTTAACCCAAAAGGGCTCTGATTTTCCTAGTTGCCTACAGGACATCGGTTTCTAAAGTTTTTAAATGAGAAACTCTCTTTCTTTCTCCAGCTAGATTTCCTTTACCAGGAAAGCTTTAATTCGCTGTAATGACAGGGAAGATCCCCTGCCAACGACTTGGTAATTGAGCATTCCTCCTCCCTTCTCAAAGTCCTCTCCCACTGACTGAGCAGCTTTCCTGACTGCTTCATTAGGGCATGAACATCATTCATCCATTCACCCCAAAACACAAAAAGTCAGGCAGGACATTGTGTCATGAGCTGTGTCAGCAACTAGGAGGCTGATCTGAGCTCAGAGGGACACATTGCTCCAAGGAAGACTTGTATTTCTTCTCTTATATGACCAACCCTGTCTCTCAATTTAAAAATCAACCAGACAGACACAATTTTTCCCTCTTCTATAACTATTTATTCTTGTCTATTGCCTTATGTCCTGCTGCATTTTTATTGGTCTCTACTAAAGAAAACTTGGAAGCGAAAATGGTTACATTGGCAGCTTCCTCAAGGGGACAGAAAGTGGAGCCAAGAGCTCGGACTGTGAGTTTTAATCTTAACGTCGACACAGATTTACCATGTCCAACTGCTGTCCATGCTCAATGCCACAGCTACAAAGGGTCCCAGGTCAACTCCTGACCCATAGATCCATGAAGCCGTGGAACTGTGAATGAATGTACCTTGCACACTGCCCAAACATATTCCCAGTTTTGATTATTTCAAATGTGAGAGGTTGACTTGTGCTCATTCTTGAAAGAGATTGGAGTATCACTCTAAATCATATCTACAGCCAGCACAAGAATTTCCCCCAGGTGCAGCTCCCCAGCCTGCCTTACCTTCTGCTGCCTGGGAATTAGGACAGCATCCAGCCCCGCTGGCACACTGCTCCCGCAGGGAGGAGACCAGCCCCTCCAGCTCCTCTAGTCTGCTCAGCAGATCCTTAATGTCTGGGGCAGCTGCACAGCCACAAGCCCGGCGGGGAATGTTAATCCTGTGAGTGAAGACAATCTGGTTCCCCTCATTCACCGTGTGCTCCTCGTAGTTCTTGACAGGCTCAATTTCCGCCTTCAGGTCAGCGTCGCCGCTCGCTGTGTCCAGGTCCACGGAGCAGAGGGAGCCAACGGGCAGCTTGATGTTGTAGACATGGTTGAAAACCACAGGCTGGTTATCCTCTGGCAAGGTCACATTCAGCCCAGTCTCCCTCTTCTGACGGATAATTCTCTTGATGAGTCCCCCAGTGACGTGCTGGGACAGCAAAGCGAGGATGACACAGGCCAAGACCCAGCTGGGGAGTCCCATTGTGGTGCCCAGTTCCCTTTTGAGGCTGAAAGAGTCTTAGGTCTCCTTGGCCTTTGTAATCTGCAGCAAAAATTGGAGAGCTAAGCCAAACCAAGCTGGAGATTCTTTTCTTTCCTGGTGTGTTTTTTCCCTAAAAGAAGAAGGAGCAGTGTAAGGGATTAACAGGAGCTACACAACCCAGCAAAGTTGTGACACTGCTCCTGTGCTGTATCCACAGAGAACAGAACCATTACAATTCACCCAAGCTGCTGAGCTTGCTCTGTTGTATAATAAGAGTGGTTTTCCTGGATCCCAGTGTGATTCTGAAGGAAATGTCACCTGACATGAAGAAAACTACTGTTATTTCCAGTTCAGAGCAAATACAGTGGATTGTAGAAAGTTTAACTCTCTCAAGCAGAAGACTGGGGAAGAGATGGCTGCTGAGTCAGAGGTAAATAAAATAAATATGTGTTCTGCTATTTTTTAACCAATGTTAAATTCTGTATTTCCTTCACCCCTCTACTGCTTGAAGGCTGCTCAGTGTTGGACTATGCAAGAAACTCAAGACATTGTCAAAAGGTGCATCAGCACCCCCAGGCTCATTCTATCCCTTTTCTATATGTTTTAAATTACTCCAAGATTGCTGTGGAATCTGAACTCCAGGGCTTGTAGCTCCATAGTAAGTTCCACTGTATGATGATTTCTCAAGAGCATGAAGATAAATGAAACTCTGCAGGTGGAAGATTCTGGTGTCAGTGCTTGTATCGCAGGGATATTTTAGTATAAAAGTAGTGAGACACAAGAGAAGCAGAGACTCCAACAGCAGAGATAGCAATAAAACTACATGTGTAAAAATACCTTTTTAGCAGCCGATATCCGTTTCTATCAGGCATCATTTCCCACTGTCTGATCTTTCCTCAGCTATAGCACAATAACTCGTGTACAGTTACAAGCACCTGGCTGGGCTCTACAGCTCCTCCTGAAACTCATTCCTTTCAATTAGCTCCACTATTTCCTCTTCCTCCTCAGTCTGTGCATGTTCCTTTTCAATGGAGTGAGCCAAGGGAGTGCAAAGACATCCATTGACTTCCATGCAGGACCAGCCCCTCAGCATGTAGAGTGAGGAGCCAAAGCAGTAATGGACTGCCTGAGCAAGCACACCTAATAAATGTCATCTCAGCATTTGTTTTCCTTCCCACTCCCAGAAGAGCTTGTTTTAATGGTTAGATCAGTGACTGTGCTTTCAGTGGTTGCAAGCTATGAAATGCCAGTAATGGAGGAAACAGCAATTTATTCTCTAAACATTATAGTTTTGATGCTAATTTATTTGTCAGATGAGAGACCGGCCTCTTCCACCCTTCTGATTCCCCCAAAGTGGAGGGATGGTTTTTCCCATGCTATCCCAGCTGCTTTTGTGAGGGAATGACTATAACACATCAGACACTTCACTGAAGTTTAGTGGGTTTTTTTAGGGAATGTAGAGCTCACAAAGGGCAAACTTCACCCCTTTTTACTGGGGAATAAATCAGAAGTAAACAAGCAGCAGGGAAGGCTTTTTCCTTGTTAAGGAAAAGCATTCAGCTTTAATGCATTTCTAACACTTACCCCATTTGTTAAAATATTTCTGCAAATCTTGCCTGCACCAGAAGAGATCACAAGGTTATTAATAAAGAATAACAGAGACAGATACGATCCAGGTCTCATTTCTGACTCAATCCCTGAACTGGGTTGCCAGTTCATGAAATGTGTTCAGGACTATATTTGAAGTAGGATTTTAGTCTCAAGCACTCCCACTTGGGCTTTGCAAAGTGCTTCCCATGCAATTCCATGTGCTGCTATGCACTTTTTGCCCCAGGAAAAGGTCATACAACTAAAACTGGTGCCTAACCCTTGAGCAGTCATTGAAGGGACAGGCTGCTTGGCAGATGGATCACCAGTGGAAAACAGAACAAACTGGAGGCAGCTCTGCATCTCATTCTCGCTGAATTTTAGTGAAAGTTGAGCATCCATTTCCTTATGGCTTCTGTAAATCCCAACCCACAGGAAAACTGGCCTTGCCCAAACCAAGGAAGTTGCACTTTTTTCTGCTGACCAATGTGAGTTGACAAATCACTTAATCATGGTATAAACTGTAATTTCTTTAATATGCCTAGGAAATGACAAACCCGCTGTGGCAAGAGCCACTGTCACTGTCACCTTCACTACTGATGAAAGCCACATGGACACCAGGACTCTGAGAGGACACTTGCTGCATTAGAGGCAGCCAAACCTCTCAGCTCATAGATGATACTGGAAGAATTAACACGTCTTGGCTGACATCCTTTCGAAGTTTCTGGAGAAACACTGTGGTGGTCTAGGAGCAGCATTCCATGCCTGCTCTGTGACCCCTGACAGTTTGACAGTTTGTGTGATGTCTGAGCTAATTCATCCCCATCTGCCAAGGGCCCAGCATGGTTAGCTGAGCCCCACTCCTGGATCTGACATCTACAAAACAAGACACCTTCCTCCAGTTCTTTATACATTAGCCATGTTCTTGGCTGGGAGAACAAAGAGGACATCCTTCTCTCCAACCCCAGCTCCTCCAACACATCCAAACAACAGCTCTGACCACAATCGACCACCCAGGAGTAGGAGAGAAATGAAGCCACATTAACTAGCAGTCTCTGTTGTCCCTTCATTTTCCCTCCTCTTCCCTTCAGAGCAGCTTGTGTAGGTTGTATTTTAAACCTTCCTCTTGGAAAAATCCTCTTCATATTTTCTTTGCAGACATTAGCTGCTGGATTGTTTAGGGGCACCTAAAAGTCTTGCAGCAAAAGTTGACAAAAAATGACCCTTCCCAGCATGAGTTTGGCCGTGTGGTCTATAAGAGGAGCTGGTGATGTCTGACGTCTCTCAGGAACTTTGAGAGGTCTATATGACCCAGAGTGAGTTTATTTTTACAAATATTTTGTCTAATAGGGAACCTCTCTCATCCTAATGAGCTATGCCCTCAGGTCTTCCTGTCACCCTCACTACAAAAATCCTGGACACGATGAGGTGGATGATCTGCAAAATGTTCTGCTTGTCATGCAGGACAATAAATCTAGAGCTTGTGTCTTCCCATCTGGTCACTGGCACCTTCCCACCCTCCTTGGGCAAAAATTATCTCCTGCTTCCCGAGGAACAACCTCAATATAAATAAAAAAAAAATGTGTTGTGGCCTCTCACACATCTTAAATATCTGATTAAAAAATAGAGATTATAAATTGAGAAGCAAATCACAGCATCTCTGCAGTACCTGCTGAGGCAAAGGGAGATTCAGGTAAGAAAAGAATTTTCTTATATGAACATTAACTTTAAAAGTTAGATTTTAACCAAAGAGCAGAAAAGGGATATTTCTAGAAAACACTTCTTAAAAACCTGATCACTGCCTGGTGATACACTTAATAATATGTGGTGGAGGTAAGGTAGACTGTCAATAGCACAAAGGGAAAGAATAATTTTCATTTCCACTGCAGCCCTTTCATCTGAAGATCTGAAAGCACATCACAGTCTGGCTGTCAAAAGCTGAAAAAATGTTATTAAAAAGGGTTATTTCTTTGTTTAGACATCCCCCCCTTCCCCTCTCCCCCTCATGGCATCAGAACTTTTTTAGGACCTTTCCATTTAATTAGAAATTTGTTTCTTAATAGGAAATTTTCAATCAATCTTGAAAAAACCCCCAGGAATCCTGACTCCTGGAGAATACTAAGCAAAGGTAATGCATGGATATTTCCCTTCCCCAAAGCCATATTTGCTGGAAAGCAGCAGGTGTGAGAAACTAAATTAATGTCTGCATGCTTTAAAGTCCTGGTGTAGCACTCTAGTCTCTCCTGAACGTTCAGGAGTGGCAGAATTGTGAGATGATTTGTGGGTATGTGGAATGATAAATATGCAGATGAGAGCCCTGTGCAATTTTAATCAAAACAGATTGCAGCAAGGAAGGGATGGAGGTGTTAAAAACTATCTCAGCTGTCCTTCCTAACGAAGGCAGAAGGCTGATTAGATTTGCTCAGACACCCTCTACATGTCATGACTTGGAAATTAGACATGTAAATGGCAGGGAAAAAAGAAAGGGGGAAAAAAAAAGGAAACAATTCCTGTCTAAGAAGATACTTCCTACATTTCAGCAGGAGGGGATCAAATATTGTCAGCACCATATTGGATTCAAGCACATCTTGTTAAAACTGGGTAAAATTGCAGACAGGGAGGAAGACTCAGCTGGAGAAGAGCCAAAGCCCTCTCCAGGGAACACAACAAGGAGCATTTTGAGGTTTGTAAATTGCTAACCCCAAAACAGTTTGCTGTGATCTGTTAACTGCAAGAAGTTCATGTTTCCAGAGTTTCCACCAAGGCGTGATCCGTGTGTTCCCTGCAGCCTGGAGTGCCCAGCAGGGCACTGTGGAGGCACTGACACCACATTATCACTGCCCCCTCTCCTCAGCTACCGCCAAAAAGACAGTGAAGAGCTATGTTACGTGTAGTAGATATAATTTGCGCCATCTCTAGTATGATATATGTGATATTGAATATTTGTTGGAGTATACATGTTTGTATTAGGAGTCCCCCCACCCTCGCAGGCAAAACCTGGTGTATATTGAAACCTGATTTACAGGTAAAAGGATGTGGCTGGGCCAGGAGATGGGGATGGGCCATGGCTGGAGAGACACGGGGGGACCCCAGGCACTGATCATCGTGTGAGTGACCCGGGGTGGATCTCATGGAAATCCTCGGGCAGATACATGGGAATGTTCCCGTAAATTTCATCAAGGGATTCACCAACTCCTGACACTGAATTGTTCTTCTTCATCCCCAAAAAAGAAAATCTCATTACTTATAGACTCTGAATGGAAGAAAAGACTGATTGCTGAAATCTTGGCCTCAGGCGGAATTTTCCCTATAAAACCCACTTGTGCCAGGATGGAGGTGTGTGGGCACAGAGGAAAACCTCTGCTGAGGCTGACTCCTTGTTTCACACCCAGGGTCGATCCCTGGGCTCAGCTCTGTTCTTGCCTTGTGGCTGGCTAGATAGAATTTGATTGCAAATAAATTTTTTTTTTTCATTTTAAATTTGGCTGGACAAATTTTCATTTATAACAGTTATCTCCTGGGGATAGTGATCTGACCTGGACCATTCCCTGCCTGCAGATATGGGGAATGGGGGCATTTTCTGCAAAGAATACAAGCAGTGCTGTTCCACAGGAGTCATAAATGGAGACCATCTGCCAGAGAGCATTTTCACAAGGCAAGGTGTCAAAAGATGCAACCTCTCAAAACCAGAGGGCTGAACTGCTTTTACGAAGAGCCTGTGACTCCTGAGGCTCTGGGAATCTTCTCCAGAAAAAGTGGATTAAATCTGAAGTCACTTGAAATGTTCTCAAAGCAAGGGACTGGGGGGGACCTGGAAGTTTTGACGTGTCAGGCCAAAACATGAATGGCTCTGACTTCATGATCTTCCACTGCTGTTTCCACACATTCATAACAGCAGAAAATAATTTTATTTCCTTTCCAATTCCAACAGGGTGAAGGAATCAGCAGGGATGCTCAGTGTAGGTAAACTACATTAAATCACAGTGGAGAGCAGAAATTCATAACAGTCCTAAGCCATCAGGCCTGAATATTTTCAACAGAAATTATCAAAGCCAAATTGTCGCCCTTTTTTTCCCCCCACCTTTTCTTTATTTATATTATATCCATTCTAGGGAGAGGAATTTTCAGGCAGCTGAATTTAGAGTAATTCAGAAAATCCGCTGTGTTCCCCAAGGCTCCCAGAGAATGTGTGTGAAAAGAAGTGTGGCAATTGTTTCAACCCCAATTAGACCCCACAGACACGAGCAGGCCCTGAGGGTGTGAAGCTCCAAAGGGAAATTTTCATAATTCAGGAATTTTCTTCAAAGTCTTAAATTGGCTGCACAAA
This sequence comes from Taeniopygia guttata, assembly GCF_048771995.1. Classification (NCBI taxonomy): domain Eukaryota; kingdom Metazoa; phylum Chordata; class Aves; order Passeriformes; family Estrildidae; genus Taeniopygia; species Taeniopygia guttata. The sequence goes on from NC_133042.1 coordinate 3,038,445, forward strand.
GAGGTGAAAAGAGGGTCATAACTTTCACAGGGGACAGGAGGAAGCTGATTGCCTTTTTCTCAATGGTTCTAACAGATAAAAGTGCAGAGTGATAAGCAGGAATCCATCCAAGCTGCAAGTTGAGGACTTACCTTGAAGTTATAGTCAAACAACTTCACTTCTACCTCCATGGCCAGGTCACAAAGAATAAACACTCTGCAAATGCTCTACAGTTTCTAGATAAGAAATCCCACATCTGGGAAGCCCACACAAAATTATAGATCCAGGCTCGGTGACCTCCCTTCAATAAATAGCACTGAAAAAAAAGCCTTTGCCACCCCACCTATGCCAGATTTTCAGACTAAAGCTCTCCCTGGAAATGACAAAGAGAGAGAGCATTAACCAAAATGATATGGCTGGCTGTGGGAGTGCAATGAGAGTGAAAAAGAGGGAAAAAGCAAGAAAGCCTCCTCTGGAAAAGCTCCATGGAGAAAGGGGCAGAGAGGAAACAACTGGAAGAAAGTTTTAAAAGTTGTTTAACTGGAGGAGTTGAAGTGTAGGGGTACAAGTGACACAAATCCACTTTTTCAGTCACAGAAGGGACTCAGTGGTGTTCACAGCCCCACAAGAGGAGCCTCATGGCATCCACATGTGCTGGAGGAAGGCAAAGAGCCTCTTCTCTGAGTTTTTTTTAATTACAAAGGATAAACAAAGCACAGTCCCCTACTTTAAATACAGAAAACTGGGACATGGAGAGGCTGACACTGAGACTCCCAAGCTCCCCAGCTCCTCTGACTTTTTGCTGAGGTATTTTACCCATGCAAGCCAGAGGAAGCTGATGCAGCTTTGCTGAGTCCCACCACAGTGGTTCAAACACCTCCCAGAAGGCATTTATGGCCCTTAAAGCACATAAAAGCATGTCTTCCTCTGGATGTGCCTGCCTTTGTGACTTGAATCCTTCCCATTTCAGGACAAAGCAGCAGTTTGTGTTTGATGTGGGTGAGCAGCCACAGCTCAGGGCTCTGGATGCCCCCGGAGCCACCTGTGTCCCATCTGGTGCTGGCACTGCACATTTCAGAGCAGAACTCTGTGGGACTGAGGACAGACACAACCAAGAGCACTCTGACTGCAAAGGTGGGAACTGCTCTGCACAGTTAATTCAGGATTGACTCCTGGGCTCTCACAAAGGAGAGTTTTCAAGCCCAGAATGCTTCCATCATCCATTCCAAGGGCTTTGCCCATGCCACTGGAATTAGTCATAACAACAAGAGGAATTTTAGATTATCTTAAATCCTATGAGTGATCACCTCAGACTGGTTCAAAGAACTGCAATTAAAACAATGCATGGGTACTTTTTGCCCCGTGCAGCCCCTGAGATCCTGCATTAAATATCACTTAGCTAAGCTGAACTCTTCACTCCAGCTCAGTTTTCACCTTTGGCTCCTAGATGATGTTCCTGTTTTGGGGAAGCTGTATGGTCTCTGTTTCACAGATCCTACTGCACATTTCATTTTGAAATGAAACAACTTGGATGCATTTTAGCCTCCACCCATTCTACCTTGGCTGGAAAGCAGCACTGCCAGGGCTTTGCCAGGGCTGTTTTGGAAGGAATTTTAATTAATTGCTTTGTGTACAATTTAGAATTTAGCAAAGGCTCATATTTCAAAGCCATCAGCATGACAGTGCCACAAAGGGGAAGGAGAAATAATCCACTGAAGCCAACATCCATAAAATGTGAAAGAGCTCTGGTAAATTCTGAATGATAAGCATAAAGGGAGACCCATGAGAGACTAAACCTTCTGTTGTACAGTTACTGTTTTGAGGTAAATGAGCATGATTATTCCATTATAAACTACTTTTGTTTCAGAAGTTTTGTCCTCTTAGCCATGGAAAATCTCTCCAGGTCTATCCTTGTTCAGGATCTCAGAGAGAGAACAGAACTTTCCAAACTAAACAATGAGTTTGGCTCTTATTCAAAGCAGAGTAAAAATTCAGGGAGGTGGTATTATTCCAGTATTACTGGAATAAACTTTGATCAATGAAATACTGAATATATTGAGCAAATCTCATGAATTAAAATAAAATTTAAATCAGCTGGCAGAGATACAGCTGGGAGAAAATGACTGCTGAAAACATGCAATAATTAAAGAGAAGTGAAAAACAGATTATGTGACAAGGTGCCTGCAATAACAGGAAATGGAACCCAGCAATCAAGAGGTGCCTTCCAGTTTCTGGGTCCTACAGACTTCACTGATTTATGTTTCTTAGGAATTACCTGGCTGATGATGAGAAAAGCAAAGAGATGCTCCCTGAACATACCATTGCTATTGCTATTCCAAGCAAAGAAACGAGAGCTGAGGGGAGAGCCAGGAATGTGGGAATGGCACCAAGCTGGGACTTGGGAGAGCTGAGATCATCCCTCACTTCTGCCATTTCAGCCCAGTCAGTTCTCACCCTGATTTCTAGTAAGTCTAAATAAAGTACAAATAACTAAACTTCCTAATTCTGTGTTTCCAACTGCTCTAGAAAGATTCTTCAGTTTACCCCTAATAAAAAGTCTTCCTCTGCTCTCAGTTTTTCTGCATAAACTCTATGCTCTTCATGCTAGAATATCTTAATTCTTTTAATATACGACCTGGATTAGAGGTTGCCCCAAGTGTGTTAAATAAGAGGAGCCAAGTGCCTACAGCTCTTAATAAGGTTTAATCACTGCCACCCTCTAAATAGGTCACAGGTGGGGACAAGATTGATGGTTAAAAGGACAAAAGAGTCCTTTGGAAATGGTACAACCTGGCAGGAGCAGAGCTGCTCTGACACCACCACCATGGTGTTTAGGGCAGTGCTTACTCTTCAGGCCAATTATTTGTAGAATAAACTCAAATCTCGAGGCTTTGCAACATCTCTCTCCAGCAGGTATCCCAAGCACGATGTAGAATTCACATTTACAGGAGCAGAGCCCAAGGAAATGGCATCTGCTGAGGCCTGTGACATCCCAGCTTGCCTTGGCTCGTGTCAGAGCCTTGCAGCTATTTAAGCTGTTGTTTAAATGAGAAGCATCCAATGTGGCATTATGCAATAATTATATATAGGCATCCAGCCTAGGGAAGAGACCACACTAAAAACAGGAATCCAAAGCTCTTAACTCATTTTTGGTAGCACCAGATTTAATAAAATTATCTGCATTAAAAGTGAGTCAAGGTAATTGCTGAGTGACTTAGAAGCATGGTGCAGAATTAATCAGACCACACTCGTAATGTGGTGTTTAATCTTTCATGTAATTTGCTGCTAAATGTGCATAATTAGAAACAAATAAATGATACATCTCAGTGTGAGCCACAGATGTGCTGCCTTCCAGCATGGTTATGAGCTCCTGACTATGGATAATGGGGCTTAAATGAGGTCTCCAGCTTGGGACTTGACAGTGATGCCTCAGGTGTAGCTTTTCTATTTTTCACATTCTGTGCTGCTTTAGTCTGTGGGTCTGAGCTCCATCTGAGGGGATGCTGAGCTCTCTGCTCAGAGCAGGGAGACAAAACAATTCCTGCTCCAGCTGGGCACCAAGGACAAATGATCCAAATCTCAGCCCAGGAGCACAAACACTGTGGGCTGGAGAGAGAAAAACAAGCAGGGTGGGACTGCCTGGGCTAAAGCTGGAATGGGACAATGAACTCCAAGGTGCCAATGGAGCAGAACTGATCCCAGGGAGAGCCCCCGGGAGCGCTCGTGCATTTTGGGACTATTTTGGGTCATCCTGGGCGCAGCCCTGGCTGGGCTCTGGTGCTGCCCAAGGTGGATCCATGGAGGAGATCTTTTTATAAATCCCTGCTTTAATCTGTAGCTCTGTCCAGGCTCTGTTCTGGGGCAGCCTTCTCAAGGCATCAACAGGATATTTCCTTTTGGTTCATTTTATTTCAAGAACTGCAGGAGTCCTTCCTGCATTTCCTTGGAGACGTCCAGCAAAAGTGTGCCAGGCTGGGGAGCTGCTCACCACATCCTGCTCTTCATCACAGGGGCAACAGGAGCTGCATCTTGCCATCCACACTGAGGTCCCAAAGCACCTGGCTGGACACCCACCAGCAGGGATGATATCCTTGGCATATTGGGGCCATCCAATAGTAGGTGCTAAAGGCCTTGAGAGCTCCAAAACACCACAATGGTGTCACTTCTCATCCATCAGGGAGGGATTTGTGCCACCTTTTGGCAGAGGGGGAGTTTGGGGAGCGCTGTGTGTGACCCCACAGAGCCGGTCCCAGCTGCCAGGGCTCCGAGCATCCAACAAAACCCCAACACACAAAGGGAGCTGGGACTGAAAACCAGCCCTGCTCCATGAGTGCATCCCTGTGCCAGGGCTGGCTGCCTCAAAGGGCAGCAGCCCAAAGGCAGCTCCAGCCAGCAGGGCAGGCTGCTTGGGAGCAGAAAATCTGAATTTCCATACGTGTTTCCACCCAGACACTGAGGAGGACATTGGCAAAGTGTATGCCTGGCCAAGGGGAGGTGGATAAAGCACTTCCCTGCAAAGGTTTATTTTGGGTGTGCTGGAGGCTGAATTCCTGTGCTGGAGTAATCCTGGGGATGAGGTCATGTGTTCCCTGAAGGGGCTGCATTGTAGCCTGTGTTAGTTAGCAATGCTTTTTCTCTTATCAAGCATCTGATTAAAATCACAAAAGAAGGGTCTTTAAAAAACAGGATCAGGCAGAATTGAGAAGTGAATAAATAAATTTAATTTGGGTTTTTTTCTCTTTTTTTTCTTTCCTTTTTTTTTTTTTTTTTAATTTTATTTTGCCCGCCAGGAAAAGTGGAGAGGAATAAGATGGGAAAGGGGGAAAAGACACTGATTCCTTGTTCTGAGATGACAGAACAAAGATCTTAATCTATCTTCAAGATTTCTACAGAGCCAGCCCTGTGGCAGGCCAGACACCCATCCATGTGGCAAATGTCACCTGGGAGGGTCACAATGCAACACCCAAACAGCACAAACCATCCCACACCTCTCCCTGCCAGGGTGATCCAGCAGCCACCTTCTGCAGCAGTGAAACCCTTCACCAGAACTGAGCTCTTGTTCCATTATGAAGGAGGTAAACTGGAAATGGACTCCAATTTTTGACTTGAAGAAAGACTTGGCTGATTTGCACTGATCTCTCTGTAAGCACTCAATGATAATGATAAATTATATCTACTGTACTTATTAGAATGACAGTGTTTCAAATCAGTGGTCCCCTATATTAGAAGAAAATATTTCTCTTTGTTCCTCTCATTTTGTATAATTTCATTCAGTATTTCCCTCCATTGTCCTCTCCATTGGATGTCAAAAAATAAAAGGTGTAAAAGTTGTCTCTGTAAAAGAAGTGGAGTCAAGTGGTGATAAATTAACAGGTACAAGTGCTTGAAAGTTTTTCACAACACATATTTGGTCATTGAAAAGTGCCATTTTTCATTTGTTCTGAAGACTCAGCAAGAAAGAAACTAAGAGGGAGTCAGCAGCATTTCAGGAGTTCCTATCCTTGAGAAAAAAATTCCCTGACAAACCTTTTTTGTAAATCTTTGAAACCAGTAATGGCTTAAACCAAATGGTCTGTTGGAAAGAATAACCACCTCAATCATTTCTTCAAAGGATTCTTGCTCCTTTTTCTAATAGAAACCGGAGCAGCCTGGACTTCAATTACTAAGTGAAAATTTATCAAAGTGAACCCTCAATGCTCGTGCTCTCCTGCACCCCAGGACAGAAAAAAGAGAATTAATTTAATGTTCACTCCCACCTCTAAAAGATCAGAGTTGTGCCCATCAGGGAGCAAAACATGCCAGTGCATCTTCAAACACCAAACTGAATTTTCAGGCAGCAAAATACTTCAAAAATACTGGTCCAGGAGCCGGAGGGCTCCTTATTGCTGGCTGCTCTGCCCAATTTCCTTCAGCTTTTCCATCTCCAAGCACTGGGATTCTCCTTTTCCCAAGACAAATTCTGCTTGTTACCCACCAAAGGGTTGTAACCACGGATAAATAACACTCTCCTGCCCCCCAGGATGTTTGGCTGGGAGTCAGCTTGGCTGGAGATGTAAAACAAACAGCTTGGAAGAGTGGGCAAAGAGAAGAGAGCAGAGCTGGGGAGGGGCAGCAGAGGAGACAGACACTGAGGTTTCTCAGGTTTGGGATTTGATGGTGCTGCTCTGGTGTCTTTGACAGCTTTTGCCTCCAAAACGTGTCAGAGCAGCTGGTGGATTTGACCTGTTGGCGCTGCAGGATTCACAGCAGCTAAAAATATGTCTGTGTATTACATTTTTAAAAATCCTGATTTTGTCGGAGGCAAAAAAAAAAAAAAAAAGGATAAGACCATGCAAAGAGGATGCTGTTGAATGAGTACAAGGGAATAATTCAGCCTGGAGAAGATTGGCTGAAGTAATGTCTCACTCATGGTTTATGTTGCTCTTTCTTAGAGGTGCAAAGCCCAGGAAATGAAAAAGCTGCATCTATAAAAAGCAAAGGGTTTTTCTTACAAATTAGATCTATTCCCATTAGGATGTGAGGCGGTGAAACTCTAAATGCTGAGCTGGAAAAGCCAAACAAATGCTTATTTGGAGTAATCTTATTTTTTAGAACATATATCAGCTAACATTTCCAACAGTGGCACACATGTGGGTAAGATTTTGATCCTGGTTCTCGTGCAGCATAAGGAAGGAACAAATTCCTTTTGGATTTGTCCTGCAGGGACCTGTGGAAGGTGATGGATGGGAAGGGGGGCACAGAGCTCACCTGTGCTTTACCACAAAGCCTTGGCTTGTGGTGCTGTGACCTTTCTGGAGAAGATAAAATCTCCTTTATGGAATCTGGGAATACAAATTGCCAGATTGCTTTATCAGGGATTCAGCTGAATGATGGGGAAATCTAAACTGGAATGAAGTTTGAGGTGAACCAATAGGGCAGCCAAGGAACACCTTCACTTTGGAATTAGAGTTTAGTGGAATGGTGAGGAACAGAATTAAGGTGACTTTGCAAAGTGGGAATGAACAGGTCTCCCAATGAATGGATTCCCCAGGCTTGGAAAGATTACATCTCAACAATAAAGGTTGAGATAAAACCTTCCTGAGTGAGAGTCTGTCATCCCCAAGTCTTTTCCATAAAAGAGAAATGGACCCATGTGATTGCCATCAAACCTTGTGCTCTCAGCAGAGATTCCAGAAAGTGTCCACAGCCTTGGGGTTAAAGGTGTGGTCCCATGGTTAGACCTGAGGACTGAAACTCGGGCATCCTGCTCTGAAATTATTCCATAAATCATCTGCTGTGCCTCTGTTTAACCTCTGGTAAAACCTCACAGGGGCAATGTATGTCCCTGTGAATTAAATATTCTAAAGACCTCACAGGAAAGGTGCTGTTAAATCCTCATTTCCATAATACAACATCTTCCTGAGGAGTGCTGTAAAGTTGTCAGAAAATACATCATTAAAAAGCAAAGAGCTGGAATGTTATCCCTGCAATGTAGGAGAGAAAGGGGAAATCTGCAGAGCTGCCCCAGCACAGGGAGGAGCTGGAGCTGCTGCAGAGATGCAGAGCAGGGCCAGGGGGATCAGAGGGATGGAGCAGCTCTGCTGGGAGGGAAGGCTGGCACAGCTGGGGTTGTTCACCTGGAGAGGAGAAGCTTTTGGGTAATTGCAGCTTTCCAGGACCTGAAGGAGCCAACAAGAAAGATGGAGAGAAACTTTTTACAAGGGCTTGGAGAGACAGGATAAGGTGGAATGGGTTTAGACTGACAGAAGACAGAGAGAAATAGGATATTGGGAAGCAATTCTGCCCTGTGAGGGTGGGCAGGCCCTGGCACAGGGTGCCCAGAGCAGCTGTGGCTGCCCCTGGATCCCTGGCAGTGCCCAAGGCCAGGCTGGACAGGGCTGAGAACACCCTGGGACAGTGGGAGGTGTCCCTGCCCATGGCAGGAGTGGTAGAATGGGATGAGTTTTAAGGTCCATTTCAAATCACGCCCTTCTGTCATTTGATTCTCTGAATTTTTTTGTTCTGAAGAAGAAAGTCTGACCCATGTGCAGCACAAATGCACAGAGCCACAGGAGTGCCTGAAATTCTGGGTAGCAATAGAAAACTGCAGCCTTACTCTGAAGCCAAGAGGTTGTGCCAGGCCAATTACCAGAATGAGAAGATGAATCCATGGAAATAAATTGTAAGGTTACCAAAACCCACAGAGAAAGACACCAGAGAATTTGAGAAAAATCTGCAACTGACCCAAAATGCACAGGTCCAGCTCATTCTCTTATATCCTTTGAAGGTCCTTTCATCTCTGGAAGTTTTATGGGATCTGAGGGATCATTCCCACACATGTGCACGATCCTCCTGCACCTTGGTGTGCCAATGTTTGCTGCTGTTACACAACCCAAGTGATTCACCCCTGTGGATGGGAAGTGCAGGAGAATCCTTCATCCAGCTCTGACCACCGAAGGAATTTTACACCAGCCACAAGAAAAAGCCTGGTTATTTTATAGAGCAGATCATTGAAATGTGTTGCATATAAAGTAAAAAAAAAAAAAAAAAGAGAAGCAGCATTACAAGAAGTAACCATGGGAGAACTCACACCAAACCCAGCTGGTCTAACTCACAGGGACTGGGATGAGGCAAAAGTTAACAGAGAATTCAGTTTGCCCTTGGAACTCAGTTTTTGTTAAGGGCTCAGACACTTGAGCATCAATTTCTGGAAATGGGAGCTCAGAAAAGAGAAACAAAACAAGCAGGTCAGTGGGGAGCTCTGGAGCTGCATTCAGGCTCCTGGCAGGGGGCACAGCAATCAGCCAAGTGGAGAATTTGCTACAAACTCGGGAGAGGGGGAAAAAAACCATCTGCTACATACTTTTTTCTCACATCTGCAAAGCAACTTCTGTTCTTGCTGTAGCTGTCAGAGGGGGAAGAAAAAGCCCATGGCAGATACAGCCTGGACAAAAAGTGTGGATTAGAAACAGCGGGGCACACCAGAAATGGGAACAGCAAAGACAACAATGGATTCAGAAAAACTGGCGCCGTTCTAAAAACAGAAGCAGGGCTGTAGAAATGGGTCACATCCAAGGGACTCGTGGAAAGCAGAGTGGATGGGTCACACCTTCCTTTTCCCTGGTTTTTAATCACCTGGCTATCATGGCCAGACACATATTCTAAATGCAGCTACTGAAAAGGGAATACCTTTCTCACACCTTTGCATCTGGGTTTGAGTTCAGAGCAGCAATTCTTGGCACTTCTGCTGAAAATGTTTTTCCACTCTAGGACTGATTTACAAATATAAAGAATTACTTAATCCTTTGCTGCTCTATGAAACATGTATACTACTAATTTTATAGCTGGGTAAATAAACCAGGAGCATATTAAGGCCACATGAAAGGAGGGTGTGCTGCAGCTTCCTCTTCCTTCATATGAAGTTGCGTGCTGAGCATTTTCAAAACCAGGGTTGCAGAAACACCTGGTTGCTGCCTGAACCCCCTGTTTGCATTTCCAGCACAGGAGTGACTTTTACCCATCCCTCTCTGAGGACACAAGCAGAACTCAGGGCTGCTGAACAGGGAATTGAATGCAGGCCATGGCAGAGCTGCCACAGACACAGAAGCCTCAATTAGATCCTTCCAATATTAAAAAAAAAAAGCCCTTTCACAGCAAAAGCAGCTCCTGTGCATAACCTCCCAGCAGAAACCACTCCTGCCTCTTAAGTATGTCCTGTACCTTTTAATAAAGCCTTTGCTAATAGCAAAAGCATTTGCTCAGGCTCTTGGCTTTTCCCTGCTCGCAGCAAAGACGCGGAGCTGGAAAAGATCTACAGTTTTCTAAACTTGTCTTTGGAAAGTTTCTCTGCCAAGTTACACTTTGTCAGGAGCTCATTATTTTCTGGAGGCTTCGCTTTGAAATAGTTTGAGGGCTTTGCTGATGCAGTTTCAGACCATGAGGTTCATGTGCTCGCTCGATGAATCACAGCAACTCGTGTTCCTTCCACACACACAGCTCTGCTTCATTTCCAGGCCCTTATCCATGATGTTGCTTCCAAAACCACCTATAAATTTTCCAGAGCCCATTTCACAAAGTTCTAGGTGGTTTTGGGATGAGATGGGAAGAGCAGAAATTCAAGACTCCTGAATTTTCTTCCCACTCCTTTCATGCCAAGCAGGAGTGGCTGAGAACAAAGGAGCAGCTGGTCCTGGAGATGGAATTTGGCCAGTGTAATTTTTCTCACAGATTCATGATTTAGGTATCAAACATCATCTTTTTTACTGAAAATGAGAGGCAGGAAATAAGCCATCGATACAAATCAATAAATATAATAACAATAGGCAAAGTAATAGCTGGTCTGCTATAAAAAAAACAGATGCAAATTTAACACATAAACCAAAAACATTGGTGAAATCTGTGCAATAGAAATAAGGATCATTTATAAGAACCATAAACTACTGACATATTAAACAAATAGACAGTGAATAGGCACTGAGACAGCACTGCTTTGTACAGCACCTCTGAGGAAGCTGTTTTTCAAATTTCTGCTGGAGGTCAGGAGCAAGAGATGAGCCAAAATTCTGCTCTACACACCCATCCCCACACTTTTCCATATTTAAAATCATTTTAGCTGAAGGAATGTCACGTACAGAAGCAAGAGAGGTGGAATTCTTCTCTTTTAACAGCTTTGCTGTAACTAAGAGCACAAACAATTTACATTTATATTGGTCTGGAATAACGGAAAGTATTTAATTGTATGGATTGCTGCAGATGATATTGGTCAGCAGGCAGGGTGGTACTTTCAGAATCCATTATGAATATTTGCATGCGCTTTATAATTTTACTCTGATTTAACCATATACTTATTGAAGAAATAAAAATGACTCAGGACTCAGCCATAAAAGCCTGCACTATTCCTAGGGACCACAATTATCATTCCTGTCATTAGCAGACTTCGGGCATAGTTTTAAAAGAAGCTGAGGAAACAGATGGGTAACCCTTCACCAGGCAGTTCCTTGCTTTTAAACCAATTACGAGTTTCCCTGGGCAGCTTTTCCTCCCTGCTGGAGCTCCTCTGTCCTTGGTACTAGCACCTCAAACACACAGGGATGTGCACATTTTTCTAACTCACAAGACCACAGGAGGAGTTCCTTGAAATCTGACTTCCAGTAATCGCCCCCGGGCTGCAGATCTGCCTGGCCTAGTTCTGTCAGATGTGGTAGCATCAAGAATTTGCATCTTTGGCAACCCAGGGAAGGGTAGCAAACTCAGAGGGGAGCAAAACACTTCATGAAGAGAAGATGGAATGAAATCAACCATGGCTTGGCAAGGCAAAATGAAATATAAATGAGAGGCACAAGATATGAAACAAATTGAGTGCAAGGCGTTTGGAAAAAGAGAGGAGGCTGCTTCTGAAAAGTCCAGTCTGGGGATGTTTTGCACTGCTCTGATGTAAAGCAGAGGCACTTATGTAATGTAATGGAAATTACAGCCATAAACACAGCCCTGAGCAGTGATTAGTGACTGAACTCGGACAAAAATCTGCACTGCTGCCTCAAATGTCAACAAATTGGGCACTGCCACATTAATGGGAGGCTTGAGAGACCTCAGCCAGCTCTGACCTTGTTCTCTTAACCCACAGTGACTTGAGCCCTGGCTGTGCTGAAGCCTTGGCTGGCAGCAATTTGAGCCGTGGGATGGTGAAAGGAGGGACATGGAGCTCAATTATCCAGCACCAGATCCCCAGTGAAATCAATGCCATTGTGTCACATGAGAATTTGGCTGGCAGCCCCTAAAGTCTGCCCAGGAGAAACCCATCCCCTCAGCAGGGCAGGCTGGAGGGGACAGGGGACAATGCAGGCAAAGAAGAGCCACTCTGGGCATGGAAAATGCTCCGTGGGTTCTAATTTCCCCTCTGGCAGCCTGGGTTTGTCCCTGTGCTGCTCCAGGAGCAGCACTCCTGACCCATATGAGCACAGAGCAAACTGGAGCAGCCCAAGGCATCCTCTGCACAAAGATATCTTTAAGGCAATGTGTGTCCTGTGGACATCCAACACCCTGCACCAAAGGGAATTCAATATTGCTCCTGTCAGCAGGAAAACTCTCTCCCAGGCGGAGCTTGACATCACACACTCAATTTTTAGTTAATTAATTTCATTTTTACTTCAATTAAGCCCCCCACCCCCTTTTTCAGTTTTTTTCAGTTTATTACTGGGATATTAGGATACAGGATTACAGGATATATAGGGAATTGTTTGAGGTCAGGGATCAGAGCAACCAGAAAGGCGTCCCTGCCACGTGGCTGGTGGTAATAAACTGAATTTCCTTGTTTTCTGACAGCAACCTTGGCAAATCCCAACGTGCTCTTGCTAAGACAAATAAAGAATATATGAGGTAACAGCCAGAGAATGACAAATAAAGCAACAAGTAATGCTGATGTGTTTGAGAATAGCACTCTCTGGGTGCTGCAGGCTTTCCATCAAGCCTGGAGCTGCAGCACTTGCAGTGCTGGCTCCCTGTGATTGACTTGCTAACCTGTAAAGTGGCTAAGTTGACATCATAATTAACACTTGGCAGTGGAAATATAAATTCCCTGGCTTGTAGGTGGTATATCCTCCTCTAAACACTCCACTTGGCCACCAAACTGGAAAAATAGATAGGACATTCATAAGGAGTGCTCGCCATGGGAAATGCCAGCGGGTTTTTGTTTTTTTTTTTTTTCCTGGAAACTGTTTACATGGCCAAAATCCTTCAGCAAGAAAAATGATCTGAGAACTTTCCCTTCATATGTATCCCGTTCTCCCGTGCCTTGTGGCCCACAGTGTGCAGCATTCATCGGGAGTCAGCGCTGAATTACTGCGGTACAAGCAATGCAGGAGGGAAGTACAAGCCACAAGCAAAGGGAAAATATGCATTACACTGGCTCTGGCCAAGAGGAATGGGCTGCCTGCAGATCACAAGCTACCTTTATATCTTTCTTGGCATAGAGTTTTGTCCCACAGCACAGAGAAGCTATTTAGGAGAATTCAGCAGACCCAGAAGGGGCTGTCCTTCCAAAGGGACCAGGAGAGACAAAGAGCCAGTGCCAAGTGGCCACTGAGCTGCTTTTGAGAGGCCAACAAACAGCTCCTGACAAGATGGAACCCTGAGGAGGGAGATAACCACCAAGGGCTGGTGCTGAAGTGCTCAGCACACACTGAGAGTGACCCTTTCCTGTCCAAATAAAGGCTTTTCATCACAGCAAAGAGGCACAAAACCACTGCCCCCAGAGTCCTCCCTCACCCCACAGCCCCCCTCACCTGCTGGCCTGCATCCTGTGCCTGAGACAAACCCCAAACTGACCAACAAAATCTGCCTCTTTCCAGGTCTTTTGATTTCCTGGCAAGGGAAAGTGAACTTATGTCTTGGAAATAAAGCTTTTTTTAGCCTCTTTTCCAGCTTTTCCTTAATGGTGGAAATAACCTTTTAGCCAGTTCTGGTGGGTACACAGGGAAAGGATCTCACAGTTTGATATTCATGTATAAGCAGAAGAAGAAATTTATGTTCCCTTTTAGCTTTGTGCTGCCAGCATGGTGGAAAAGAAGATAAATTTAAAGAGGAATCAAGACTGCTTAGATTAATATTCTGCTAAACATCCTAATTCCATAACAAAATTAGCATTTGCAATTTTAGGCTTATGAGCTTAGCAAGTTCTGGTGCACGTTGGGCAGAGTTAAAGCCAAAATCATTATAATGGAATTTCCCCAGGCTCTCAGTTTCAGCCTCCTGAGAGGCTCCTGGCCAATATCTATCCACACATAGTCAATGCTCCAGCCTGCCATGGGAAGAAGCAGCCACTACAATAGACCTTTGTTGAGCCCAGGATTCAAGCAAGCACTTTTGGAAAAATCTGTATTTAAGGTTTCTGTCCTACCACCCTGCACTTTCTCCTCAATTGCTGAAGAGAATATGTTTCCTGAGCATGAAACAATATCATTTTTGTGGGCAGTTTGGAAAGCGAGCGCGTGTATGAATCGAAGAAAAGCTCCCTTTCTGTGGCCTGTGCGGGGCTGGGTTTGGGGAAAGGGCTTTCTGTGTGAGTAATCTTTCAAAGTAGGAAGCAGAGCTCCCCCATTGCTCGGGAAGAATGGACCTCCAGTGGGCTAATATGTGATGGATGACTGAATGCAAACTTGGCAACGTTGCCCTCCGCTCCCCAAAGAATACAAAATGCCACTGCCTATTCGGGCACCAGGACTGTCCCATTGGAAGTGCTGAAAACTTGGCACCATCCCACCTTAGTTTAATTGAAACTGCAGACAATTAAGGATGGGAGCTCGGAGAAATTTCTTGCGACGAGATCAGCTCAAGATGGATTTGTCTTGGGTGATTGGCTCATGCATAAGCGAAACAAGAATATTAATGGCGAGTTATTTCCCACTGACTCCAAAACCTGAGCAGCAAAATCTCACATGTGTTTAGGTGGGGTGTGTTGGGATGCGTAATTTATATTAATAAGTATTATTCAAATTCTACATCTGGATAAGCTCTCTGAAGCTATAGATGGAGGTTTTTTGGTGTTATTTGGTCAACAAAAGGACAGGCAGCATATAGGAGAGAGGAACGATGCATTTAGAAATCCAGGAAAATCTTACATTAAGGACAATTCTAATTATAAGGGGCACATCTATCATTCATTCAACCCTATTTTAGCAGGAGGATCCCCATCTATTCCCTTTTTCAGTGCCCAGACACTTCCTGCAGGCTCCAGAGCCACCTCTTGTCAGGCAGGATCCCATGGACTCTTCCTCCCAGTCTGCCCATTGCACACCGTGGGGTTACATCATGCACTCAGGGATTTCAGAGGCTGGAACAATGCCCAGTCTCTAACTTTTCACACATGTGGAAGGCTTTTAACTCCACCTCTGGCTGGCCAGAGGGTCAGACACACGAGTGGACAGCGAGCACCGAGGGAGGGGAGGTTTCACACCTGCAGAAACCCTGAGCTTGGTGGAAACTGCAACCACTCAAGATGGTCCCTCAGGGTTCTTCATTTCTCTGCTTTCCAGTCTCAAACAACTGCCTTATTATTTCCTTTTTCTCTTCATTATACAATTTTTTTTTTTTTTGGTGAATAGCTGATAAGAGGAATTTCAAGTTCTCTGTGGCAGAGAGCATAATTTATTAAACCTCCTCTCTCCTTCTAGTGGGGCTCTAAAATGCTGGAGCAATTATTACAACATCAACCAACCAAAGCCATGAACAAGAAGTCCTCTTTAATATCAAGCAGTTTAATAAACTAAATTGCATCTTAAAAACTCATAAGCAATCTGTACACATTCCTTATTTTGAGCTCTTGACCTCAGGTTATGTTGTTTCCTGTCCAGAACTCATTAGTTACTAATCCTATAACTGCTTGCAGTTTTGAAGATTTCTGAGCCTGGTAGATGACAAAATATTAACTTATTTCACTTAGATTGCTGTCTTCCTTAGTTTCCCATTTCAGCAACAATGATTTTTTCTGCAAAATGACATCAGCAGCTTCCTTAAAACCACTAAGGGCAGCTATTACATTTTACAGTAGTTTCAGATGTCTGCAGTTCACAACCACAGGGTTAGATCAGAGCTCAGTCTTTGAGCAGGGTGTGCTAAACTCACACCAGTAATGAAGTCTGAGAAAACACACATTGGTAAATCAGAACCCAGTTTCAAAGCCCTGTATCTCAAACTGACACAGTGCAAAACAAATTCCTTTTATTATTGGAAAGCTGAGATTTCGAACTTTCCAGGGGTGTAAATCATCCACTCCTAAGCCTGCAGTTTTATGAGCCACTAGACCTTAAAACTGTCAGTGGCCCTTCAGCTTAGCAGACTGTGATGGCACAAAGCCAAGGAGGAATTTATCAAGTCACAGGCTTCAAATGAGAGTAATTATTTAAGCACTCTGGATTTCTCATGGCACAGAGGTAGGACAGGTGAATGTGTAGCTGATAACCAAGCAACCTCTGCATTAATCTTCCTTCCAAAGGTAATATTCCTCCAGGGATACCAGGGCTCTCTAAGGGATATGGGACTGGATGGAAACTCTTTCTCCCTTACATCCACTAACGCCAGACACTCATTGTCCAACCCAGGACAATTAAATGCCATCAGAACCACTGAAACCTTTAGATAATTCCTGCAAGGCTGAGTAGACAGAGGCACCGTGGTGTTGTACCAGGAAAACAGGACAGAAATGGCCAAGCTGGTTTTCCAAATGGTTTTGCCAGGAGGGATGAAAGGGTTAAAGCTCTGGCTCCAAAGCAGCATCACTGTTTCACAGACACTTCTGCTTTTTAGTTCTGCCTGACTCTTGAAAAAGATGAGAGTCCCAAAAGGCACAGACCCTGCCATTTAATCTCATTTTCTTATCAAAAAGTGAGACAATGCTCAAGAACAAACTTTGACAGTCTCTTTATAGCAAGCCAGAATGCCTTCACCCATGAATAATCTTTTTTTAGATATTTTATAAGAAGCACTAATATGAAAAAAAAGGCTGAACGTCAAACTCCTTTAGAAATTATCTTAGAGCAACATGATAGTTAAGTTTGAGTGAATACTGAGGAGAAATGATTCAGTTTTAAAGAGCTGGGTTAATAAAAGAGGATGGCTTTCAAAAAGTCTCTGGCTAACAGTTACTCAGAGTTTGTGGAGCACATTTTAGCCTGTGTTTAGGGATTTTCCCAGTAAGTTCTAACACCATTAAGCATCACTATTTCAACAGGAGATTTGGGTTTGGTTTGTCTTTTCCATGTGCCCATGACCACTGTGTACCTGGAAGGGATTTCTTTAGCAGAATTTCTGCTTTCTCTCTAGATGAGACCTCCTGGCATTCTCATCTGCAGGCTGGGGGCTTTGCAGCAGATCCTTTGGCTCTTCCCCAGCTCTGGAAACACTGATAAAGTAACTCTAGTGACAGGATTAGGGGCTGGGACTTGCAAAGAAATTTCTCTAGGCTGAAAGGAGCCAGAGGATAAAATTAATGAGCAAAAAATATTGGAAGTGAATGCCAGTTTGGTATTTGGGATAGTGACTGTGATGGGGTCGGTGAGGGGAGGCACAGCCCTTGTCACTCCTGCCCCATCATTCTGCTCAGTTCAGGTGCAAATCCTTCCCTGAGCACGGGGCAGCACCTGCACTGGGAACACCCTGACAGCTCTTCCAGCTGCTCCCCAAATTCCCTGCCAGGGAAGTTGAGCTGCAGACAGACCAGTTACCTCCTCTTGGCTAAACACTTTCATCTGGCTAAACTTTCTCAGATTCAATTTGCCCCTGCGTTCTCTGTATCAGTAAGAAAAAACCCCAAAGCTATCACATTTCTGCAAGTTCCCCAAGGGTTCAAAGGATGGTATTTAATACTCATTTTCCACCTCATTTTTGGACTCCAGCACCCCTAAACTGGTCTAGAGGAAGGTGTCCCTGCCCATGGCTGGAGCTCAATGATCTCCAAGGTCCCATCCAACCCAAACCATTCCATGATTTCACAGCTTTAAAAGGCAAATGCACAAACCCAGCACAATAAAACAACCCTCACATGTCCCATTAATCAGAAAGTGTGAAAAATGAATTCCCAATATTTACTATGGTCTAAAAAAATTAAACCAGGAGAGAAAACCAAACCCAAGAGCTGGATAGCAAGACTTTTACCCAGACCATAGAGTCGCATCCACCTCGTTGTTTTCTGTTTTTTCATGAAGAAAAACTTTTATAAATGCTTTTATTCCGCTTTTTAATTTTATATTTCCACTGTGCAACACAACACATCATCATCATTTCAAATTGAATATTCCTTTCCACAGTATGAGACAGACTTCTCAGAAGTTTAGATTAACTGCCAAAAACTTCTCTGTCCTGGTAGCCAGACAGAAAATCAGGCAGGGAAAACTCTGCAAAGGTGATGTAACATGAAGTCTTGAGTGAGTGAGTTTAGCTCCTAAATGAATCTAGAGTGTGTTCACCTTCTCCCAGCCAGCTTCTCCTTTTTAAGCCAATTTGAGCCTCTCTGGTAAGTGCAGACACAGTCATGCAGAAAATCTCAGTGCACCAGGGAGCAAGGAGCTGAGACGCAGAGCAAGTGCCTCTGTTTTACTATGAGGATGGAGAATTTCACCCTCCCGCTCCCAGAACCCACCCAGCAAAGCAGGGGTAATAAAATACCAGTGGAATCTTCCTTTGTGCCTTGCTCCCCACTGCAGGCTAATATTACCAGACCTTTAAAAGCAACTGGAGCCCAGTGGGGGTGGGGAGGAAGGTGACAAAGGCTTCAGTGCAATACAAAAAATAAAAGTGTGGGGACAGCAAATGACCAGCGGGAAGGGCCCGGCTCTCATCAGGTCACAGACAGGAGCACATGAAGAGTTGCTTGGGAGGGTTAAAACCTGCAGTGGATTTAGTCTGGTTCGTGAGGTGAGGATGGGGGAAGCATCTCTAGCACTCCAGGAGCCAAGAGGAAATCCCAAATCCTCTTTCCTGCCCTGCCTGTCAATCCAGGCTCTGTCTGTGCTTGTGTGGATGCCCAGCAGCCAGCCAGCTCCTGCTCCATCCATTCATTGGGTCGGGTGGATGTCACCGAGACATTTCTGACATGACTGCACCGGACAATGCAGCCAGACCTCGGGGCAGGCATGCTCCAACCCAAAACCATTCCCTGGCAGCATCCCTGCCCGTCCACCTGGCGCTCACAGCCACGAGGATGTGACTCGTGGTGATGCCGGAGCGCGGGGTCACTGCAAACTTCTGTGTGCGAGCACTTTTTAATTCAGAGGGCAAGCAGACTTACCTTAGAGACTCTGACAGAGCTTAGATCCTGCTGTGAGCAGCCTCCATGAAATAAATACGGTGTTCAAAGCCAGCTGGGCTCTCCTGACTTTGTTGCCGTCCTGTCAAAACTCGGCGAAGTTGCGTTGTCCGGTGCCGTGTGCGAGCGCAAGGCAGCGAGCTTTGACAGCAAGGCAAACTGGTCACAGCAGCCAGATTCTGCTGGGTTTATATAGCTGAGCTGCAAATCCTGATCCTTGGCTCGTTCCACTGTAATAGGATGCCTGAAGGCATTTTTTTTTTTCAGTTTTGCTTTAAAGGAACAGCCTCTGTCTCCCTCTCTCTGGCGTGGCTTCTGAAAGGCACACACACACACACACGTATGCTCACACACTCACGCTGTCATCCACAGGCACACACACACACACAAAAAGAATTTGCATGTGATTTATGGCTAAAGAAGGAAACCCCCTGAACCATTCAAAAAGAAAGGCAGCTCAGGGCGAATGAGTCAGAAAGCAGAATATTTTCCCTACAGCATCAGCAGAGTGCATTATCAGGAGTTTTAATCCCCTCACCCCCATTATTTTAACGTTGTGAAATAGTAGCAAGCTTGCATGAAATCAGGGGAAATACAAGCAGGGTTTAAATTCTAGGGACTCCTACAGAAATTAATGGGCTTAATGTTGGTGTAAATAGACCCCACTCCACGGGAATCGACTGCAAAATTTAGATTTACACAAGCAGAAGATCTGGCATATTCCCATCTTTTCAAGCCTGTGATCTCTTTTGCATCCTTTTGCCCTCCTGCTCTGAAGAGCTGGAGGCAGAAACGTGGGGAATTCACGAGAAAAGTGAGCAGAGTAAAACGAAACACAAACAAAAAAAAAATCCCCAAACTAAAATAGGAGAGATAAAAGCCCAAAGAGGACAACAGAGGAGGGATTCCCTTTCTTCTCAGATCAGATAAAAAGAGATTACGTGGCTGGCTGTGTGTACAGATAACCCAAGCACTTGTGTGAGGCTCAGGGCTTCCCTGCTTCCCAACCCAGAGCTATCGGTGACACACAGAGCGCTCAGCTGGGTCCTTCCCAGGGCGCTTTGTTGTCTCTCAGTGCCCCCGAACCAGAGGCTTGTGGCAAAAAAGAGAAGATCACAGTTAAAGGATTCTCATTAGCACGGGTTTCCCTCTTCCTGACACTAAAATCCTGTACTCCAGCCTGCTGGGCTCTGGGTTTCTGTTTCCCTTGGGCTCTGTTGTTGGGGAGGTGGTGGCAGAGGAAGAAAGAAGAAGATTATCCTTGAACTTTCAGGTCTATCTTCCAGGAGAAAAGATGAAATCACTCTTCTGTTGGATGGTTTAGAAAGCAAGACTTACCTAAACATCTCTAAGGGCCATGAAAACACAAACTCCTGGGATCCACCTCAGGAGTGAAGATCCTCATAAGGGTAAAAATGGATTTTTATCCTTATGAGCCTGGGAATTTCGGGTGGTATTCCTCTCTGAAAACATCTCCTCCCAGCTGGCCTTTCCCTGGCTCCATGGGCACATCAATGGATCTGTGTCAGACATCTCAGGCTGGAGAGCAGGAAAGGTTCTTCCCCAGAGGTGCTGGCACTGCCCAGGCTGCCCAGGGAATGGGCACGGCCCCGAGGCTGCCAGAGCTCCAGGAGCCTTTGGCCAGCGCTGCCAGGGGTGCCCAGGGTGGGATTTTGGGGGATCTGGGCAGGGACAGGGGCTGGGCTGGGTCATCCTTGGGGTCCCTTCCAGCGCAGGGTATTCCATGATTGTGCAGTTCAGGATTTTTTTTCCTTTTTGCACCTCCACAGCATTACCAATCCTACACATTTAGAAAAGGATGGGGGAATCCCTGACCCTGAAATTCTATTTTAGAAGACCATAAAATGCAGAGCTTTTTTGCACAGCTTTTTTTTTTGCCCACTGAACTACTTAAGTTTTCCTTGCTGTGTCTTTTTGCACAACATTGGCCCCCCGTGTGCCTCCTCTTATGTCTGATTATATCACTGAGTTCACCCCAAGCTCTCCACACACAGCATAAATTTTAGTCTTTTCCAAACATCGACACCCATTTCCAATTTCTGCATTAATTTTTTGAAATTCTGTGTTTCATAACAGTCATGCCCTCAGAGAAGAAACGAGCCTGTGATGAGAAGAGGGTCAGAAATATTACTTAATTCCTGCTAAAGGCTTTGAATCCTCCTTGAGCACTGATTTCTTAGAAGAACATCTTGTCTGAGCATCTCCACCTGTGGGAATCCAGGGCTTCCCCCTGGCTGCCCTGGCAGGGCTGGGACCCTGGCAGGGGTCAGGATCCCCCCTGGACAGAGCCCCCAGAGACACTGTCTGTGATCTCTGTCCATGGAAAAGAGTTTTCAATCTTACAGGATGAATTACAAGCTCTGAGTGTTTGATATCAGTAATAATTAAGTGTGGCACGGGTGCAAAAGTAAAATTTTAGGTTTCTAGATTAGGGGTTCAAAGGGGACAAGATGGAGGAAATTGGGTGTGCCTTGTCCTTTTTCTCCTTCTTCATGCCCTCCATGTTTCACTGTGGTGTTGGCATTTTTCTGTTGGTTCAGGCTGGGGACACACTGTCCAACGTAGGTGACAGATATTGGCACGTTATTGTAAATCCAGCACAGGTAGTTTCTGGTATTTAATGTTTGTACCATCCCACTGAGGGCAGAGCCCCACACGCTGCCCTGCAGGACAGAGCTGCGGCAGGGCAGCAGAACATGTTAGAGATAAACAGAATAAACAACCTTGAAACAGCACAGACCAATTATGGCTTCTGCTTTGGCAGCGGGGCTGACAGACAGAGACTTTCTACAACCTCGGGATCATCAATACCACAGATTTCAACATCCACCAATTCCAAAGGCAGTGGGGTTGTTGAATACAGTCATCAGCAGGTCTCCAATTTTTGTGTGCAGTTCTCAGAATCTTCTCCAGCTGGTCCTGCAGCCAGCCTGGGCCAGCTCTGCTTCAATTCAGGGTGTGAAATCACCCTGAACTTGTTTGATCCTTCAGAGTTGGACTCAATCCTTGTGTGTCCCCCTCCAGCTCAGAATATTCTGTGATTTAAGGGTGTTTTCTAATTCAACAAAGTGTGTATTCAAGATTAAACCTGCATGGGAGATGTAACACAAGTTCTCCAATAAAAGCACAATGGGACTCAGGAAATGACAGTTCTTCATACAATGAACCATTTCCTGTCTTTTATTTCAGTAGTTCTTTCACAAAACACTTTATTTCCGTGTCCATACAAACAAGTCTACACAAGATAAAGTCAAACTGAGGGAAGAAACTTGTGGGATTTATTTTGGGAGCATTTGCAAATGCCATTTTTTTTCCACCAGCAGCTGCTGAATCAAAATTTAAACTAATGTTTTCTCCAATAATTCACCACCCACTTGCCTGACTTAAAAAAAAAAAAAAATGCCACAGGAGATAAGTTCCAGGTAAGAGTTCAGGCTTGTTCTTGTTTTATCTTTTTTGGGCTCACCCATCCTTAATCACAGTCTGTGGCAAACACTGAACCATCGGCTGAGTCAGAAACAAATGATAACATGAAAGAACAGGGAAAATGTATTTTAATCAGAAAATTAGCTCCAGGTTGTGATCTCTGATGAGCAGGACCAGCACTGGATTCTGTGCCCTGCAGTACCATTTTTCATTAGATTAATGTGAATAGAAATTGATTTTTTTTTTTTAATGAAAGGAACAGGGAGAAATTAAATGAACACTGAGCTGAATATGCTGGAGTTTGTTGTTGTGGTTTTATGGGCTTGCAAGTCAGTGTTAGCGATGAAATTCAAAGATCTATGGAAAGTCATAAATTATAAACAAATCTAGGAAGAGCTTGATATTTATGAAAGCCTAAAAGAGGCTAAAATTATTTGTTTGGGAAAATATTAGTGAAATGCAAAAAAACTCCTCATTATAAACTTGTGAAAAAATTGTTACAACACAGGTAATTAGATTTAGTTCCAATTTAATACCTGTGCTGGTTCACCCAGCCCTAGGAATAATCTGCTGTGTAGCAGCATGGTTGAGAGTGAAAGCTGCCCTGAATGTGAATTACCAGCACCCTTAGTGGAGCCTGAGAATCTTTTGCCATGCCCAGAATGCAGCCAGTTTCAGGAGCACACAGATGGGGATGCAGTGAGACACTGCAATGCAACATCTGAAACATAAATGACAAGATTTGAACAATTTTAGGACCATTCAGTGCTTCTAGCTGGAAAGAAATGTATTTATCAGAGAAAACTCATGTTGGAATAGAATCACACATTCACAGAATATCCTGAGGGGGAAGGGACCCACTCCCTTCTTAAGATTGATATTTTAGGTGAATTTCTTTGACCCTTTTTCACTGAGTATCCTTTCCCTAAATTTTCTGTCTTTCCAGACCATATTTACAAGGTTTCCCTGGCACAGAACCAAGATCTAAATGCTTTTGTCTTTCCACCTGCATTGCCTTCATTCCTTTACAGCTGTAGCCAAATACAGCTCAGTTATTTGTGGTTCATATTGAGCAATATTCCAGCAGTCCTGCTAAAACTCTGGCTCTTGGATTACCACTTTATCTGTTACTTTTCTGTTGGTTTCCCAGGAATTTGTAGAAAAACATTTGCTGCTTCTTCTTTGACAATTGTTTGCAAACAAACTGATTTTTCGGGAGCATTTCCTTACAATCACTCAACACAATTAAACAGGACACTTCAGGTTACTTCTCCAGAAAACATCTCAATTATTGCTTTAAATATCTATTTACAATAATTCGTGTTATTTCTAAACTAAAGTTCCCCCTTCCCTGATGTAATGGCTCAAAAGGGCTTCTAAACACTGTAGACTTTTGGCCACTTTTCCAGTGAAAACACTCATTTATATAATTATAATTTATATAATTATATATTGAAAAAGTTTTCCCAAATACTGTGAGTAGTGCTCAGACTACCATGCTGAAAACAACATTAATTTGGGAAGGGATTGATCCTGACAATTGCAGCCCATGTTAAAAGGTGCCCATGGGTTTGGGATCAGAGAATGCAGAAGCTCATTCTTAACCCTGGGGAAGTCTGAGCTAAATAAAATGCAGAGGCTGAAGGTGCAAGTTTACAACTGCTGCAGAAGTAAAAACAAATAAAGGCAAGGCCCCATAATATTCACGGATATATTAACTATCACACCAAACACTAAAGAACACAAAGAAAAAATACTTGACAATTTTGAAATTTTTAAGAGATTATCTCCAAAAAGGAGAAGGAAATTTCCTCTACTATTTGTATTTATTGTTTGTATCAGGACATTTCCCCAGGGCTGCATTCGTTCCCTGAATGAAGAAATAGGAAGCAGCTGCTGGGGACAGATCCACCGGGGCTGTGCAGTGCCTGGGGCTGTGACAGACGCCCCTGCAGCCTCTTAACGCCAAACAAGCAGGAATTGAGCAAATATTGGTGTTTAATAAAGTTATTCCCAGCTCTCTGATCACATCAGTGTCCCAAAGCTGTGGGACACCTGAGAGTGGGACCTGACCTTGATCCTCTCTTTCCCTGATCCATAAAATAAAAGTCCTTTGCAAGAGAGGCATCAGCACACTGATAATGACCAGACAAATAATGAGTTGTAAGTGATATCACAAACATTTACAAAGATAATCTCCGGGCAAAACTCCCTCGAGGAAAATCAAAATAAAAAGAATAAATAGACAATGACGACTATGCTGGTACATAAATATTTTCCATGCAAACTGCTGGTGTCAGACTTGGTGAGACAGAGTGACTTCTTTGGCTTTTATCATATTTGCAGTAGATTTATTAGAAGTTTATGTGACAGAATATGGCTTTGGCTATGCACCAAGTTATGAAAACTGACAAAGAAGAGAACATCAAATCCCTGAGAACTGAGGGACAAAGTGAAACTCAATCTGTGGGCTGGTGTGAAGTTTATCAGCTCATTAGCATCAATCCAAGAGTGTTTTATCCAGAGATGGCACAGGGAAAACAACTCAGCTGCTGAAAAGGTTTTATCCTGTGCCACAGCAATTTGTACCCTCTAAGTGCTTGGCTTCATAAAAATGCTCAAGTGCTTCTACACATCCCAAAATACTTACATGCACTTTACTGCAATCATGTTTTTTAAGATTGTTTGCGTCAAAATTGCAGCTAATCATGTTAAACATATCCCTAAATGTCTTGCAGGCACAGTTTTCCCTACTGAAGCTTAAAGTAAGGAAAACAGCAAGACACAAGTCCATAGTTCTCATCCATTCCAGAAGTAACATGTTCCAATATGATGAAAACCAACACGTGCCCCACTGCTGCTAGTGAAGGGCAGAGAGTGGATATTATACAGCACAGACAGATGTGAGCACACCTGAGCATCCATTTGATAGAAAACCTAATGGAAATGCACAGAATCCCAGAGTGGTTTGGGTTGGGAGGGACCTTAAAGCTCCTGCCTTCCCTGCCTTCAACCAGGCCAGAGCTCCATCCAGCCTGGACCCTTCCAACCCAAACCACTCTGGAATCCCATGGTTTCTATTTAATTCACTCCAATAAGAGCAGAAGGGACCTGTCTGTCTGTCCTTTGAGTAAAAAGAAAAATCTCCCCCAGAAGAAAGCCATCTGTGTAACACACCACATCATCATCATTTCAAACTGAATATTCCTTTCCACAGTATGAGACAGACTTCTCAGAAGTTTGGGTGTGTAATTTGTAATTTTAGGATGAAGATTTTATATATATAAATATATATAAAATTAAAATAAATATAAAATTAAAAAGCAGAATAAAAGCATTTATGAAAGTTTTTCTTCATGAAAAAAACAGAAAACAATGAGGAAGGATGGAGGTTTTAGGGCTGGTTGTTCTTCTTCACCTTCTTCATCCTTCTCCATGGGTTTGGGTCATGTTTTGTAATTGGGCAGAATAGTCCACATTGCAGACTTTGAGTGATTAGTTATTGGGTTAAAAGTGAAAACAATTTAGGTGTCATTTCTTAATTGGATGCTTTAGCCTTAAAAGACCTTGTAACAAGGGTTGGTTAGCCCTTTTGTAGCTTGTTCACAGAATCACTGGGTTGGAAGAGACCTTCAAGATCGTCGAGTCCAACCCAGCCCTGACACCTCAACTCAACCCTGGCACCCAGTGCCACATCCAGGCTTTGTTAAACACACCCAGGGGTGGTGACTCCAGCACCTCCCTGGGCAGCCATTCCAGAACTTTATCACCCTTTCTGTAAAAAACTTATTCCTGATACCCAACCTAAATTTCCCTTGGCACAGCTGGAGACTGTGTGCTCTGGTTCTGTCAGTGCTGCCTGGAGAAAGAGCCCAGCCCCAGCTGAGCACAGCCACCTTTCAGGAGCTGTACAGGGTGATAAGGTCACCTCTGAGTCTCCTTTTCTCCAGGCTGAGCACCCCCAGCTCCCTCAGTGATTCCTCACAGGGTTTGTGTTTCCAGCCCCTCTCCAGCCTCGTTGCCTCCTCTGGACACACTCAGGTGTCTCAGTGTCCTTCCTTGTTAGTAGAATCCTTCCTTGCTGTAGAACTCACCACTCATAATATAGATAATAAATAACAAACACCTAAGCCTCTGCACAAAATATTGTTCTGAGAGCTTCAATCCCTCTTTACAGAGGTATCAAGAAGAAGCCAAAAAGCAGCAGCGAGGGGAGCTGAATGAAGCTCCCTTTGCTCTCTCCTCTCTGCTGAGGTCACATCACCAAGGCAGAGCAGAGGAGCAGAGGGAGCCTCTCTTTCCTTGCCTTTTCCCCCAGCATTTCCGGAAGGAGCCCGGACACCTCTGCTCATATCCTGAATTTGGCTTCTTCTGGGACCAAAGGGAAACCTCAAAGCAGATGGGATTTAGCTTACTTACATTCTCTATAGCTAACTCAGATTTTATTAAACGCAGCTGTAATCCCAGACTTCTTCGGATGCGTGAGCTCACTGCTGACGTCACTGCTGGGCCTTTGGAAATCCAGCCTAGCAAGAATTTTGAGGGGGAAGAAAAAAAAGAATGGGACCGAGGATTTGTCATGAATTTGTCATGAATTGAGCAAAAAAAAAGTAAGTTTGTAACTGAGCCCAGAACAATCCTTTTGTTCTTCACATCCAGCTTCGACTGAGAGCAGAGTCCATCAAATAGCACAGGAAAAGAAAAATACACACCAGATTAAACCAGGATAAGGCTTGACTGGCTTCTCCTTATACCAGCTGCCTTTCCTGCATTCTCCAAACCCCAGCAGTTACCCTGTGACCTCCTCACAAATTTGGGGCTCTCTCAACATCAACAGCACAAGAGCAAATTTAGTTCAGACTTTCTTTTAAACTTTCTTTCTTGCTCATAACCACCTTTTTCAGCCCACATTTAAGTTTATCTTTGTTCCAGAGCCAGCAAATAAAGCAAACCTCTAGGAGAAAATAATCCAAATCATTGCACGTTAAAACAAGGTTGATTTTATGACAGTGCAACAATAGACATCATGTAAGCTGCTTTTATTCTGAATGCAATCCTTTTATCCCCACATAGTTTGAATATGATGGTATTGTACAAATATTCCTCCTAAACTTCATTTACAGCATTGAAGTTAACTGAATGCATGAGTTCTGTCACAAAAGAACTGACGTTTCCTTTTTTTAATTTCCCTGCTGATATTGCACACCAGTATCAATAATTTAATAATTCCTTTGTTTCCAAAATGACCAAGAGAGAGCAGAAAAGTCTTGTTGTTGTAAAGGGCTAAAATCAAGAGCTTTTTTTGTCCTAAACAAATGGCAAGCATGTAACTAAAATGTGGATCTGTCCTGGGGTGACTTTATGATGCTGAATTGTATCCTCATTCAGAAAAATTATTTAACAAAAAAAAAAAAAAAAAAAATTCCTGCTGCTGTGAACAAGATCTCTAATTTAATTTTTCCTACTCCAGCACAGCCCTGATTTGTGAGAGTGCAGTTTAGTTTTTTCATCTAAAATAATTTTTATGACAAATGTCTGCATATGAGGGTTTTAGTACTGCTGTTGTTTTAAACTACATTTATTCTGGCAAAGGCAGTGCCTCCCACAAGGCTGAGACTGATGTCTGGAGAACAGAGAGAAGTCAGAACCTCCATAGGTATCAAATTCCAAATATTTTATTTCTCTCCTAAAAGCTTTTTTACAGAGACCATTGTGCAAGGAGCTTTAGAAGCTCTTGTGTAACAGCCAGGGCTTTACTATCCCAAAATGATCCTGTCCAAGACTGCTCATTACAGTTAGGAAGTGATTCCATTCTGTAAAGCCAACAAAAGATACTTCCATGTCATGAATTCCAGTCAATCATAGCCAAATTCAGCCCGTGGCCTCCTACTGGAGTTTTCCACAACCTCAGCATGGCAACAGAAAAGTTTGTATCTCACTATGTGTTGCTAAATAAAAATAAACTACAAAAAAAAAGAAAAAGAAAAAAAAAAAGAGCAGTGGGGTGGGAAACTTGGAATTCAGCACATCAGGAGTCTGGGATTTCAAACTGGCTTTTGGCCAAGGTTCAGGAGCACTTGGGGACTTCACATGCAGTTCTCTGATAGTATTGTGACTTCTGGTTTTGTTTTATTTTCATTTCCCCCTGCCCCGTTCTCCCTACACGAGCAGGGTCTGTTCCCAATTTGCTGTGTAATGCAGTGACCCAGGGTTTAGAGACATCCCTTGGAGCAGAGGGCACGAAGTCCCTGCTCCCAGGGCTGCTGGGGACACTGGTGGCTTGGGGACAGAGCCCAGGCACAGCCTCTGCAGCGGGCTGGGGGCAAGCCAGCGAGGACACATTTTCCACACTATAGCCAGAGGCCCATCTTACGGGAAATTTCAGTCAGTAAAAGCAAAATGTTACTGGACTGTTGCCTTCTTTGGGCTTGCATGGAATTTTTGATTATGATTGAATTTGGAGGAACAGGTGTGAAAAATCCATCCTGATCCCGGCTGGGCTGGCCGGGATGTTGGAGGTTGTGTGGACTCAGCTCCTGTCTGGCCCAGTTACCTGCAGACAAATCCCTGTTCCCAATTATCCACAGGTGCTCCCCTGCCTGCCCATTCCAAGGCAAGCCAGGAGAAAAACATTTGGCAATTACAGCGATATTGTGTGCTTAAAGACCTGCCAGATGGGCTTGGGGGCTTCCTTTTTCAAGGAAAGGCACTGTCCTCCCCTTTAGGAGCCCCCCTCTGGAATCTGGATTTGTAAGGAAGTGAGCTGGAGCATCTCAGATCCTCGGGAGCAGCCACAATGGAATAAATTTTCCCCTGGAGCAGAGGATGCTCATCCCCACGGGGTGAGCACAGGACCCGTTCAGTCCCTGCTCCTCCCTCAGGTGAGGCAGCACAAAAAGGATCCCCCAGAGCCAGAGGGGATCTTCCCTGCCTGTGCTCCCTTCCATCCCTGCTCCAGACCTCAGGCAGGGCTGCCAGGGGCAGATTAACCCTTGCTGCACCCACTCTGCTGTGGGAATCCAGAGCTTCCCTCTGGCTGCCCTGGCAGGTCTGGGACCCTGGCAGGGATCAGGAACCCTCCTGGACAGAGCCCCCAGAGACACTGACTGTGATCTCTGTCCATGGAAAAGAATTCTCAATCTTACAGGATGAATTACAAGCTCTGAGTGTTTGATATAAGTAATAATTAAGTGTGGCACGGGTGCAAAAGTAAAATTTTAGGATTCTAGATTAGGGGTCCAAAGGGGACAAGATGGAGGAAATTGGGTGTGTCTTGTCCTTTTTCTCCTTCTTCATGCCCTCCATGTTTCACTGCAGTGTTGGCATTTTTCTGTTGGTTCAGGCTGGGGACACACTGTCCAACGTAGGTGACAGATATTGGCACGTTATTGTAAATGCAGCACAGGTAGTTTGTGGTATTTAATGTTTGTACCATCCCACTGAGGGCAGAGCCCCACACGCTGCCCTGCAGGACAGAGCTGCGGCAGGGCAGCAGAACATGTTAGAGATAAACAGAATAAACAACCTTGAAACCAGCACAGACGAATTATGGCTTCTTCTTTGGCAGTGGGGCTGAAAGACAGAGACTTTCTACAATCTCAGAATCATCAATACCTCAGATTCTGACACTCTGCCTCTAGCACAGAGCCAGTGGTGTGAGTGCAACATTACTCACTCCAACACTCCCATTTAGGAGGTTTAATAAAGGTTTTTAATGAGCCAGGAGTGTAACAGGTACAAGCAAGCCCATGTCCTGTTTGGTGGAGGTGCCACAGTCCTACAGCAACTGGAAACCATCAAAATAAGAAGCTCCTCAAGGAGGCAGCCAGACAAGGAATTGGGAAAAATATGTCTTTTTTATTGTCTAGGGCTTTCAGTCGTGAGCTGTGTTTGTTGAAAGACATTACAATTGAGGAAGGACAGACTAATAGAATTTACTCCTATTTACTCCTTTCAGCAACTGGCTCAGACAGCAGAAACTTGGATTCACGGGGTCTCAGATCCAGAAATTAGATTTAATAAGTACAGAGGGAGTAACAAGCAGTGCCTCAGTGAAGCAATTTGCATCTGCAGGCTAATGGACACTTGAGGAAGTTGTTAAAATATAATCTTGGAAGTGACTCTTGGCACCTGTGCCTGTTCCAGCACTGTGGTACAGATGAATAAAATAACCCACAGTAAAAGAGGAAAAGGATTATTTTACATTCTTTACATCGACTGACAGACAAAAGCAAATAGTAATGAGAGCAGGGAACATACAGAACGTTCTGGGGTTTCCAGCTTAACTCATGTCCTGTCCAGAAGCTGGCTGCAAGGGCTGCAGTTGGTGTAAGAGCAATATTGAGAGGAACAACAGGAGTCTTTCAGAATTCCTCTTCTGAAAGCAATCCAGGGAATGAATACTTTCTGCACTATGTATAAAAAAATATATTAAAACACAAAAAACACCCCCCAAAAAAAAAACTTTCTGGTTTCAGTCCTTTCACCTTTTTTTTTTTTAAGTGCACTTTGCCAAGGTGAGAATGAATAGGATGCACTTACTACAATGGGAATTTTCTCTCCAGAGCCTGGACTAAGGGAGTTCTCTCAAGGCAGCGCTTAAAGTGAACTATTTGTTCCATAATTAACCATTTCAGAGACACTGCCTGTGCTCTGTCTAGACCTGGTCTGGCAATTCCCATTTCCTTGCGGGGTCTAATGGAGTTGCTCATGTATCACATGTCCTTTATTTCATTTTACTTTTTTAACTGTGAAATTAAATCTCCTACCTCATTAAAGAAGAATCTGATGAAAGGCAGATCTGTTTCAGGGTGAGTTGGTATATTTACCACAATGGTCTAGGACGGCCTGACCTCCAGGTTGCTGGGATTTAATGTGGGAGCTACAATAACTCCAATGTTTTAACTGGGCAGGAAGAGGCTGAGAGGAAGGAGAGCACTCAGGAGCAAATTCTGCTCTTAAGAGGGTGTAAATCAAAAATAGCCTCACTGAAATAACATGTCATTACTCAGGTTTTGATTGGTGTAAATGAGTTTTGCCCCTAAATGACAGGTCAAGAGTTGGGGAGGAGGAGAGGAAGCGGTTAATGTTTCACTGTGCTGTAAAAATCCAACTGTGTCAATAGACTGAATTCCACCTGGAGACAGAAACTTTCTGAATGTGGTCAAATTTGACATCAGAAACGCAGAACTGCAGCCTCCTCTGCAGAAGGAGGAAACACAAGGCCAGACAGAATTGGTTGCTGGGGTATTTTTCACTTGGGAATATGAATAATGTGATCATTGAAAATGTGGCTTGGGGACCCTCAGGACTTGGGGTGTGCGATTCTCAAATTCCTCCACAGGTTAATAGGTCTGTTTGCAGAAATGTCAGCAATCTGGCCTGTTCTACAAAGCTTTCTCCAAATGCCCCCTGTCAGTTTGGCTTGGAAAGCAGGCTGGGCACAGCAGGGCCCCCAGCTCTCCTCAGAGACTGCCTGAGCATAATTTGACTGTTCCTTGTCCTTGCTAAATGCAAATTGCACCAGAGGTTTTGAGGATTGCATAAACGTGACGATGACTTATTTTTCTGGGAATGAAAGTTCCTGATCACAGACCAATCCTGAAGTCGATTATTTTTGGGATGAACCAACATTTTCCATTCTGCAGACAGAGTGGGCAAAGGATATGAGTTGGTTGACACCCCCAAGGTCATGCAAGTCTGAGTGCACACCACCATGTTAGAAACCACTGGGCTCTTAGTGTGACTTCCCAAAGCTGGATAATCATGGAATATCATATTAGAGGACTTCACTGTCCCTCTCAGCAGATCCTGGCATCATTATCCACAGAAATAAATGTTTTCCAGGAGCAAAAGCTTACACTGATTCTCATCATCTATCTCTAAAATCATCTTTATCTCTGTGAATAGACTCAGACTCAGAGTCATCTTCTTCTCTCCCTGGGGGCACATCACTCTCCTCTCTCTCTCTCTCTGTTCAAACTTCTCATAGATTAGAACTATTTTACAATCTGCTTACTTTGGCATGGAGGCCCTTTGCTCCATATCAGTTTGAACATTTTCATCTCCTCATACCTTCATGTGTTATAGGGAAAAAAGAGTTTCTCCATAGCTTTACAAGAGGATTTCAGCCCCAAGATCAAGGCTTCTCCTCCTCCTTCCCATCTGGGACTTGACTTCTTCACTTTCTTCTTCTTCTCTTAACCAGCAGGGTTGAGGAGGGAAGGAGGTTTCAGAAATCAACTCAACATCTCTGTCATACTCAGGACCAACAGCTCTCCCAGCAGTCCCCGGACCTTCATGCCCTGGACAAGCCTGTCCAGGATGTGCAGCTGTCACCAGACTGCTGCCAAAATTTGCTCAGAGAAATATCTTTCCTTGTTCATTTTACACTCTTTGTGCAGACCAACCCCTCTGGTTCCTCCAGTCTGCAATGGAAACGAGAGGTAGGGGAGCAGATCCTTGGTACCTTCTGTCCCCCAAGCCATTTGTCTCTTCAATCAACCTGAATTTGGGATCCAGGGAAAAGGTTAGAAACAGGTTGTAAAGGTGTTCATAAATTACCATGATCACACAGAGCTCTTGCAATCAGCTGCAGCCTCTTTATTCCATTTAAAATGCTCAGCCCAGGGCAGGGGGCTCAGGGCTGGGGCAGCTCCAGCTCTCAGCCACAGCACCCCCAGCTCCTTTCCAGGGCTGCTCTCAGTCCCTTCCTCTCCCAATGGTTCCCCTTCCATAGCTCACTCGAATTTCAGATGTGTTGTGTTCCCATTTGCACTGTCTGACCAGATTTACTGCAAACCAGTGTCTGGCAGACAATTTTGTGCCATCTGCAGCTCAGAGCTCCCTTGCAATAAGGAAAGAGGATGTAGGATTTAAATGCTCCAACACCTTGAGAGCTCCAAAGTAGGATAAATCCTGGCGGGATATTGCTCAGTGTCGTGGGGTCAAGCAGCAGCAAGCAAAGTGATCTCATCAAAGGCATCAAGTCACTTCTTGGAGACATTTGGATGCAGAGGCTATGTGGGGGACTGATTTCATTTTGTAGGAATCCCAGCTATAAACAGATTAGCAAATTATTGTGACAGACAGCGAGCCCTTCATGAGAATGTTTACCACCAGCTTCCACGGTCCAGGCTCCGGCCAAGCCTTCATCCAGTGAGTCCAGACTTCCAGGAATCAGCTGCTGCTCAGGAAGGTGCTGCAGGACAGGCTGGGAGCTGAAGGATGGCTGTGGAAAAGGTGGCAGGGTGCTGTGGGGTGACTTTCTTCCTGGGCTCTCACTGCAAGAATCAATTCTGGCAGCCAAGGGACCGAGCCAAGGAGCTGAACACATCTGGGACTGCAGGGGTGATAGTCAGGAGAGCCTGGCAAATGGAGCTGTGCCCACAAACTCTGCCCCAAGGGTGCCAGGCTGGAGCTGTGTGAGGACAGATGTTTGGTTCGGGCTTTATCTGCTTCAGGTTAGAAGCATTTTGCATTTCACATTTAGGACCTCACCACATCACTTGTTTCCTTGGTGTCCTGTGAGAGCTCATGAACCTGCTGTGTCTGCTGCATTTGCTGAGGTTTTCTTATGGTTTAGTTAAAAAAAACTCACCAGTGGCAACTTTTTCCTGCAGAAAGATATCAAAGTGTTAGAGTCGTGCAGTGAAAGATGGAAATATTTGTAGAGGTAGTTTCCTAAAGGAGAAAGAATAAGTATTCTGGGATACAAATCTTGTTCTTCCTGGTGTAGCAAACAGCATAAAATCCTTCCTGCAATAAGTCAGGGCTAAGTTTGAAAGTTGTACCTGAAAAAAAAAAATGGATTGTGCATAAATCTATTTCTTGTCTTTTCAAAATCCTCTGCCTGGTGCTCCCCCATGACACAGAAAAGGCTGCACAGGGCACCTGGGACAGAGCCAGGGGCAGCCAGATCTCCCAGCACCCAGGAGCATCCTCAGCCAAACCAAACCCTTCATCCCTTCCCAAGGCTGCACTGCAATGTGTGGCTTCTGGGCCAGGCAGAACCAGAAGGAAGGTTTATTTGGAATGGACATATCTGGAAAAAAAACATTTCTGCTTTTCCAAAAGGAGGAAAACCAACCTAACAATCCTTTCCCATCTTTTAAAAGTTACTTTTTCCTAATGACTCATGGTGTCTGTCAGAGCCTGAGCTTGCAGACAGACTTTGAGCTACAACCATATCACCAAATCTGCTGCACTGGTGTCACACTGGCTCACTGGGGCCACAAGCATAAGATTGAACAAAGTTTATGGATTATTAGAGCCAGCAGGGAACAAACACGTCACTGAGATCAAACTTCTGTCCTCAACAAACCCAAACACTTCCTCTGTTTCTTCAGTACACTCATATCAGCACAGGAGTAATCCTCAGCCTGAAATGAGCATCTACATCTCTGCAAAGCTGCTCAGCTGTCCAGAGCTTCAGAAAGGTATCAGAAATCTGGGAAAGTATAAAAATTTCACTGGCCCCCAATGTGCCTCACGAGCCTCAGCCATGTTTGCCCTTTTTATTATTATTAATGCCAAGTAACAGCGCATTCCCTACCAATGATGGCTGTGTTCATAAATATTTACAACTGGCTGAATGAAATCATACTTTGTTCCATCCACCCATCCACACTTAAGTGTGTCAGAGAGCCTAAACTACTGCCCTGCCAAAATGCAGAGAACTCCATGAAATATAAAGCAGCGCACTTCAACTGTGCTCATGGAGAGTTCAGCCAATTTTCCTCACTGCAGGTCAGGGTTTGTGTATATTTTATTTACATTGAGGACCTCACCACATCACTTGTTTCCTTGGTGTGCAGTGACAGCTCCAGAACCTGTTGTGCCTGCTGCAGTTGCTGAGGTTTTCTCATGGTTAATTAAAAAGCGTCTCCTGAATTCAGGGGGTTCTCACCCAGCCCTTCTGAAAGCCACACCTGGAGCTTTCTCCAAAGGCACAGCTCAAGCACAGCTCTGGATTAACTTTTTTGGCCCAGGGCTTTGGTTTTTTTCCCCTTTATTACAAGGGGTTATTTGAAAATAGATTATTTACAAATGGAAGGGAATTTAGAGATGGGAAGAGGAAGGCTCTGAATCTGCTCTCATTTCATCTTCCTCACAGAAAATTAAACAGATCTGAGGTCTCATCGCTGACTCTACTGCAGGAGCAGCAGTCATGTTTTTTCTTAAAATATCAATTTATAGACAATGATATAAATTGATATTTATATATCAAAATATATATTTTGATATATAGATATCAATATATGCCCCTTGTCAGTTTGGCTTGGAAAGCAGGCTGGGCACAGCAGGACCTCCAGCTCTCCTGGGGGAGAGGTTCTACCCTTCCCAGTTTTGTCTCATATTTCTAATTACTGATAAGACTGGATTATTTTTTTAATAAAGCTATTCAATATAAATTGAGTAATGTAATTTCAGCAGCTCCTCCAGTTGCTGCTTCTTTGTGTTTCTGCTCACTGGACACTGAAATTGCTATTTAATGAAGCTTTTGGCTTGCTGCATTTATTCTCATTGATCCTGAATGTAAATAAAGTTTCAGCTTGTTGGATTCCTATTGAGAGTGTGACACAATGTTCTGTTTCACAATATTCAGAGATGGAAAAAAAGGAGAGAAATCAAAAAAGAATGAGTTCTCAAAAAGACAAAGAGTAATGCTGGAATTCCCTAAACCAAATCTGCTGCTTTTCCAAGAAAAAGCTTTGCCCAAAAAGGGGTCACTCATTTCATGCGTATGTATCCCTTGCCTTGACTTTCAGATAAAAGTATTTCTTTGGTATCCCTGAAGTGGTAATCCAGCTTCTCAGGATTTAGATGACAGGTCCTTCAGAGGATGGCATGCTACATCTTCGGTGTACAAGTTTTATCCATTTCAGGTTTACTTGTGCTTTCTTTGTTGCTTTTCCTTGTTAAATCAAAAGGCAAAACAGATCAATAAAACAGAATATATTAAATATGATCAAAGTTCAGAAGGATGTGGAAAGGCAGCCTTGCAATAAATGCCCTGATAACCCCCAAGACACAGAAAAAAAAAAAAAATCATATTCTTTGTGCTAGTTTCCTCATCCACTGATATCTGTCCTATATTTCTTCCAACTGTTCAGGCCTCTGCCCATAACACAACTGATTAAAGCAGGACCTGTAGTAAGACAAGTAATGCACAAACCCAGTGGGATTGAGGACAAAATTAGACCAAGATTGTTCAGTAAATGTCCTCCATGCCAGTTCTTATATACAAGGGATCAAATCAGAATTAAGTTCAGTGTCAAAAAGAAATAATCAAGTCCACAAAGCCCCATTTTCCATAGCCCTGGGATTCAGTGGCACATTGACAGCTGGGTTTAAAGGTTGCATTACTGACTGCACGCAGAATTGCAGCAGGCCCTGCCATGGTGTTGGAACAACTCGTCAATGCCCAGCTCCCGTGAGAAGAATTCCCCAGGCATCCTGAGGGGTGAGGAGGAGGAGGCAGCTCCCTGGCTGGCCTAGCACAGCCTCTCCATCACTTTCCTCTCCCTGTTTGGAGGCAATGGGAGCTTTCCAAACATCTGCAGGCAGGAGAGGCCATAGGTCCCACATGCCCTGAGTGATTCCTGCTCCCTCCCCACACAGCCCTGCCCGTGGCAGTTCGGTTTCTGCAGGACCTGCAGGGTTTGTTATTTGCCCACAGTGTTTAAATCTGCTGGGAGGAAGCTCAGGGGATGTTAGGCAGAGCTGTTCCTTTCCTGTCAAAATATGTAAACATGGACAAATATGGGGCCTGTCTGGAGAACATCAAAGTCAAGTCACACTTAGCCCGGCACAACAGCCCAGAGCTGGGGGGACTGAAGTGTGAAGGAGTTCTTGTTTTACATTGCTGCTGGGAAACGTCACCAGCCTGGCCTTAGAGCATGTGCTGGCTGAGATTCCTCAGCCTCAGCCCTTCTTCTTCTTGGAGCCTGATGGTTCAACCTTTTGTTTGCTTTTAAAGTGTCCTGTGCTGCTCTTCTCCAAACCTCCCACGCCCTGCATGCCAGATGCTGCTCGTCCTGCTCCGCTGGCTGGAGGCACATCCTGGCCTGGTGGGGAGGGAGGGATCACTGCTTTAATGTCACACAGGACAGAGACAAATGAAGTGGCCACACCATGCTCCCAAACTGTGTAGGGATCCACACAGAAACATCTGCTGCTGTCTCAGCCACAGACACTCCAGCTCCAAACACTCCAGGACTGAGTCGCCCTTTCCACGTCTCAGAGCCCTGCTGTGAATTGATCAGACCTGGAATTGTGAGGCAGATATCCATCTGTGCTTGTGTGAATAATCAAATTGATAAGTCCTGTATTTATAGACTATTTATGTCTATAAATATAGTTATATAGTCTCTATTTTCCTACATTGTCTGTGTAGGAAAAAACTCTGCTGGGATCTAAACTTTTCAACAATATGACATCCTCTAGTCTAAATACACTGCCCAGGTTTTGGGATTCAGGGCCACATCTCTGTGCTGATACAGCACAGCAGATTTTGGGGAAGCCATACAGAGTAACAAGCTCGTCTTCTCATTATTTCATCATTTTGAGTTGCCCTTGCTATTTTAAAAGACCTGCCTGGGGTTTCCCATAGCAGAGCTGACCTCCAGGCTGCCCTTTCGCTGTGATGACACAATAATTTCTAATTTCAAGCCCTGAGAAAATCCTCTAAGAACATTATGGGCCATTCTTGATCAGCCTTCCCTCACCCAGTTCAAAACACTTGGCTGAGTGAGTCAGCTGCAAAAATCAGCTAGAACCCTCCACGTCTTGTTCTTACAGCAGCAAACCTGAATCTACACACCACATCTTCCCTCCAGATGGGGAACTCCTTCTCTCCAAAGGTCCATTTAAAGAGTAAATTGTCTGTTACGTTATAAGGAAAAGAAAAAACTGCTTTCCTTTAATCCTGTCTGAAAACAAATTATTTTCCCCCACACTGCTGGTGGGCTGCTGCATCTAGCAGGTGTACCTGGCCATCAGTAACATTAAATATTTGCAGGAGTCCACACCTCTCTGAGAGAAGAGTCAAGCTCTCTACGAATCCTCAATGGGCAGCACGGACAGAAAAATCCCCTCTGACAATTTTGTCAAAGCTGTCTTAGAAGACCTGGATCTCTTCCCACATAAATATGTGTTTCCTTTACCACTTACTCTCCCAGGAATGAAGAACACTTCCATCAGGGCATGGAGATGAAGGCTCCTCTTGCACCTTTTGTGTATCTTTCACTGGAAAAGTCAAACCACCAAAATAAACTCACTGAGTGGCAACTAATGAGCCATAACTCCGTGTACAAACCCACTTTCCTGCCCAGCTCCAGCACCTTCTTCATCCAGTGCCAAGTGTCCCCTCCAGAGGCTGTGTGCTGCCACTGTCACATGCCTGGTGTCACCCAGACACTGACAAGTGAAGAGAATTCCCTTGTGAAAAGGAATTTCTGAAATAACAGAGCTGTAGCAGAGGGATCCGACATTCAACAGAGTTCTCACTCTAGAATAGATCTGCAACAAATTCACTTGAGGGCTGGGATAAGTTTTTAGTCCTGTTCCCTTTAGTCTCTCTCCATCTTTCATGCAGGCTCCTTAAGGTACTGGAAGGTCACAATGAGGTCATGCCAAAGCTTCTTTTCTCCAGACTGAACAATCCCAACACTCCCAACATTTCCTCAAAGCCAGAGGGACAATTGACAAGGGATGGAGGGACAGGACACAGGGAATGGCTCCCACTGCCAGAGGGCAGCCATGGATGGGAGATTGGGAATTGGGAATTGTTCCCTGTGAGGGTGGGCAGGCCCTGGCACAGCTGTGGCTGCCCCTGGATCCCTGGCAGTGCCCAAGGCCAGGCTGGACAGGGCTGGGAGCAGCCGGGGACAGTGGGAGGTGTCCCTGCCATGGCAGGGGGCGGGATGGGATGGGATTTAAGGTCCCTTCCCAAACCATTCCATGATTGTAACAATTCACCTCCAAAGGCCAACCAAAGGTTGCAACCCAGCAAATGCCCACTGGGACAGGCTGTCACTAAACCCGAGCTGATAAAGCCTGGCCTGCACACCCTGGGATGTCAGTCTCTGTGGGAATCCAGAGCTTCCCCGTGGCTGTCCTGGCAGGTCTGGGACCCTGGCAGGGGTCAGGAACCCCCCTAGACAGAGCCCCCAGAGACACTGGCTGTGATCTCTGTCCATGGAAAAGAGTTTTCAATCTTACAGGATGAATTACAAGCTCTGAGTGTTTGATATGAGTAATAATTAAGTGTGGCACGGGTGCAAAAGTAAAATTTTAGGATTCTAGATAAGGGGTCCAAAGGGGACAAGATGGAGGAAATTGGGTGTGTCTTGTCCTTTTTCTCCTTCTTCATGCCCTCCATGTTTCACTGTAGTGTTGGC
Source organism: Taeniopygia guttata (assembly GCF_048771995.1). Taxonomy (NCBI): domain Eukaryota; kingdom Metazoa; phylum Chordata; class Aves; order Passeriformes; family Estrildidae; genus Taeniopygia; species Taeniopygia guttata. The sequence continues at coordinate 3,078,048 of NC_133042.1, forward strand.
ATTTTTCTGTTGGTTTAGGCTGGGGACACACTGTCCAACGTAGGTGACAGATATTGGCACGTTATTGTAAATCCAGCACAGGTAGTTTCTGGTATTTAATGTTTGTACCATCCCACTGAGGGCAGAGCCCCACACGCTGCCCTGCAGGACAGAGCTGCGGCAGGGCAGCAGAACATGTTAGAGATAAACAGAATAAACAACCTTGAAACCAGCACAGACGAATTATGGCTTCTGCTTTGGCAGCGGGGCAGAGAGACAGAGACTTTCTACAATCTCAGAATCATCAATACCCACAGATTCCGACAAGTGCCAGCTCAGAGCTCACCCTGGCCAGGTCTGTGTCTGCCTCCTCCTGCTGCACAGCCACCCCCAGGCTTCCCTCACATGAGCTGGGACTCCTGGAGGCACTCAGTAGAATGTCCACAGGAGACCTGGCTGGAAATAAAAGGAAAATTAACTTGAACAGCAGTAGTTTCACCCTGACTGACCAGTCCTGGACTCCTCCGTCCCCTTCTCTGCTTCAGCAGCCAGGCAACCACAAATTCTTTCTCCTCTGCCTCTCTGGACAAGGTCACACTACAAAACCACTTTCAGTAAATCCTTATGAAGGCATCAAGCCCCAGCTACACTCAGCTCGATTTTTGTTTCTGCTCTACACAGCAAATTCCACCCCCCCTACAGATCCATGACCTAATTCAGTCTCAAAGGCTCCAGCAGAAGGAAACAGAGACAAACCACCCTGGAATTATGACCCTGCATCCCTCAGACAGGGCTCGAGCCATTCCACCCTGGATGTGTTTTTGTTACCCCCGACAGCTCCCTGCGTGTGATTTGTGGCACGAGGCGGTGACACAGGACACGGGGCACGGCTGCTGGAGCCTTGGAGCAGCAACTTTACAAATTCCTGTTCTCAAGGATCAAGGCAAAGTGACATTTGCAGCGAGCAGGATTAAGCTGCTTTTGTGTGATGCTCCAGAAGGCTTAGGAGCTCTTGACAATTGTTTGGAAAAGAGTGACTTTTTTTTTTTTTTTTTCCCTTTTGAGGAACAGATTCTTAAGGGGAAAAGTATGTTATGGACTCGTACAAAAACAGGCAGAAATTCACATGGAAAAGGAGGCAGTGATGGAAAGTGGATGCAAATATTGGATGATTCGGGAGGGCAATCCCGACCAACAAAGTGGGCACACTTAACTGGAAAGAGAGTGGGAACATCTCCCAAAAACACTCTGCTGACTTGACTTGGAGTGTGCTGGTGGAGCTCCTGAAATCTTCAATGTTTAAAGACAGGGCCTTCACTGTGTTTGACAGTGAGACAAAAGCTCTCTGCACTCATCACTACTAAAAAAAAAAGAGAGATCTAATTAATTTTTTCCATCTTGCTGTGCAGCACATTCCGCTTCTTGATTTGGAAGACAGAACAGACTGAAGGGAAAGCTGTTGTTCATACATATTTTAGGAATCCCTTTCCTTCACTGACAGCTCCCAAGTGAGTAAACTCCCAACATTCCTCATGGAAGAAAGCAACTTCCCTTCAGTAATTGTACAAGACAAAGGAAAACTAAGTGCTAGGTGTGCCGAAGTGGGATGCTGACTGAATTTTGGCATCTCAAACAGCTTCAAAATCCCATTTAACTTTGTTGTTATTGACACTTTTCCCTGCTAAAACTCATTTGATATACAAAATTCTGGGGTTTTTATGTCACAGGAGAGTTAATGTAGCTCATGTGCTGGGAAGGGCTTTTCTCAACTTTGGCACTGATGGGAACCATCCCTGTAAGAAGAAAACCAAACAGTTGTTGAGTTGACAGAGGAAGGGTGGACATTATTTATGCACTTTATATTAACTGAATAAATTCAAATTTCTAACATAAAAAACTGGGACAGTTCTATCAAACTAAATAGGACTGCCCTTGTATAAGGAGTTGTCCATTTCTGGGGTCATCAGCACATATAAATGCTCTGTATTTCATGGAAAAGGCACCAATTTAAGCTGTTGGAGGAAAATTAAAAAAAACACACCACAATAAACACCAGTGGAAGACAGTCTTCCACCCTGGGTCTCCTTTTTCCTGAGTAAGGTGCTAAGCAATAACTCTGCTGAGGCTATAAAAATAAATATTGTGTCCCTGTCTCAACCTCAGAAGTCACAGCCTGGCATCCCCTCCATAAGCCCTGAACAGAGGAGCTCTAAGAGAGAACACTAAACTGACAGAAAACCTTGTCAATAGGTCCTGAATTTTCTTCTTCTTTCTTCTTTTTTCCATTTGACTCCCCAGTTAAAACCTGAACGTTCTTCCAAGAGTTTAGCGCAAATCAGGCATCCTTTATATAAAGATGAATATATTCTTGCAATAATAATAATAGTAATATACAAACAACAAAGCATTAAAAGACACTTGTAACCACCAGCACAATCAACTCCCCAGTAGATTTAAAGTAAGAAAGTGAAAAATGTCACAACTTTTGGAGCTAAAATACAGTCAGACACGAAGGCAGAGAGAAGCACTGGGATTCTCCATCACTTCATCTGAAAGTTTCAGCCACATTATTTCACCTGATAATTGTAATGATTTCTGAACACACAAGATTGTGTTTTGCTTGCAATTTCTCTGCTAAAATGGTTGTGTAGATTGCTGAGACAAAACAAACAGGTTTCCAAAGGAATTATATGGGATAGCATGAAACAACTCTAATAACTAGGACAGCCTTACAGAATTTATATTTCCCAGAGAACTCTAAGTACCACGAACCAATTTACAAACCCTATGGAAAAGCCCTCTCTGTGGAGCTGTTTTTCCTGCCTGCAGGGCAGAGGACCTGGTGAGAAAGCACGTCCAGGAGGGCTGTGCCAGACCACCTACTGCCCTGTTCAGCACATGCCAGCAGCTGCAGGATGCCAAGTGGGCCAGTGGGTTTCTCTCCCCAGATGAACTGTTTGTGTCCTGGCAAGGGCACCGAGCTCAGCCCCAAGACAAAGGCCCATTTCATTGCTCCTGCTTTCCTGCTCCACTTTTGTGGCTGCCTCTGAGTGGCTGTTGTTAAAAGCAAATGATTAATTGAGCACTGGGGAGCTGTCAGTATTATTTTTTTAACCAACAGACTTTCCTCAACTCAGTTGCAAAGTACTTGGAGGTATTTGGGATTTTTTTATGGAAATTGTATGCTCGTAAGTGCATGGTTTGCTCTGGGTTTAGTTGTTTTCTAGGATTATGTCTGTGGGGTTTTTTACTTCTTTAAGGGTCTTTATCAGAATTTTTATTTGATGCAGCACACAGTGAGCCCTTACAATGTGTTAATAAGGCTACAGCCAAGTCTCTCTCCCTAACTAGTGTAAAATCCAAAATAATTGTTTTCACTTCTGTAGAGAAGAAGTAGCATTAGGTTCTGCAGCATAAATTAGAGTCACATTAATTCTGCTGAAATGGATCCCTGTTCATGGTGGGGGGGGCTGCAATTAGAGGATCTTTCAGGTCCTTTCCAGCTCAAACCATTTTGTGATTCTGTGCTGGTTCCACCACCAAGGGGCTGTTTTAGCTCTGAGGGAACCATCAAAATCGTGGTTTGGACCTGGTGGGACAGGTGGGCAAAAGTTCCTTGTTACCCAAATCTGTGTTTCCAAAAGCTGAATAACACCTGGACCAGCCACAAGTCCCTTTATCCTCTTCTCTGGCCTGGCCTGGGGGACAACTTCAAACAGACTCAGAGTCTGAGTGTGTGGAAAAAAACCTCCTTTGCTGTGCCTTTCAAATCTGCCTCAGTTCAGAAGCCACAAAGCCTCCAGGATGCAAACAGATGCTTCTTGTGCACTCGGGCTGTGTTTGGCAGTGCCACTGGGACTCAGCATCACTCTGGGCAACAGAGCCTTTCAAATGTCCCTTTAGCCCACAGCCAGGAATGGTAAAGAACAACCAAAAGCACAGAAGTGAAGCTCTCTGCCCACAGACATCAATGGGAATTCTGTCCTTGACTCCACTGGAACCAGGCTCTCATCCAATGTATTTGCACTTCAGGCTTCCCGTGGTGAATAAATAGAAATGAGGAGTGCTGGCACCAGGGCTGTGAGTCAGACAATCAGGAATGTGCAGAATGCATTTCCCTAAAAGAATCAGGCTTTGAGGGCACTGCTGTGGAGATAGCCAGGGCTGTGGAAGTGCTCAGCCCCACAGCAGGAGTGGGGAGCAGGAGCAGCAGCCTCCTGCATGGTTTGCAGCCAGCAGGGCTAGAGGACCCCAAGAAGCTCTGCAGATCCAGAACTGCTCTCAGAACTGCTCCCAGAGCATCTGGGAATGCTGGGGAAAGAGGGCTGTGAAAAGAAGATTGTCCAAGCTGGGACAGCCCTTGTTGAAACCTGTCAGATATTTGAATAAAATATTCCATTTTTTCTGTTCAAGAGCTATTCATCTATCTAAATAGGCTAATTAGTTTTTTCTGATCACTCCAGAGTTTTCAGAGTTCTTCCCCATGAAGATAACAGAAACCTGTGGTGGAAATACAGCTCTCCATGGAAAGAGAGCTTGCTATTTTATTACTCAGAATTTACTATTTTATAACCCAGAGTTTACTATTTTATAACCCAAAGCAATATTTGGTGCCAAATAAGAATTTTTCCCCGTGACCCATGTGAAAGATTATGTCCTTCAGAGGAACTTACAACACTAGGCCAAAAAGCATTAGAAAAAGTATTTCCACAATTTTTACAATTGTTAATCGCTACCATGCTTTACAAACATGTGTTTGTCACTTCAGGATTTCTCCTCACATTAATTTACTCGGAGCTGCTTGATGCTACACTGTAATTTTCCATTAGGAACATTTGACTGGAAAAAAATAATCAAAGCTACGTGAGGCTGATTTTAAAATCATATCTACAACTCCTTTATGCTGCTGCTTTTTGTTGTTTGGTCTATCTTTTATCTGTTACATATTGGGAAAAAATACACGATCCCTATTAGTTATAAAAATCCCTGTTTTTTTTAGTCTCTGATTTAAACACTTCCACAGAATGCTTTATTTTGTATAGATCTGCACCTGTACCAACTGTACCAGTTTGGGGCATCATTTTGGAATAAAAATAAGTTAAAATATAATAATCAATGCTCAGAGCATCTTTATAATCAGAAACATTCTTCTAATTACTTTTTATAGCTCACATCTTCTCCCACGCAAAATAACCCCCATCTGCTTTGTCGAATGGATGGAGGAGAGATACCATTAAAACCAGGTAAAACTGGCATCCAGCTGTTCTAAAGGCAGGGTTTTCCTCTTTTCTCTCTATTTTTGGTTGGGTTTGGTGTTGTTTTTCTGTCATAAGTCATAGATCTGTGACAATTGTCCTTGCTATAATGACATTCCAGTTCTTCATCCACACCCATCACACCCAGCACAGCTCATGGATACTAACAGGAGTGCTGGAGCAGCCAGACCTGGCCCAGGCTGGCACTGATGCCACCAAGAAGTCCCACATTCCCCAGATAAGCAGCTGCTCTAAGAGCCCTCAAGGGAGCTGTGTCAGAAATCCCAGAGGTTTTCCTTCTTTGGGTCATCCTCGCCTCCCTTTTTTTCTTTACTTCTCTGCAGGGAGCTCGGGTCTGTGCTTCACAGACTTTCCATGTCTGCAGTTGCTCAGATTCCCTTGTTGTGGTTTCTTGGGAGCATTCCTGAACTGTGAACTCGTTAATTCTTCCAGATCCTTCCAGCAGTGAAAGCAGCCCAGGAGCCTGGTGTTCCCCCCTCGATGAGGACAGACAGAGCCCAGCTGGTTTGCATGTGGAGCCTGAGCTCCCAGCAGCTGCTGATCCTATCCCAGCAGGATCGAACTCCACATTTTCCTGCAGAAACATCATCACTCCAGAGCTCCCCAAAATAATCCCAGCAGCTGCTTTCCTGGCTTTGTTGATGCAGATACCCCAGAGTGAGATATATGGGTGCGTGTGCCCTTTTCCTTCCTTTTAATACCCATTTAATCCTGTTTACTGTTTTCCTCTTTAAGCCAAACTATCCTTTCAAGCATTTCAGCCAGCTGCCTGTGAGAGTTTTGTGGAAAAGTAGGTATCCACACAGCTAGGGAGCTGTTTCCTGCCCAGCGTGAGGGCTGAGCATGCCCTGAGCAGGGAGGACACCAGGGAAGGTGATCCATTGATGGCCCATGGACCACAGCTCCTGATTCGGGGTGGATGTGTTGTCACAGTGACAGGATCTTGTTCTGCCTGTGTTCAGGTCAGACAGAGCTTCTGCAGCTGTGGACTTGTCATGGAATCACAGGTTGGAAGGGCTGGAAGGGACATTAAAGCTCCTTTCATCCCACCCCCTGCCATAGGCAGGGACACCTCCCGCTGTCCCCAGGCTGCTCCCAGCCCCATCCAACCTGGCCTTGGGCACTGCCAGGGATCCAGGGGCAGCCACAGCTGCTCTGGGCACCCTGTGCCAGGGTCTCTCACCCTCCCAGGGAGCAATTCCTGCCCAATATCCCATCTAATCATGCCTTCTGTCAGTTTGAAGCCATTCCCCTTTTCCTGTCACTCCAGGCTGCTGTCAACAGCCTCTCTCTCTTTTGGCTCCCTTAAGGCCACAATTAGGTCACCCCTGGTCTCTTCTCCAGGCTGAACAATCCCAATTATCTCAGCCTTTTCCCACAGGAGAGGTTCTCCATCTCTCTGATCATCTTGATATCCCTGCTCCTTTTGTCCAAACTAATGAGGTCTGCAGAGATTTGGCCTGTGCTGCCTCAGGCACAGAGCCCTACACAGTTCTGTGCCTTTTGGTCACTTCAGAGCTGAACAAGCTCATATTGAACCACATAGGCATAATCTTAAACACCCTCCAAAACTGCAACCCAGCTCCTCATTTTCCTCAGGCTGATCATGTTAAGGTTACTGTTTGTTTTGATGTCACCATGGTGATTACCTGGGCAGGTGTCTCTGATTCAGATGATGTGGTTTAAAACTATTAGCCCAAGGTAACAATATATTCTCCTCCAGAATGAGTGTTTGTAATGGTGCTCACCAGGCTTCCAGCTGTGCTTCCCAAAGACCTCCCAGGCTCTTGGGGAGGTGCAACAGCTGCCAGGGCCGTGGGCAGGGGTGGCTCTTCTGAGGAAGATGCTGATGCATCAGTTCCTCCTCAAGAGGTTCTGGTTACATGGCAGGAGACTGGAAAAAAAAATCTCCCCCTCCTCAACAGGGCAAGGGAAGAAGACAAGATGGAAAATGTGTAGGTTGAGATAAAGGCAGGGAAATCTCTTAGCAACTGCAGCCATTGGCAAAACATATATTTAAAAAAAATAATGTATTGCTGATTAAAATAGATTGAGAAAGAGGAATTAAAAGATCTTTGCCTACCCCACCCCTGTATTCACAGGCTCAGCTTCACTCCTGACTCCTCTGCTGCCCCCGAGCCCTGCACAGCGCAGGCAGCCAGGGGATGGAGGGTGATGGTCAGTCCACCACTCTTCACCGACTCTCTTCCCTCCTTACATTTTACACCTGTTCCTGTGTGGGTGTCGTCCACAGGCCACAGTTTCTGTCAGAAAACACCAAATACTTCCCTGCTGCAGCCTGGGCTCCCTGCAGGGTCCATGCTCTGCTCTGCTCCTCTCCCCAGGCTGCAGCAGAATCCCTGCTCCTCCTCCTCCTTTGCTGACCTGGGTGTTTGCAGGGCTGCTTCCTCACCCGTTTCTCCTCACCCTCATTGTCTGGCTGGCATTTTGCCTCTTTTTAACTCAAATTTTTCACCCAGGCAACTCCTGGTAACTCCCAGGCTCAGCAGTGCCCTGCTCTGAGGAGGCTGAAAAAGCTGTGCCGGGCATGGGGCAGCCCTGGCCTGTCCCCACAGAGACCCTCACACCCTCCCTATACCTAAATCATTACCTTAACCATGCCCTAAACACCCAGCACACATTTTTATTTCAAATGTGAGCTGTTTTTTTTTTTTTTTTAATTTTGTGTCTTTTCCCTGAAGCACAAAAATTCTGTACAAATGGAAATGCCCATGACACTCTTCATTAAAATGTTTCATTCATTTTTCACTCCCAGCCATGAGAATTTTATTCAAGTGCCCTTGAGCTCTGAGAGCTGAGATAAGTCTACAAATATTAATGATTTTCTAATGATTTAATGAGTTTTGATGCAGTCCTCACCCTCTCTTCTGATGACCCCCGTAGGGTCAAGGCCTGGTGCTGCTGAAGTACCTGGAGACGATTCTGGCATCTGTTTTATTGAGGGTCAAACCCAAAGCTGTTGTTTATGGGAATAATTACTGGAGGAATCCATAACTAGCTGCAGTTTTGGCTGGGCCACATAAAAACTGAATTTTCTTCCTTCCTCTCTCTTCCTGTGGGTACAACACCCTCCACGCTGCCGAGCAGCACCGAGCAGGGAGGTGCCCCTGCCATGGCAGGGGTGGGATGGGATGAGATTTAATGTCCTTTCCCAAACCATTCCATGATTGTAACAATTCACCTCCAAAGGCCAACCAAAGGTTGCAACCCAGCAAATGCCCACTGGGACAGGCTGGCACTAAACCTGAGCTGATAAAGCCTGGCCTGCACGCCCTGGGATGTCAGTGTCCCGAGCCTGATCGAGCTTCCAGCTGAATCTGCCTCCTGCCAAGGCTCCCTGTTCCACAGAAACCCCGGCCCTGACGCAACGGCCCTCGGGACGTGCGGAATCCTGCAGGAGAGCACGGCCAGCCCGTGCCAGCCCGGCCTGGCTGGTGATGAATAACCCAACATCCACCTTCCCCCCGCAGCTCCCAGCCCGTGAGTCAGCACCCCGAGCCCAGCCGTCCCAGCAGCACACGCTAACACAACTTCCACTGCTTTTTTAGGTCATCCCGAGCTGCTGCGTGGCCAGAGGCCAAATCACATTGGCGGGGTTGAGCCAAGCCCTGCTCTGAGATGCTCCCCGTGCTCCGCTTGCTTCCTCCTCCTCCGCCACCTCCGCGTGGCACTCCTGGGGCAACGCGGGACAGCTCTGTCCCAAAAACGCAGCTGGAGCTTGGCTTTCAGGGCTGGCAAGGCAGGGAAATCACTCCCCAGCACAGCTGGGACTCCAGTCAGAGCGTAGCTGGGGAGTTTGGGCCCGTGCTAAGGTTTCCTCCGGCGTTTGAACAATGTTTTCGCGTGACTGTGCATCCGGTGAGAGCGTTGTGGCCCACGGCCTTCGGCGTGGTGCAATCTCCTGTGCCTCCATAAATCTCCCAGGCCTTCTGACTAATCCTGCCTGGGCCCACGGAGCAGCCTCGAGCCAGGAATGCTGCTCAGATGCAGAGGAGGGAGGTTTTTCTCTCAAGGTCACCTCAGAATCTCTCGATTCCTTGCAGTGAAGCACTTCTGAAGACACAAAAAGACCTTTCCCACTCTTCTTGCCCAAGGACAGAAATAAAAGGGATTTTAATGTCAACCTTAGTCACATCTTTCTTGCTGAGCATGCTTTGTGTTTGTCGTCAGTTCAGTGATATCCCCGTTGCTAACAAAATATTAAAGAGCAAAGAAAACCCAACCCTTAACCCAGTTACAACTTGAAATATCAATGGATGACTCTAGGAAGGGTGGAAAACTTCAGCTGAAAAGGACAATTAATGGTATAGGATTCATCTGGGCTTAACCTTTACTTATTTCTGTGCTCCCAAATAGAGACCTCGCTGCAGAAATAAATAAGTGGACTTAGCTAAAAATGTGTATTCAACAATTTCTCCCCAGCCAGAAACCCTGTGTGGTTTCCTGCCACTCTTTCTCACCTGGGAACCCCCAGCCTCCATCCTGCCTTACAGAGGTGCCACAAAGCAAAATGTCTTCAACGTTAGGAGGTTCTCTTTTAATTTCAAACCAAATGACATTTCTATCCTGATTTCAGGGCAAGAAAAGCAGACAAAGTTCTGGACAGGCTGAAAAATATCCCTTTAAATTCTACTTCTGTCTCAATTATAGGTTTTCAATTCCACTTATGTCAACACCTCATTTACCCCTAATCTATTCATGTCTCCAGCTGCAGCTGAGGTGAGAACCCACACATTTAGAATAAAAACCCTCAAAGAACTGAGTAAATAAGGACAGGTTCTTGATCCTATGCCCAGCTAGCTGGGATTACTGAGTAATGCAAACACTCCATTAATTATCACCGTAACAAAGGAGGCCTCTCATAAGGTTTTGCAGGAGGACACCAACTACATCAAGCAGCAGATCACTGAGATATTAAAAACTACAAGAGAGAGGTGGAGCATGAAGAAAATTCAGTGCTTAATTCTGGACTGAAACGATTTTTTTTTTTTTTTTAATTTCTGGACTGAAAGGAGATGTATATTTCTCAGAGGCCATCAGTGCAGGTGAATCCCATCTCCCACAAATCTGAGGAGACAAGTTGTGCTGTCCTTTTCCACCCAAGGCAAACAGCCAAAGCCATTCAGGGTGAAGAAGATTCAGGATCAATACTCAGAGCTGCTGGATTTGAAGCAAGGATGGGAACCCTGGAGCCCAAGCTCCCACAGCAGCCACTAATTATCAGCTGGCAGCCTCTCAGCTTCTCCTCATGAGCTTGCTCTGCATTGTGTCACTGGCTAAATATTTATTGGAGCAAGGACAGGAAGCTGTTCCCATATTTTTATCATATTTCATATCAAGTGGAGCATTTGGAATGGGAGGGCAGCTCACCCCAGATGAGCTGCTAGACCAGACTCAAACCAAGTCTTTAAGCCAGCCAGAAGAATTTGCCACAGAGCCTCTGGGTAAAATGGAACACTTTCACCTGAGCCTTTTTCCCAGCAGGTCAAAGCACTCTCTAAGTTCAGCTGTTGAATCACACACAAGAGAAGGCAAAACCTCTTACCTGTGAAAGAGCTGCCAGCTTCATTAATGTGGTCAAGGAGGAGCAGAAATAAGCAGAAATGTAATCACTGTTGATTTTAGGAGTTTAAAATGTTCAGAGATTTGAGGTACATCAGAGCAAGCTGGCAGCTGAGTGAGAGTAAAAGGAATAACGGCAGAAAATTTCTGTGTTCAGAGGGGTACACCAAGTCCTACAGGAAAGCTTCCTCTCCTGCCTGGAGTTATAAAATCAAGTTCTCCTCAGTGTGCAAAATCAGCTTTCTCAGGATTTCCCCATTACATGAGGAGAGCAGAGGAATCATCTGTCCTAATTTTAACCATATCAGGATTCTATGAAATACTGCGTGCGCATTTTTAATTCTTATTTCAGATGAGTATCTAAATGTGAAAAGTGTGTCCTTGACACCATCCATGACTGAGTGGGTAAAAAAGGAGCAGAAAAGTTCACTTGTCATGAAAGTCCCACTTTTATGTTGCTCCTCAAATCTAGAAAAGGGCAATGAACTTTTCTGGAGTTCCCAGTCTGGGCACTTCTTCAGTAGCAGCAAAGCAACAATAAAAGCTGGTGGATAACAATATGCAGGCTGGATTTTTATGAGGTTTATTTCTTAACAAGATGTTGATTCATTTGTAAATGAGGAACATGGTTTGTTGTGTAATCTCCTTTTACACATCAGTCAAACTTCAAATGGAGAAAATTAAATACTGCCTCACGTACCGAGGAGAGGAGATCCTCTTTCAATTAGAAATTGTTTTGTCTGAGAGTTGGGATATTTTTTTGGTCCCAGCACATCACAAGTGTGCCAAGAACATACAAATAAAATACAAACAATATTTATTTCAGCAAAATAAAAAGCCAAGATTTGGTTTGAATTTAGAACAGCAAAGAGGTGATTGTTTCCATTGTAGTTGTGTTACTCATATGAGCTCCACACCAACCACAAAACTCTCCTGGTTTCTGCTGGAGTTAATTTTCATCCTAGAAGCTGATACACTCTTTTATTGTTGTTATTTTATTTCTTTGATTTTCCCTTCCTTTCCTATCCAGTTAAACTCTCCTTATCTCACCTTGTTTTACTGTATTCCCCAATTCTCTCCCCCATCCCACCAAGGGGAAGGAGTGAATGTCTGTGTGGCGCTCCTTGTCTATTGGGCTAATCCACACCATCTCCTCAGACCCCAAAAATCTGCACAGACTTAGGTTTGCTTTCACAGTGAGAGAAATAAAGAGTGGCAACCACATCAGACACATTCCCTGGGGTCACCCACCAATCCTTATTTCCCAGAGAAAACAGCCTCATGCTTCAGGCACCAAAAGTGACTTATCCAGAACCTGCTGCAGGCTTTTCTCCCTGGGTGCTGGCCCTGCTGCTGCCCCAGAACAGCACAGCTGCTCAAAGATGCAAAATGGTTTTAATCTGAAAGGTGAGAGGCTTAGATCAGATTTCAAGAAGAAATTCTTTACTCAGAGGGTGGGCAGGCCCTGGCACAGGGTGCCCAGAGCAGCTGTGGCTGCCCCTGGATCCCTGGCAGTGCCCAAGGCCAGGCTGGACAGGGCTGGGAACAGCCTGGGACAGTGGGACGTGTCCCTGCCTATGGCAGGGGGTCAGGTGAGAAGAATTTCTCTTCCAACCCAAACAAGCCTGGCATTCCATGATTTTAAGATATACCATGAAGGTTTATAATGTATGATGGAATTTGTGGTATTCAGATGATTTTGAAATTGTAGAAAGTTTCTGGTTTTGCATTCTGTAGTTAAAGAAGAAGTTGTAAATTGTTTTTAAGGTTGTTTATTTATTTTTTTTGTGTTGGTTTTTAAGTTGTTTATTTTTGTTTATCTATAATATGTTCTGCTGCTCTGCCATAGGTTTATCTTGCAGGGGTGTGTGGGGCTCTGCCCCTTAGTGGGATGTTACAAACATTAATAGCAGAAACTACCTGTGCTATATTTACAATAATGTGTTAATATCTATTATTTTCATAGAACAGTGAGGCTCTAGCTTAAACTAATAGAAAAATGTTAACACTACAGTGAAACATGGAGGGCATGAAGAAGAAGGACAATACACTTAATTTCTTCTATTTTGTCTCCTTTGGACCTCTTATCTAGAATCTTAAAATTTTACTTTTGCGCCCGTGCCACACTTAATTATTACTCATATCAAACACTCAGAGCTGGTAATTCATCCTGTAAGATTGAAAACTCTTTTCCATGGGCAGAGATCACAGCCAGTGTCTCTGGGGGCTCTGTCCAGGGGGGTTCCTGACCCCTGCCAGGGTCCCAGACCTGCCAGGGCAGCCAGAGGGAAGCCCTGGATTCCCACAATAATGAGGTGTAAACATCCACCTGCCTTCAGCAGCTGAGAGCACCAGACCAAGTCATTTATAATGTCACGATGAAAATCTGCAAATTGTGCAAAAGGCCTCAGCAAAGTCTCTGGAAGGGCTGTGAAAACTGGATTGAGTTTCCTCTAAGCTGCTATTACACTTGAACTGAAGGGCTGACAGAAAGAAAAATCAGCATTTTAAGGAAGAAAATATTAGCTCTGAAAGAATGAGCACATTGCAAAACAAGTCTTGTGGAAATCTTAATGACACCAGAAGCAGCTCCTGGTTAGGGAAATGGATAGCAGAGCCCTGTGCAGCACTCACCACCTGCTCGTGCTCTGACACTCAGGGTAATTAGGCAGAACAAACTGCTGGAGGGAATGGAGCAAAGACATGCAGGAAAACATGGATTTCAGGAGACAGAGAGACAAAGTGATCTTTATCACTCCTAAATTAAACCAAGGGGTACAGCGGTGTGCACATTTAGCCTGATTTCTCTTCTCATTGAAACAGAAAAAATTACTTCCAGTAAGGTTTTCCATTAAAAGGCTGGTTGTCAAAGTCACTTTGGTGAGGATTACTCAAAGGCTGCCCCTGCTATGACTTTTTGTCATTTCAGGAGCCTGAGGTTTGTCTGCTGTTGGTTGAGCCCATTAGAGTGGCCCCATTAGAGCTCAAGAAAGCAGAACTCATCTCCCTTCACTGCTGATCCCATTGAAGAGCCCACAGAGCAGAGACATTTAGAGTGATTAACCAGTGTTTTGCTATGAAGGGGACAATCCTAAAACTTTTCTGAAATAAGGTTTTTGTCTCTGTATTCTTACAACACTTTCATCTTCCTCATATTGTCCCATGTGGCTGCTAATTCTTCTCCCAGTTTTGATTTTACAGAGGAGAGAAAATGCAGGGAAGTTCTGGTGTGCCTACACAACCTATCTTTTTCTCCTAAATGGAATATTCTTGGTTGTTAAAACAAAAAAAAAAGAAAAGTCTTGCCTTAATCATTCACCCTCATTCCTTTGTTAGTCAGGTGTGTGCATCTTTCCAGCAAGGGATGCTCAGTCCATCATGATTTTAATTGGATCCACAAATTTAAAAAGATCCTCTTTTCCCCCAAACCATGCATCAGACCTGACTGGTTTTGCCTTCTGGAGTAATCCTGCTCCTTCCGATTTTCCTTCTCCTTACAGCCTGTTTCCACTTTGTTCACTGGGGTAGTCTAGAAGTAAAATTTTGAGCAGGAAAACTCAATTTATTTTGACTTCCTTTCTGTAATGTACTTGAAAATTTTTTCCTATTTCACAAAAATGGTGTTAAAACCTACTAGGCTGTTGCAACACTCAGAGAATGTTCTGCCAAATACCTCAGAACTTACAAATCTGTAAACCAAATTAGTCCAGCATTAATTCTCCGAAATGCTCTGCTTCCTTCTGGTGCCGAGCAGAGCTCTGGCCCGTTTTTCCATACGAGGCAGACAGGGATGATTTGCAGGGGCAATGAACGTCACTGCAAATTTCTCAGACTCCGACTCAGTGCGAAAGCCAGGCCAAGACCAGGATGTTTAACACATGAGAGCATCGGGGCTAAACCAAGTCAGGGCTGCATCTGCACAGGGCATGGATCCCACCAACATGGAAACGTCTCTGGGAGTGCAAGTGGGATGTTGGGAGGAGGGAAATTCATGTCTGCCATCTGTGCCCAGACCAGGAATGTGGGGCAATCCCATCACAGATGGAAGTGGAACACAAGATCTGAATGAGAGGAACATCTCACTGTGGTCCTCAACTTCCTCCCCAGGGGCAGCTCCAGCTCTGCTCTGGGACAGGGACAGGAGCCAGGAACGGCTGGAGCTGGGCCAGGGCAGCTCAGGCTGGAGAGCAGGAAAGGTTCTTCCCCCAGAGGTGCTGGCACTGCCCAGGCTGCCCAGGGAATGGGCACGGCCCCGAGGCTGCCAGAGCTCCAGGAGCCTTTGGCCAGCGCTGCCAGGGGTGCCCAGGGTGGTGTTTTTTGGGGTCTGGGCACGGCCAGGGGCTGGGCTGGATGATCCTTGGGGTCCCTTCCAGCTCAGGGTATTCTGTGATTCTCTGAGAATGACATTGCATCAGTGCATTGGCTGTCAGAGTTGTTATTTTGGACAGTGAGAAGTGGCTGAACAGCAGATCCCAGAGGGTTGGAATCAGTGGCACAGGGTGAGGTTGGAGGCCTGTCACTGCTGCTGTCCCCCAGGGCTCAGTACTGTTTAATTATTGTTTAATTAATACTGTTTCAATATTTTTAAAGTAATTTATCAATGGCTTGGATGAGAGGTTGGTGCCTTCTCAGCACCTTAGTGATGACACAAATCTGGGAGGAGGGGCCGATACCCCAAGTGCTGAGCAGCCCTTCAGAGGCACCTCAGCTCAGTTGAGAGGGACAGAGAAAAACTGTCTGAACTTCAACGAGAGCAAATAAAGGGTCCTGAACTGATGCCTCAGGTTTGAGCTTTTCTATTTTTCACATTCTGTGCTGCTTTAGTCTGTGGGTCTGGGCTCCATCTGAGGGGATGGTGAGCTCTGCACAGAGCAGGGAGACAAAACAATTCCTGCTCCAGCTGGGCACCAAGGACAAATGATCCAAATCTCAGCCCAGGAACACAAACACCGTGGGCTGGAGAGAGAAAAACAAGCAGGGTGGGACTGCCTGGGCTAAAGCTGGAATGGGACAATGAACTCCAAGGTGCCAATGGAGCAGAACTGATCCCAGGGAGAGCCCCCGGGAGCGCTCGTGCATTTTGGGACCATTTTGGTTCATCTTGGGTGCAGCCCTGGCTGGGCTCTGGTGCTGCCCAAGGTGGATCCGTGGAGACCCTTTAATCAATCCCTACTTTATTCTTTAGCTCTGTCCAGGCTCTGTCCAGGCTCTGCTCTAGGGCAGCCTTCTCAAGGCATCAGCAGCTGGGGAAGAACAACCCCACTTACCCGTACGGGCTGGGGGCTGACCTGCATTAATCACCACATTCACCATATCTCACACCTTCACCTGTGCTCTGTAACATGTTCTGGAGCTTTCAACTTTCACCAGAACATTCCATTACAAAAGCTGACCAAACAAAGAAAAAAAAATTATTGATCCATCTTAGAGAAAAAGTAAAATTTCAAAGGGATGTTTTTTTTCATGCCAAATTAGGACGAAATCAAACTATTTTCATTCCATTCAGACAATGAAATCAAACAATTTTCATCCTCTTCAGACAACAAAATATCAGTCCAAGACATCACTAAAAAATTAGTGGCCATTGCACTCCCAAGAATTGTGCTAAAGTGGGGTCAAGCCACTGCTCAAACCGTCCCGTGTCAGGACAGAATTTTAATCAGCAAGACAGTCAATCTTTCTTATCAGAGCTGCACCACTTTTAGATAAGTAGCTGAGCCTGACCTGGTCACCCTCCTAAATGGGACTGAGTTACCACAATTCTCGTTTCCAAGAAGAGGATGGCTTGAATGTGACTTCATCCAGTCTAGCCTGGGACACTTCCCTTCCCTTATTTTCCACCACTGGTTCTGGTTAGGGGCAGAGAACTCTTCCAGATATATTTAATCGAAATTCCTCCATTTCCAAGAACAGCTTTGGAAATCTACCAAGGTTTTAAAAAGCTCCCAATCACCACCTCAGCCTTCTTCTCTTCCCTGCATCAAATGAGCTTTATGTTTATTAGAGAATCCCAGCAGTGTTTGCAGCTTGACTCTGGGAAACTGAGCACTGACACTTCCTGCTAACACCACCTGCACTGGATGCATTTGAAGGGGAATTTTTGAAGATGTTGCTGCCAACAGGAAGAAGCCATAAGGCAAAACACACCACTTGGAAAATCCCATTGCAGGAGGCCAAAGAACAACTGTGGCTATTTCCACATCTGAAGATTAATAGAAGTTTTTCTTATGATTTCCCTTTGGGTCTGGGTTTTCATTGGTTGTTTGTTTGGAGGTGACTTGGATGATTGGTTTTTAAGTACCTTTTTAAAGCTCAAAAAACAGCTGCTGGAATGGAGATTTCCTCTGAAGGTTTTCAGAGTGTGCCTGCAGCAAGGGCAGCTCTTATACCACCAGTGCAGATCATACTGCTCAGCAAATCCCTGCACTTGGACAAATCTGGGTTCAGAAGGTCAAAAAGAAATTGCTGCAAGCTTCCCATCGGAAGACTATCAACCTGCTTTATTATGATTTCAGGTTTAGTTTATTTTACTGTCTTTAAAATAACTAAGTCTCATTTTTCTCATAATAAATATATTTAAGTCTCTGGGAAACAGCTCATTACCAGAAAAAAAAAAAAAAAAAAAAAAGCCCAAAAAAAGTAAGCCAAAAAGCAATCAGAAACCATTTGTAAAGCATCTTCCCCTGGAAATTCAGTGCTCTTAATTGCTGTGTTGCACTGATAATTTTTCTTCATTAGCAGGGAAGGAAACAAGAGTCCCATTTGTACCCAAGAGCAAAGTTGATCCCAATGTCTAAATACAACTCCAAGCTCTGACACACCACCTGATCAGAGTTGTTTCATTGTCTTATTTCCATTAAAAGAGGAAGCTGAAAGCCATGGTTATTTGTCACTGCCTGGATTTAGAGTGCCTCTCCAGGAATGTTTTCTCTCTAAACATTTTGGTTTGTAAATAAACAAGTTTCAACTACAGTTGTTTGCATCACAGTAAAATAAATGAATGCTTCAATGCATCTTCATCTGCTGTACAAAAAAACCTCACTGAAAATATAAACAGATCCATACTCACTCCTCAGGCCATTAATACCTCTGTCAGCAAACACCTGAGGCAGAAATATTACTGGAGAATGTTCACATTTTAGAATTTGGTCATTACCACAGCAAGAACTGCTAAGCCCAGCCTAAAGTGGACTTTAAGGGAGGACTTTTGTCAAAAATCCACTGTTTCAGCATACTAAGTTGAAAAATACCCTGGCAGATGGTTGAGCATTATCTGTCCCCAAATCTCGCTCATCACTAACGCTGCCGGGTTTCTGCCACTTCTGTTAAAGACAGTCTGAAGTGACAATCCAAAGCACAATTTTGTTTGGCCAACTGTGCTCACAGAGCCTCCCTGGGAACACCACAGACTTCCCAACCTTCCTCAAAGTCCACAGCAGCTACTTCTTGAAGATGTCTGGGGAAGAGAGGGGAACTCATTCACCCCAAAGTGTTTCTGATACTATTTCTCAGCTCTTCTCTCATTAGAGTGCCTGAGGGAATCTGGGCCAGGCTCTGAGGTAGATAATGGTGTGGGTGGTGACTGATGTCAGGAGAACCAGCTGGAGCTTTGAGTTTGGGCACGGATGAACCAGCAGAGCAGAGAAGACATGAACTTGGATGGTGTCAGCACTGTCTCCTCTTTAGCTGATTATTTAAAATTAGAGAACAGGAACCAGCCCAGGCAAGCCAGGGCAGCTTTTGAGGAACACAGCCCTAAACTGCTCACTTGTCCTTGGAGCAGGCAGGCAAGAAACCACAGCTTTCCTGCTAGACCCAGAAATCCAAGGGATGCTAAGCATGAGAGAATTTTTTCCTTGGAAACTCAGAGGGTAATTACTTCACAGTGCCTTTTACCTCCTTGGGACAGAATTACCTTCACAGTGCCTTTTACCTCCATGGGACAGATTGTGAAGCCTTTTAGCTGTCTGGTTTTTAGGTCGGTCCACAGCTGTGTTTGGTGAAAAGGCCAGAGGCTCCTCATCTTCCTGGTCCTGCCCAGTGTGCTTTGAACAATCAGAACAATCCAGGGGGATGTGACAAATCCAGTCAGGGAGAGCAGAGTTTCACCATGCCCTGCTTTCCAGAGCAATGGCCTCAAACTCAGGTACCACTTACATCCCTGACATCATGAGGGTGGGCAGGCCCTGGCACAGGTGCCCAGAGCAGCTGTGGCTGCCCCTGGATCCCTGGAAGTGTCCAAGGCCAGGCTGGACAGGGCTGGGAGCAGCATGGGATTATTGAAGGTTTCCCTTCCCATGGCTGGAAGTGAATTGGGATGAACTTCAATGTCCCTTTTAACCCAAATCATCCTGTGCCTCTCTGATTCACTTGGATTGGCAGAGATGGTTTGATGGTTGCACTCAGTGACCTCAGAGCTCTTTTCCAACCTAAATGTCTGTGCAGTTCTAACTTGGGGGCTGCCCTTCAGCTTTGCCCTGGCTTTTTGTCTACAATTACATTCCCTGCCAATGTGTTTAGGCTTTCCCACCTTTTGTCACATCTGGAAGTTAAACATTTCCCTCCCCTTAAGAGAAAATTTCCAGGAATTTCTAGAGGTGCTCAGCATTGTCGCACCCATAATTATTTTCTGCACAACACACAATTTCAACAATTAAATTATTTTTCCAAGGAAGACTCCGTGGTGTTTGCATTAATAATACAAATCCCTGCAAAAGCTATCAAGTATCAGCAGTGATCCTGCTCCCTCCTGAGATGTTTTTCTGTTAAAGACATTACTGTCTCACAGGAAATCATTACTTTTCATCCATACACTACCTACCTCATACTTTTTGGTCACATTATTATCAAAAGCTAAACTCAAAATTATGCCTTAGCTGGGATGGTCATTACCTGTTTGTACAGGCAAGGTACCCCATTCATGCACCGACCACACAGAGACATCCCCCTGGAAAATGCAAACACACTGGAACTTCCTTATTTCTTTTAAAAATAGGCTGGAATAAAGGGCTCCTTCATTCGAGGGAAATACCGAGGAAATCGGAGCATTTTGTGCCCCCTTCCTTTGGATTACCTGCTAACATCTCCATTTCATTCCAAAAGCTGACTTAGGTTTGGGCAGTAAGGGATGAAATTCCCCCTTCCCAGCAGGAAAAGCAGCAGGGGTGTCCAGGGATGAGCCCAGAGGAGGCTGTGAGCACACCTGGGACCTGCACAGAGCAGAGCAGCTCCCCCTGCACTCCCTGCACAGCCTGTCCTTGCCAGCACAGCTGCTCTGCTCTCCCTCCTTACCTACAGCACTTCTTGGCAGGGGAGTGGTGAAGAAATGTGCAAGAGATTTTACAGAGAATTCTGTGAGCCCGAGAGAAGTTTGATAAGAGGATCCATGTTCACCCCTGGAAGAATTTTCTACCGAGACCATTGACATAGAAACCAAGAAGGAAAGAAGGAGACATAAGAGAAACCTGCCACTGCCTGTTCCAATCAGCAATTTGTATTTCCTGACCAATGAGTAAAGCATAAACTTGTGAGTTTGTAAGAATGTATAAAAAGCATGAATGCTACAATAAAAACAGTTTGAAGCCTTCTGAAAATGAAGTGTGCTGCTTTGTACTGTCCATGTCTCAACTACAAAGAAAGTACTGAGAGCAAAATGCAGCTCCCTATCCATGGCAGCATCACAATCTGTAACCAGCTCAGTCATTTCCTACACAAAACAAGTTGGGGAAGAGGCGAGAGTCTGAAAACCAGACTGAACTCTGTGAATCAGAAATGTGTCAAAAAATATTCATTCATTCATTCATTCATTCATTCATTCATTCATTCATTCACACATGTAAATATTATGGGTTTTGTTATATGAACTTAGAATCACAGAATGGTAAATGTTGGAAGGAACCCCAAAACTCACCTCATCCCACCTCTGCCAAGGGCAGGGACACCTCCCACCATCCCAGGTTGATCCAAGCCCTGTCCAGCCTGGCCTTGGGCACTGCCAGGGATCCAGGGGCAGCCACAGCTGCTCTGGGCACCCTGTGCCAGGGCCTCACCACCCTCCTGAGTAAATGATTTGTTCCTAACATCCAGTCTAAACCTGTCCTCTTCCAGTTTAAAACCATCTTGTGTCTTTGAGCAGTTTGGGGAGCTGAGGGGCAGAGTCATCATTGCTCACCAGAAGATGGAACTGAAGAGGTTCAAGGTGAGGCACAGAACTGGCAGAAAGGCCAACAGCAAATCTTTATTCCTAAGTCTGTTCTTATATAATTTACATGTGAGAAAGGCTGGGTGGGAACAAGCAGTGGAGTGTAAATCCTGTGTTCACTTTTTAGTATTTCCATTCATGTTCACCATCCTTTGTAGAACTGGGCTGCAGGAGAGCTGCTCCTCCCTACAACATCCCTACTCCCCTCCAGGCCTGGAGCTGCACCACACATCCAGCAAGCAACCTGACCTTTGAGATAAATCACTTCAATGCCAGCACCAGTGACCAGCTTGTAATTCAAAACGCTTCATCATGTAACAGAAGTCTGACTGCCAGGGTCTGCCAGCTCTTGAAATCCAAAGAAGCCTGAGGACTGATACAGAAAGAGAATAAACCACACTCATTAAAGGGCTCCACTAGAGAAGCAGCACTGCAAATAACTGCCCACCTTCATTAAGTATTAAAACAAAGATTTTCTGCCACCTTGCTGGCCCTGCAAATCTGTTCCATCAATAAATTCCCTTCCCAAAGCACTGGTGAGCTGAACTGAAATACATTCACCCATTTTCCTATCTATGCAAGCAAGCCAGAGGAGCAGCATCTCATTTCTCAGCTTGAGAATCGCCTCCATCAAGAAAAAAAAAATCGATTTCTGCTAAACAGAAAACCAGTAAAGTTCATAAATCCCTGCCTTTACAGTTTCTAGGAGACAGAACAGGAACTGGAAATGAAAAAGTTTCTTATAAAGATCACAAGTCAACAACATTAATTATTGTAGTGCAACATCAATGGCTTATTAAGAGAAACTTTATACTGTTCTCATCTGGGACTCATTCAGCATCCCTGGTATCAGTCACTATGAAACAAAGAGAAAACCCAAATGGTCAGGCTCTCATTGCCTCCCTGGCTGAGCCCTCCCTCCCCTCTCTCATGTTCATGTCCTTTGTGCCTCATTCCATCTCCTTTCATTGCCCATTAGGGTGGACACCAAACTCATCTGTAGGTGTTATAAATGAAAATTTGTCCAGCAAAATTTAAAATAAAAAAATAAAATATTTATTTTGCAATCAAATTCTATCTAGCCAGCCACAAGGAAAGAACAGAGCCAAGCCCAGGGTCGGCCCTGGGTGTGCAACAAGGAGTCAGCCTCAGCAGAGGTTTTCCTCCATGCCCACACACCTCCATCCTGGCACAAGCGGTTTTTATAGGGAAAATTCCGCCTGAGGCCAAGATTTCGGCAATCAGTCTTTTCTTCCATTCCGAATCCATATGTTAATAAGATTTTCTTTTTTGGTGGTGAAGAAGAACAATTCAGTGTCAGGTGTTGGTGAATCCCTTTGATGAAATTTAGGGAACTCTGCATTCCCATGGATCTGCCCGAGGATTTCCATGAGATCCATCCCGGGTCACTCACACGATGATCAGTGCCTGGGGTCCCCTGTGTCTCTCCAGCCATGGCCCATCTCCCATCTCCTGGCCCAGCCACATCCTTTTACCTGTAAATCAGGTTTCAACATACACCAGGTTTCGCCTGCGAGGGTGGGGGGACTCCTAATACAAACATGTATACTCCAACAAATATTCAATATCACATCTATCATACTAGAGATGGTGTGAATTATATGTGCTACACATAACAGTAGGGTTTGCAGCTGGAAGTCAGAAATTCATAATCCTCCCAGGAAAGGGGAACCCAGTGATGGCTGGGACACTGCTCAGGGCAGTCAAGGGCAGCCCTGGGCGGGGGCAGATGGAATTTGTGTCCTTATGGGAAGCAGAGGCACACGAGGGGAGGTTGGTTGGATGCTGGGTGTCAGACCAGGGCTCATTGAGTCATTGCAAAGCTGGAGGTCGGACAGGGAGCCCCGGGCCCTTGTTCCCTGCTCTAATCAATTCACCACTTCTCCTCTCCAGGATTTATTTTGTCTCTCTTGGCCGGTTCTCAGCTGCTGTGTAAGGAGGGCATTATATCTACTTGTGATGGGGGCTAATTCCTCCCTGACACTCGCTGGTGGCTATAACGTGACCCAGCGCCACTGAGATAATCAGGCCATTGTCTCAGCGTGTTAATTGAGACAAATGGCACTAATGAGTCACGTTTAGGTGTCTGCTTGGGTTTCCTTGTTTTCTGCTCCTAGATTAATGCCTCCATTCCTCCGAGGTGACTGCTGATGTTCTTCCTCTCTGAGGGCTGGTGCTGAGACCGTGAGTGTGCTATCTCACTTGCAAAATATTCTGCTTATTCAGATTTGCTATTTTCAGAGTCTTTGGGGAATTCTTTTTCCATGCCAAGGGGTTTTGAGGTTAAAAGCAGACGAGAAGAGCAGAAAACAACAGCTCCTCTTCTGCCCCCACTCTTTACACGTGAATCAAAAATGTGAACCCATCATTTACAAGCTTTGCCTTTTGGGATTCTGTTTCAATGAATTTATCAGCCAAACATTAGGCAGACGTTAGCCAGTGGCATTCCTGCCTGAGCTTGCAAGAGCCAGGAACATTTACTTACAGTGGATGACCAGTAGATGACCAGAGGGCAAGCAGAGCAAAACCAGTGGTACCTCAGTTGGCTACAGCAGAGTCTGATACTTGAGATTTGCCAGGTTCATATTTTCATCTTTGCAGGGGAATCAGCTCCTCACAAGCAGCTGCCTGAAAAAACACCACCTATATCACTCCTCCAGAGAGCAACCCCAGAGCTGACAAAGCAGGCAGTTAAAATTCGAGCTGAGACCCTAAGCCTGGATTATGAGATACTTCCTCACTAATGGATTGCTGAAACCTGGGATCCACTTTCCTTCCTCTCTCAACCCCAGCAGGCTGGGGAGGATTGCTTGGAGCTCTTTGGCTGTGTCTCGGGCATCTCTCAGTGCTGGGCTCAGCAGAGACACCCAGAGAACCTCTGTGATTTTATCCCACACATAGGAGCAGCGCTCACCCTCTTCACCTGCATTCTCTGCAGGCTCATGAAACTCTTTGCAAGTAGCCACGTGCTCCTGCCCATGCTCAACCTGGGCTTGGAGCACCCTGGTCCAGTGGAAAATGTCCCTGCCAGTGAATGTTCTTTAAGGTCCCTTCCAACCCAAACACTTTTATAACTCTATAATTCTAAGTTTAAGGCTGGCTAGACCTGAGCCTACCCCAGGCTAACATTCCTGCAGAGCCTTTTCCATGCACCTCCAAGCCCCAGGCTTGCTGCCACCTCAGCAGGGCTGCTCGGCTCCTAGACAGAGGCCAATTCATACTCAGGTGACTTAAACAGGCACTTAAAATCAGCCATAAAGCCATAGAGACAGACTCTGCTTCTCTTCAGAAAGATCTATTTCTCTGTTTCACCAGGGGGGAGAAAGGAAATAAGCTCTTACAGAGACCCCTGCCATTTTTCTCTTCAAGGGCTTTATAATCCCACATATCATTTGGGCATATTCAGCAAATGTGGCTGAGTTCAACAGTTGCACATTTTCCCCTCAGAGGTCAACGAGTTCTCCCAAATCAAAATATTGTTTAGTGCTAAAAGCAGAAGCCAAACATGATATTAAAACTCGAGGATTTTTAGCACAGTGAAAGGCATTGAGAGAATGCCTCCTATTCAGTGGAAATTAAAATCTTCCCCAAGACATGCCCTGTGAATTAAGCCAAAGAATGCACAGAAGAAAAATCTCCCACAGAGCTGCACTGTAACCATCCATGGTCATGCTCAGCATCAGTAAATTACTGCACATCAGACACAGCCTCGAGGGAGTTCAGCAAAAGTTGTTAAAGGATTTAACGAAAGGACACAAATCTGTGTTTAGACAAAGCTCAAACCCAGGCTTGAAAAGTCACTAGGGTGGAATATAATCCCAAAGGCAGTGGCAGAGATGGTGAAAACCTGTCCCTTTTGGCAGCTTCTAAAAAAATTACCACATTAACCTTTGTAAGATCACAAATGTCATCAAACACTTCTGTGTCCCTGCCAACCACCTGCAGCTGGGGTTTCCACAGCGTCCCTCAAGTGACAAGAGGCACACAAAGATGGGAGATTTGCTCATATGGAATGGCTTCAAACTGCCAGAGAGCAGGTCTAGATGGGATATTGGGAATTAGGAATTGTTCCCTGTGAGGGTGTGAGGCCCTGGCACAGGTGCCCAGAGCAGCTGTGGCTGCCCCTGGATCCCTGGCAGTGCCCAAGGCCAGGTTGGACAGGGCTGGGAGCAGCCTGGGACAGTGGGAGGTGTCCCTGCCATGGCAGGGGTGGGATGAGATGAGATTTAAGGTCCGTTCCAACCCAAACCATTCTGGGATTCTGGGTTGCAGGACAGGATCTGTGTGGAGCTGAGGAAGAGGCAGCAGCAGAGGGGAGTTGAGCACTCCTGCATTTGGGTGTGAGCAGGAATAAACCATGAGGCTGTGATGCCTGGGAGTTTAGCTTTTCTATTTTTCACATTCTGTGCTGCTTTAGTCTGTGGGTCTGAGTTTCATCTGAGGGGATGGTGAGCTCTGCACAGAGCAGGGAGACAAAACAATTCCTGCTCCAGCTGGGCACCAAGGACAAATGATCCAAATCTCAGCCCAGGAGCACAAACACCGTGGGCTGGAGAGAGAAAAACAAGCAGGATGGGACTGCCTGGGCTGAAGCTGGAATGGGACAATGAACTCCAAGGTGCCAATGGAGCAGAACTGATCCCAGGGAGAGCCCCCGGGAGCGCTCGTGCATTTTGGGACCATTTTGGTTCATTTGGGTGCAGCCCTGGCTGGGCTCTGGTGCTGCCCAAGGTGGATCCATGAGGAGATCCTTTAATAAATCCCTGCTTTATTCTTTAGCTCTGTCCAGTCCCTGTTCTAGGGCAGCCCTCACAAGCATCAGCAGGACCCCCCTGATTTGGGGAAAGTCAGCAGCTGCCACCTGGGTGTCTCTTTGCTGGCCCCAAGCTAGTGGTTTCAGATGCCCTTTGTAACTGATTAAACCCCAGCCTCATCTGGATTTTGTTTTCAGCCTAGAAATACAAGACATAGCCACAATACAATCACATTGGAAAACATTCTGATGAAAAAAGTTTTTGCTTGATATGTGGCTGGACTGTCACTAAAATATTTGGCTGCCACTGTAAAGAAAGGGGAATCCCCTCTATGCTGGGCTGGCTAAAATGGACACAGCTTTATGGTCCTTCCTAAATAAGGACACAGCAGGATATTCAGTCTGAAACATGCAGAAAACACTTCCTTTCCCTCTCCATTGCAGTTTACTGTTATTTCCATCTGACTGTTCCAGGTTGGTCCTCTCTCAGGACATAAATTCCCAAGGGAAGCTCTAAATATCCAGACATTGCAAATAAAATGTCTTTGTAAGACTATTATTGAGCTGTTTTTACATAGCAGAGACTAACCAGGGCCTTTTACTGCCTCAGCAATCCAACTCTTTCAGTTTTGTCCCCACAACCACACTCCTCTTGCTCTACAAAGCTAAAAGGCTGAATTGTTTCAATGCACCAAACTGAGCCTTACTGCAGCTGGGGAAGAGCAAACATCACAAGAATTGAACTTGAACTTTATAAAGAGCAAGTGAAAGGTCACAGCTGCTATTTGACACCTGGAGTTTAATCAGGGGGGATGAGGAAAAGCCAGACACCCCCAAACCCTTTCCTTCCTTCAACCATTCCCTCGTGATGGGCCACAGCACACACAGCAAGCAGGGCTTGGGTACAGAATATTCCAATTCAATTCCCAAAGTCTTGAGGAGAAATAAAAAAAAATCTCATTTCTATGTGCAGAAGTGTTTTTCTTGATGAATTTGTGACCGAGTGCCCATTGAAGACCTTTCCTTCTTGCTGCCAAAACAAACACAATTCCTGTTCATTGTTTGAAGAACAATCAAATGATGCATTATTCAGCTTTCACTGGATTCATCTGACACTATACAATGGATTTGAAAAAAAGAAACAGCTAAAACAAATTAAACCAAAGGATTCAAAGTGAAGAGATGAAACACAAGCTGGACAGATGAAATAAGAGTTTGAAAGCCAAAACCAACATTAGCTGGAGAAGTGAAGGAAAAGTTTAATCTATCTTCTTTTAAATGCTGCCCACCCCTGTCTTGCCTCCTTCCCTACCCATCACAAATCTTCCTGTGGCATTCCCAGACACAATCCCAAGTCTTTCATTGAATTTGTAATACTGCAAAACCTCTGCAAGGACCACTGAACATCCAAGCTGAGACCTACAGCAACAAGAAAGAGATTTTTTTTTCTCTTGGAAACCCTTCAGAACCTTTCCTCTGCCCCTTTTATTTGCTTTGTCTGTTTTCAATGCAGGAACAGTTTTCAAAAAACAAAGGGTCCAGTGAATGATTTAATAAATTCTGGATTAAGTAAGAACTAAAATACGCCATAGACTTAATTTTAACAGCTGGAATATATATATATATATATATATATATACACAAATATATATATATATATACATATATCTTTTCAATGGGCTCTAAGAGGAGAGGAAGGAATTTAGAAAGGGAAGAGAGAGTGTTTAAAGACAGCAAAGCTCTGCTGCAGTTTTCCAGAGCCTCTATGGGGAAATATATATTCTCTAGAGGAAGGTGAATGAATGGGGACTACACACAGAATCATTTTACAGTGTGTGGTAGGGGAGGTGAAGGAAAAGGTGTTGGGTAACAGTGGCAGAAAGGGAAGAAAGGCTCTGGGGAAGGGGAGATGCCCAGGCAGGCACTGCCCTTGGCTCTCAGAGCAGATGCAGCAATT
Source organism: Taeniopygia guttata (assembly GCF_048771995.1). NCBI lineage: Eukaryota > Metazoa > Chordata > Aves > Passeriformes > Estrildidae > Taeniopygia > Taeniopygia guttata. The sequence continues at coordinate 3,105,818 of NC_133042.1, forward strand.
GCTGCCAGGAGCAGCCTGGGCTCTGTCACCGGGCATTGCCGGAGGGCTCTGTCACACTGAGCTCTTTGTAGTCCTGTCTGTCATGGTCTCCCTTTCTTCCCGGGGCTGGCAGGGATGCAAAGGGCAAGGAAAGACAGCGGAAACATTTCGGAGGGCTGAGAGACAGAAGGGAATCCCAGCAAAACAGATTTCCCCATGGGCTGCTGCCGGAGCTTGCCTCTAGGTCAGGGGTGGCTCCGTGTGGTGGAAAAGTCTCTCCTCCAACCCGAGCTTTCAAAGAAAAACTCAGAAGTCTTCTGTTGTCCAGTCTCAAGGCAGTTTATTTCACGTTATCTAAAAGATTTTCTTCTGGGGCTGCTGTGGTTTGCTCACAGCTCAGGCAGAGGCACACACACACCCTGACATCCTCTCTGACTCCCGACTGCTTCTTCTCTCCCCCTCTGCCCAGGGCTGCTGCTGTCTTTTATATGGTACATTACGTGTTCCATGGTTACAGTTTTTCCCCAATGCCTATTACCTATATTAAATGGTGCTTTTCTATCTTTTATATGGTACATTACGTGTTACATGGTTACAGTTTTTCCCCAATGCCTATTACCTATATTAAATGGTGCCTTTCTACTCTAAACCAATCTGTGAGTGCCAACATCACCAAGAACATGGAGGTAAGGAAGGAGAAAGAGGGAGGACAGGACAGGCCCAAATCCCTCCATCTTAAACCCTCTGACCCCCATGTACAAAACCAAAACCCCCCCGTACAGCACTCAAAAATTCTTCCCTCTACTTTGTGGCTACTTCTACTATAATATCTAAACTTTTGTGACTTCTTGTTCTTCCTGCAAGGTTGGTAAATCATTCCATGGTTCAAACCCAAAATCACAGCTGTTTCCAGCTGCCTGCCAGGGTCTCAAATGCTTCTGACCTGGACCCGCAACATCCAAAAATTTCTCAGAGACATTTTGAGTTCCGATAGGCTGCAGTGCAGGAGAACAGCAGAGGTTTGAGGGGAACTTGAATTGGGAGAGTGAAACTCAAGGCAAGGTAATTTTCATTTAGGGGCTCAGACTATTTACATTCCAGCTGCAGCTGTGAATGGTCCTGGATAACCCCCTGCCCCAGAACCCCTCCATCTTCTGGGGCTGACAGGCTCAGCCTGTGCCAGGCAGGAAGTGTCATTTATTTTCTGTCCCCTCAGAGAGGCTGAGGGCAGGTAACCACTCTGCCAGGCTCTCCAAAGAAAATGCTTCATCCTTCCCACAGCTTGAGATCCAAAGTACAGCTGTACTTCTACACTGGCTCAACTCCTTGTGTTTTTTATCCCAGCTCTTGTTTCAGTGAAATTGGAGGGTAACAGAAGCCTGAGGTCTTTATTGAGAGTGCTTACCTTTAAGGAGAGGTTGATAAAATGGATAATCCTGCTGCAGACTGCTGGGGGTTTGTTCAGGAAGTCTCACTCACACCTTGCTGTGTTTAGGCTTTTCAGCAGTTCACATCCCATCATTTTCATCCTTGGTAAATTCTGTGAGACATTTTGATAACAGATGAACTCAGTTTCTTGCTCTCTTTAAGGCACCTGTGCTCTCTGTTGCCTTCTCCCAAACCACCATCTTAAAGAAAAGCATTCAGAGCAACCCAAAAAAGAAAATGTGCAAATAGAAGCATGGTTTCCACACCCACCAGCAATAAATCACCATCAAACCTGGGAGCTGTTGGACCTAAGGATACACCAAAATTCCTGGAGGAGCTGATCCACTACTGTGGCTTCGCACAAGTCCATTTGCACCATCAGGTGCCAACAGCAATAGTTCGTGGTCTGAGTGAGGACACACCTGCTAAAGCTGCAGTCAGATCCTGTCATGCCAAGTCCCAAATTCTTACAGAAATTCCTTCTTTGACTTTCTCCTGTTTGGACAATACCTGCCTTTAATTATTCTTTCCTTTTCTGAGAGAAAAAACCCAGCAAACTCTGTTCCTAGGGAGCACTGAAAACTTCAGTCTAAGGTTCTCAAGGTCTAGTGAACTTCACCAAATGGCACCAGCTGATGGAGAAAATTCACACAAATTCCTTCTTGGACTTCCTAATGTTTGTTCCCCTTTTATATTTGTCCACAGGCAGCTCAAGGGAAAGGAAACACAAACATTTTGGGGTTCAACAGCCTTCTGTGCTCAGGCTCCTGTTTGAAGTGGTGACTGCATCCCTTCTGAAATGCCTCTACATTCACCTGCCCAGCAGCTCTTCCACTGGGGAATCCTCCCTGTTCCAGCAGAAAGAAAATTTGTCCTTCTGCTTAAATGTTACAGCCGCATCATTAGAGCACCTGCTTGGAATGCCAGAGGCACAGGTTTGAGTCTTTTCAGGGGAGAGGAAACTGAGCCAGAATCTTGCACCTGACTGAACATCCCAGCTTTTAAAACACCAGGTAGGAACACCATCCTTATGATTTTGTTTTGCTTTACTTGGACCAAACCACTGCAAGTTAAATAATTTTTTTAAAGGATGGTTTCATTCCAGACAGAAGTGGAAAATACTGAAAACATAATTTGATTCAAATAGGTCTCTAAATTCAAGCAAAGAATAAAGAGGAAAATACTTGCTCAGACAATTCTTATATTTGATCCATCCTATTCCTGATTGAAGTGTCTTTGGTTTTTTTTCTTCTACTTCCAACCCAGTTTCTTTCTCCACACCCTTCTCCCAGCTCCCTACTTGTGTTGTCTCATTCTTTCAGCTTCCTCCAGGGAGCTGGGCCAGACCCTTAGAGCTGAAAATGATGGGTTATACCCTGCAATGATGGACTTTGCTGTCCTGGAACGACCCTCATGGATCAAGCCCTCATGGATCAAGCACAGCCTTGACCTCCTGATTTCCTGCAGCACTTCAGAATCTGAGCAGCAGGAACCTCCCACTTCACTGGACAGCTCAGTATTTCATTTACAGGGACTGATGTCAGCTCGAACATGTGGCAATTGGAAAGACAACATTTGTACTCTGGGAACAGCAGAAGCTGTTTCCTTTGCTTTGAAATGAGATCTCCAAGCTGGCCTCAGCCTTGTGCTTCAGGAAAAGCATTTTTCTGAGCTTCCATCTCGCCAGTGGAGATCAGGGTCTGTCAGAATGCTCTAAAACTAGTCCTTAAGCCCATTCTGGGCATAAATCCCAATATTTACCAACAAGTGGATCACAAAGGGGTCCAGCAGTGTTAAAACACAGCATGAGAATGGGACAGCACTGCAGCTCTGGAGTGGGAATGGTGTGAAACCTTTGGAATCCACAAGCAGGGATCAGCTGCACTTTTGCCCGTATCAAAATCATGACATCAGGAGGTTCTGGCTCTTTCCACCGTGCTTTGCATGTCCACCCAGAAGCTCCCTCCACTCTCCAAGTCCCAGCTTCCCAGCTGGGAAAAGTGGAAAAGTCAGTGAAAAAGCCCGGACGTGGCACTCAGTGCCATGGTGAAGTTGATGAGGAGCTGCTGGGTCATAGGTTGGACTTGGTGATCTCAAAGATCTTTTCCAGCCTGGCTAATTTTGTGATTCTGTGGAGGGACACAAACAAATCCAGAGGTCCTTGGGTGTATCCCATGCAAAGTGTGGATGGTGCTCACCTCTGAGAGCTACAATGGATGCAAGGACAGCTCTACCCTAAAGGAGATAAATCCTTTCTACATTTTGTTCCATAGTTTACAAAAAAAAAAAAAAAAAAAAAAAAAAAAAGAAAATCTGCAAGCTCTGGCCTGAAAACACTTTTTAATTCCAAGTTTTCTGTGAAATATTGAAAGAGCATTGCCAGAGCCAATTCTCCCATTTCTTAAAAATAAATCTCAGTAGGAAATCCACATGGACTCCATTTCCTCCTGGACCATTTCTCCCCTAGTGGGAGCAAAAACAGATTTCTGAAATTCTCCCAGCAGGAAGCATTCTGTGATGTCTCTGCTCTAGCATGGCACCATCTCATCAAAAACTCCACAGTCCTTAGGCCTAATTTTATTCTACCAAAGTTTATTCATAGAACATCTTATTTTCATCAAGGAAATCCTTGAGAGCAGCTCAGCATTGCGAAATTCAGTGTGAGACTATTTCCCTCAATAAACTGATTTTCATGTCCAGGACAGAGCTGTATTTTAGGGTTTTTTATCAGTGGCAATGCAGTTCTTCATCAGGCTGCACTTTAAACTGGGTCTGGGAAGTGATCTGCAATTAACTGACCTAATATATGTATCAGGGCTAAATCCATACTGCTCCTCTTTGTGATTCCCCCCTCCCCACACACATCCCTGCTTTGTTTTCCTGATCTCATTTGGAAATCTCTGCCATCAAAAAGTTGTTCAGTACAGCCAGGACAAATTTAGCAGATTAACAGCATGTGGAGCTGGAAAGTGATTTTATCATGGGCTTTCCTCTGAGAGGAATCTTAGCAGCAAATCATTCAATTGTCCTGAAATTTTGAGATACTTTCAGAGGTTTTGGGTGTATTATTTGTGGGCACACAAAATAAGTAATGACTTATTCCTCATTAATAAAGCAATAAATAAGAATGAGCAATTGTGCTTTGAGTATTTAGCAGGAACATTTTGAGAAATGCAACAATTAACTCCAAGCTCAGAGTGCCAAATGTTCGCAGTTTTTTCTAAAAAAAGATTTCAGTTTTCCTGAGAAAAGCTGAGATTTAAATTAGAAAACTGAAAACTTCCAATTAAAATTTCAAATTTTAAGTTATTTTTAAAAACACTTGGTTCTTCCTAGAGAATTTTATCAGGACTTTGGAATTACATGAGGAAAAAAGCTCAGGTTGAAAAATATCTGATCAGTGCCAGCAATTACACAATCTGTCATTAGAAAAATGTCACACCTGCCATCCACAGCACCTTGAACCTTGGTCTTGTTTCTACTTAGGGAAGAAGTCACTCTGAGAGGTGCAGCAGCAATGGATGCACAAAAAAACCCACCCAAACCCCCCAAAAAACTCCCCAGAACTACAGAAAGTTGACAATTCCAGTTTTTGATGGATAAGTGCTGATGGAAGAGATCTCTCTGGAGCCTCTTTTTGCCTTTTTCAGGAGGTTTTATAAACAGATGATCACTGTTGACCACCCATCCTGTTCCAAGAATAAATTTGTTAGGGGTGAACATTGAAAAATCAGCTTATTGTTAATTTCCTAATTCAAGAGGGGAAAAAAAGATCATAAGGAATCAAGGGAACTTCTCCTAGTCACCTCATTGTGGACTGAAGACGGGGCTTGATTTTGCCTGCATTGTTTATTCTTTACTTGATTTCATGTAAAGCTGAGTAAAATAAAGCTGAGAACAGCCCAGCCTCTTATCCTGTATCACAATAAATGAATATACACCCTACAGCACTGGCTGAGCAACAGATTTGAAATCAGAAGGCAGGACCTTTGCTCCGAAGAAATGGGAAAAAAACCATAAATAATCACCCAGAACAAGTAAAATTTGGGAGTCTTTTTTTATTTTAAAAATCTCCAAGCAACTATTGCTTCAGATCTCTGGAAACCAGAGCAGGAGGACGTGGAGAGAGGTTCTGATTTCAGCTCCCTCCCAGCAGCTCAGGGCTTAACAAGGAACATTCCCGTGCCCCAGCTTGTCCTGGGGCCCAATCTCATGAGCTTGTGGGAGCACAGAGAGGAAAAGATGTGGGTTTAGAAATGTTGTAAGAACCAGAGCAAATCCCAGAGGGGGGCAGGAAAGATGCCACAGCAATCCCTGAGCACTTGTCCCCTGACTTTGGGTGGCAGGAGGGGAGCAGGGATGTTGTGGCACAGCTTCACACGTGTCACGGTCAGAGATTAGCTCAGCTTGCAGTGACAGACAGAGCCTGGCCCGTGTTTTCTCCCAAACATCACCTTCCCCAAGGCAGAGAGCAGTGACAATGAGTGTCACTTGTCAAATGGAACCTTCTGGCAGCACTTCCCTGGAATGACAAGTGCTGGAGGGGAGCAGCACAATGACCCATTGAGGAGGGAAAGGAGAAAGCTTTTTGCCACAAGGCAGTGTTACAGGTCTTTCTGAAGCTGAAGGAAAGGTAATTAGAGATCCTGGATAATCCATTCCCCTCACGTCGCTGCAATGGAAAAAGGACCTCCACAGCTTTTCCACAAAATTTCTTATCCTGCTGGAGACTCCCTTTGCTTTGACCACATGGAATTCCAGTGTAGTCCCCGAGTGTGAACATTGTGTGGAATAATTGCAGCACTGAAGAACTTTTGCTGTACGATGGCTCCACAGATTTTTTGGTATTTCCAGTCCATCTTACTCAATTTAATGTCTTTTGCCACTAAAAAAGCTGAACAGCCAGGTCAAACTTGGAATGTAAGACATTAAGAACGCCTGACTGCTCTTGTGATATGGAATTAAATATTCCTAATCTGATCATGAGTATTTTGGTAAAGGTACTGATACAACAAAATCCCAACCCAAACAAATAAACCTGTTTCAGCATCCCAGACTGGATCTTTTGGAGTAAATATCCAAAATAAAGTTGCAAATTGAAGTGGAAAAAAAAAAAAAACAAGACAAAACAGACAAAGCCAGTTTCACCTCAAAAACCAGTGCTGTAATTAAAGTTTGCAAAAAGTATCATAAATGGAAAAGTTGTCCTGAGATGGGAGGATATCAATCATGATGGGAAAGGCAGTTATCCTGGGATGAAAACACCATAAAAAAAAGAAGAGGTGACAGAATTGATGAGTGAAGGAAAACTAAGGAAGAAGTGGCTTATGGCACACTGAAAGTGTTTGCTAACTGCCAGGCACAACAGGTGTGTGTGGGAAGAACGATGTGTTCTCTTAAATATGAAGGAGAAGGGAAGAGGAACAAAAGGGGGAAAAAAAAAAGGACAGAAAACATGTGGCTTTCAATGTTTCCTGCAGAAGCAGCAGAAAGCTGAATTGACAGATCCCTCTCAAGAACTTTTAAACACGTTGGAAGTGAGTCCATTCCCAGCAACTCAAAGTCTGAGCAGACAAGGCACACAAAGGAAAGGGTGGGAAGGGGAATAATTATCCAGAATTCGTGGTGGGGAACAAAGGGACTAAGTTACTTGTCACACAATACCTCGTGTTTGAAACACCTCATGTCACAGGCTGAGCAATAAAGACCACCCTTTCTCCTGACAGGGTATTTTTAATTGCACTCCATTCACAGGCAAGGAAGGCTCTGTCACTGAGAAGTATTAATCCTCCTAATTAAGTGGAGGGCTTGAAAAGCAGTCAAGAAAACAAGTGAAGGAGTGAAAGGAGCTGAATCCCATCAGAAATAAACACTAGACTTCTTGCTAAATATGACAGAGCCCCCAGGGAGGGCAGTGCTGGCGACAGATTGGTGTTTCTTGAGGATCATTAAAAGTTTGAGGAGCATTTAAATTTTAAGGCTATAAAAGCACCATGGAGCCCCTCTGGAGTGGGACACAGCAAGTGGGAGGTCTGAATGGAGCCCTTCAGCTCCTGCTGCCTGAAGTCGTTTAAGGCTCTTTTCTTGGCTCAACATTCACAAAAGAAACAACCAAAATGGAAAGCTCACCTTGAAATAAGAATCGAAACTCAAGATGTGGAAAAATCAACCAACATTTTGTAAATGCTTCACCCAACCCATAAATGAAGAGCATGGAAAAAATTGTTGGACAGCTGATGGCAGAAGCAGCAGTGGGATGGTGCCTTGGAATTCAGAGACTTTAAAGCTCCATTATCAGAGCCCTTGCAGATCAGCAGCTGCGTCAGCACATCACAAATCAGAACTGAGGTTTCCTCAGCTTGAATGGGAATAAACATTTCCAAAAAGTGTTCTATTGATGGTCTTTGGGACTCCTCCTCTACAACTCCAATGCACTTGGGATTGCCTCCTTAGTAATAAATATTCATGGTATGTATGGTAGCAATAATTTGGGTCCAATTCTTCAAATTAAGTAAATTAAGTTGACACCTTCAAGTCACATTTTTAGTCTTCATTGTAGTTGTCAGATTTTCTGTCTCATGTTTTGGGGTTTTTGTCCTCCATCTTTTCAAGCTTGGCTCAAGCCTTACTTTTTACATTTTTACTTTTACCTTTTTTCTTTTACTTCTTGGTGTCTGCAGCAGCTTTTCCCCACCTCTTGGGTTCTGTCATTGAAGATGACTCAATCACTTCCACTCTGAATCTGGATTCTTTATTTTACCAGTTTCATTTATCTATTAATCCCTTTACCCTTTTTTTTTTTTGAGTTTTCTAGGTTTCTTTTGTTTGGTTGGTTTGTTTTGGGGTATTGTTTTGTTGTTGTTGTCGTTGTTGTTGTTGTTGTTGTTTTTATATATATTCCTGATATCTTTAACATTGACTGTAAATAATTTCCTGTCCTCTCCCATACTTGAGTCTGACCTCCACAAGCACAAGTTCATTCCTTACTTCCCTTCAAATATCTATTTATTCTTTTAAAACCAGTTCAGACTCACTTTTTCTTCTTGTTTTATATCCCGAGTGCCTGAGAAAATGGAATTGCTCAGAAACTTTTTTGCAGAAGGCATAAAAGCCCTTAAGTCTTCCATTCCCCAATTCAAACAATGGAATAAGGAAAGCCCTGTTGCCTCAGCACTGTCAAGGCAGCAATTCACAAAATTACAGCAGGGTATGAAGGTCAGCAATGCAGCCAGTCCTCCTCAGCTGGAATTCCTGACACACAGGAGTCATTGTCCATCAGAAATGAGCAAAAGAGAATTACTGAGGATTTCTTCCTCTCTCTGAGTAAACAAGGTCAGACACGACATCCAAGAAAACCCCTAAGTCAGCAAAACAAAAAGGGATTTTGTTCTTCCAGGACAAATATGGTCAAAAGGAAAGGAGGAAAAGGCCTTTGGGCCATGTGAAGAGTGACTTGTCAAAGGCAACTTTTATTTCATTGTGATGCTATTTCAGCACAACTCTATCCTGGCATTTCTAGAGGGGAAAAAATTGAAAAACCAAATAATTGCCAGAGAATTGAAGTTAAACAAACAAAATACTGATCCACATTCCCAGAAATTAATTTCAGTAAACTTTTTATTTGATCCTCTGAACTTTTAGAACAAGAAAAAGTAGAAAAAAGTCTTCAATTAGCACATTCTGGACTTTTGAGTCCAGTAGTCCAAAAGTACAGAATATATTTAGCTACAATAATTAATTTAACCTCAAAGACTTGGTTTCGTCAGTGCCTCATAAGATTTTTATTTCAGAATATGTGGCATTATATTGGAACCTCTGTTACAAAATGAATTCTTAAAGCGTTGTTTGGAAGTAACAACTCCTTTCTAAAACAGACGTTCCCCAAACAGTGTTGGTTCTCCCCATCTGAACAGATAATCAGGGAAAGGTTCTGTGCTCATTAAAACAACTCAGCATCACAGTGAGGAGTTAGGATTATAAAAAACCTACGTTTTCCACAAACTCAAAGAAAAATCTGTAGCTGCAAAACAGTGTGACACCACTGAAAAACCCACAGCCTTCAATTGCTGGTATTCAGTTTGGATTATTTTTGTATTATCTTTAAAGGCTGTTAGAAAAACCTTTGGGAGATGTTGACTGAATTTCTATTTTTCTTACAGAAAGTCAATTTAATCAGTGAGGCAGGAAAAGATCACATTAGAGTACAGCATTAGCAAAAATTTAAATATCATCTTTCTAGCATAACCCCATTTCAGAAAGCAGCACTGCTCTCCTCCCAGGAGGGCTGACATTTAAATATTTATAGGATCAAATGCTAATGACAGAAGATTTACTCAGCCTTCTTTCCTTGACAAAAAATGACACAGTTCTAGAATGCCTCTTCCAGTATTTTAATTGTGCTTCCTTTTAAGTGGCAATAATCAGGGATTTCTTCTTTTTGCCTTTAGTGGAGGTCAGCAGGCTCAGCTCCATCAGGTCGTGGCAAGGGCCTTGTTCACGCCCTCAGTGTGGGTTCAGCCCAGGACTGGATGAGAGGTTTTAAATAATCATATCAATGAATCAACAGCTTTCTAATAGCTCATTATATCAGCTCCAACTGCTCCTTTGGATCATGTTCTCACTGACATCAAACTCACATCTCTTATCTTGGAGCAGCCTGCCTCTTAAGCTGATTTTACACTGATTTAACACAAATCTGAACAACCTGGGATTGCTAAAACTTCAAATGGGAGCTCAAGGCTGCTGTTGGTAAATGAACTACTAAATAAATTCTTTACCTATCAAGCACTGAAATATTAATTTAAAGACAAAATGAAGTTTTAGGAACACATATTCATAGAATCCTGGAATGGTTTGGGTTGGAAGGGACCTTAAATGTCATCCAGTGCCACCCCCTGCCATGGGCAGAGACACTTCCCACTGTCCCAGGGTGTTCCAAACCTCAGCCTGGCCTTGGACTCAGTCAGGGATGGAGCCAACTTCCTTGGTCCCTCTGAGGAAAACACAATCTCATCCTAAAATTGAGACTGCAGAGTTACACATATTCAACAGACAAGCCACAGCAGGTGTTGAGCAAGAAATTCTTCTGTGCCAAAAACTTGGGATTATCATCCAGGGAAAGTGAGTTCACCACACAGGGGAGTTGTTGCTGGGTGTTTAAGGTGATTATGTCCTGTGAACTGGCAGGGTTTGATGTCTCAGGGCATGGTGGACAAACAACTCCTTGGAAAATGAAGATTTGCCTGCATGCCACAGTTTAAAGTGACACAACCCCCCTGTGTATGAATGCATGAATCCTTTCCTTCCCCATGGGAAAAGCATAGAAACAGTCAGGTCCCTGTTGATATCAATGAAACATGATGCTAATTCAAGTTTCTCCAGAAAACAGTAATTTCACATGGTGATTTGTACTTTTCTCTGGTTGTCTCTGTAGGAATTAGGAATCTATTGCTACTCAAGTTCTCCTCTTATAGAGTTATGTTTTATATGGCAAAAAAAAAAAAAAAAAAAAGGCATCAAATATTTGCAAGAAGCACTGAATGGATTAAAATAAGCAGGTAAAAACTGCTGGAGTGATTCCCCTCTCTGATCACAACTGTTCCCTTCTTGCTTTCTCCACTGAGTTCCTCAGCAGCACTGCTAAGATTTCTCCCAAAGCAACAACATGAGCTGAAACAGTTCTAAATCACCTTCTCACCATTCAAAGCAACAAATTCAGCCCCTAAATATCTCCAGGGCCCTGGGCTGGCATTCAGAGACATGCCCAGAGAACCTTATTCAGCTGAGACCACTCTTGCCTGTGAGTTTTTATGGGTCAAGTCACAGCTCTGGGTAGAAAAACTTGCTCATTTATTTATCTTGAGCATTGTGATCTCACAGGTTCTAAGTGTGTTCCTCATTAGAAGTGACATTTGAATTTCAGGGGGTGGTGGATGATGCTGCTTTGTTTTCTGTTCTATTTTATAGCCATTTCCACTGAGTTGTTTTCTAAAGTGATTTTAGTGTTTGATATGTTTAATCAGGATATGATGTATAGTAAAATTTATGAATATAAATGTATATATAATTTAATCTTCGGGAAGAAAGTCACATATCCCCATCCACTGTTCATTCTAAGCACAAATATAACTTATTAATCAAGAATAGAGGCAAAAGAACCCAACAGAATCTACCTGACTGCATTATGGAGTAAATGATTGCTCCTCAACATCCCATACATAAGATGAGCTTTTCCTCCTCCTCGCACACCTCAAAGGAAGCCTTTTATCATGAGACAGAATGTCAAAGGGTTTCAAATGATTAAAGGCAAGAACAAATCACAATTCTTCCTCCTTCCCCTCCCCCAGAAAAGATTAATGTAAAGCACCTTGGGATTTGTCTGCATAAAAAGCTTGGTACAAAATAATTGTTGTAAAAAACACTTGACAGCATTTGTCAAATGCTGTCCTTTGAATAAGTGACATCTCTATTAAAACCCCTCTCCATCAGGATTCCATTCAGCTTCAGTAAATGGGAAGTGTCAGGCAGTCACAATATATTCCTAACTGATGCAACTAAAAAAGAATCTAATGCAAATTCCAACAGGCTGATTCCAGCAGGCTTCAGATGCACTTTTAAAACACTTTCCTTAGAGCCTGTTTTTTATTTGCTGACAGATGCTTTCATAGACCTGTTAAGTTCTGAAGCTGGCAGAGAGTAATCACCCAGGCCGAGGCTGCACGGGCAGAATAAGCACCAGTGAATAAAACCCAGTATTTCGAATGAAACTTGAGCACTTTTGCCAATATCAACAGGTACCACACCATTGTTTCCTGGAGATTCATCTGCTTGTGTAAGCTGTCCCAGTTCTCCCTGGCAGGAAACGGAAAGCTGCTTTCAAATTTCACCTACATCAGCACCAATAAGGAGCAACACCACAAAAACAGAATTAGTTCCAGTTTATATCAAGATTACAGAGGTTGAAGCCCTTGAAATTTCAATTTTCCAGTCAGTGAAATGAAGACAGCAAGTAATACTTGCCTACCTTAGGAGGGATTTGGGCTGACACATTAGCTCAGCATTCACAAACTTCCAGCTCAAATAATTCACATATTCTAAATTTGCTTCGAGTTCATCCTGTACCTAATGCCAGCGATTTCAATCACCTCACACCAGAAGATGTTTGGTCAGCTTTTTTTCTGCCTGGAACATACTATTTTCTGCTGCTGTGGCCAAATACAACACAGCCAGCTCCCATGGCACCTGGCCAGACCCAGGGCTTCTTACCTGGCACCAAACCCCCAGTGCCAGCTCAGCGGCCTGAGTGCATCTCCTTACATGAAAAACAAGAAACCACAAGCAACTCCAGCTAAATTTAATTTCCCTTCCCACTTTCCAGCCTGTAGGAGCGAAGGATTTTTGCTTCAGGCTTTTTAATTAAAGTTTCCCTTCTACAACTGCACTGGGTTCACCCTGGAGCCGTTCTTTGGCTTGCACAGCACCTGGAGAGCCAAGAGCTGGAGATTCCTGGAATCCAGGAATGTGTCAGGCTGGACAGGGTGAGCAGGATGGCTGCTGGTGAGGATGGGATCAAAGCACACACACAGAGGCTGGGCTGCATCCTCCCTTGTCCATGTGCAGGATCACCAGGAGTGCAGGAAGGAACAGGAATCCAGAAGTCAGCATTCAGTTTAAGAAACCTAAGTCACACAGGGATTTTAAGTCACAAAACCATACTAGAAATGTAATATTTTTTGTAAAAACGGTAGGATTGAATTATCACCATTGGCTGTTGTTGAAATCCCCCATCAGTGCCGCAGTTTACCTCTTCAGAATTCAATATGGGCTTTAGATTTTCCTGCACTTCTGTGCTGGACCAGAACCCCCAGGCACGCTGTTGAACTGTTCCCTGCCTGTGCCCTGGCTGTGTGTGAATGAGATCCCAGCTCTGCATGACAGAGTCACAGAATCCTGGGATGGGACAGGCTGGAAGGGACCACAGAAGGGCATTTGGTCCCACATTCCTGCTCCAGCAGAGCACTTGGCATGGGACTGTGTCCAGATGGTTCTGGAAGAGCTTTAAAGAAGCTACAATAACAGGGAAGAGTTGATGGAAATAGAGTCTCCCTCTTGAGCTGGTTGCCAGCTGCATCCAACAACCACATTTAATTTATTTTGCCACCAAATGGCAAAACAAGACTATTACAAATTTTTAGCAGAATATTATGGAGAAAATGACATGTGTTGGGGATTAAAATGAATGAAAGAGAACCAAAACCTCATCATTTTGGAACATCGCATCCTGGAACACAAGAGAAAATTTGAACCTAAAAATCAAGATTCATTTTCACAGCAAGTATTTCCCATTTGCTGCCAAAGAAGACAAAGAGGAAATAGGAGAGTTAATGAAAAATAAGCCAAAGCTCACAACTTCAGTACAAAACAGGGACATGGATGATACCTGAAAGTGTATTTTAACCTATTGGCTGTGTTGTTTTCCAAAAGAGGCCACACATGAAGCAGCCACACAAAAGCTGGGACTGCAGTGCTGTGGGAAATGGATGCTTTGGAAGAATGAGGCATGAAGAAGGGCTGGAAATTTTTACTAAGACAAAAATACTCTGCAGCTGGGCCTGGTGAATCCCAAAATGTGGTAATACATGGACTTCTGTGTAGTACCAGGCCATTGATAATTTGGGAAGCACATGAATGCAGAATTAGCATGTTGAACAACAGAATTAGGACAAACTCTGGTTATCAGGACACTCCTTGTTTAATGGGAGGCCCTGACTGGTTCCTCAGGCTGCATTTCAGCCCAGGTGGCCACAATTTACCCAAAGCCACTGAGCAGTAGGATTTTACCACTAAATACTCCGAGGATTTATCTTCAGACCAAGCTAAAGACTCCCAGCCAAAACATTTTACATATTCCAGTCGTTTTTTCCATACATGTGTCCTTAATTTTTCCCATTCAGAGGAAGAGCTTCAAGCAAAGGGCTGGACTGATGGATACAGAGACTATTCAGAACTATAATGAGGAGCTTTGCCATAGGGCTAGTCATTTTTAAACAAGGAGTTTAAATTTCTCATGGGTCAATTCAGGAATCAGTCATGAACAACCCCAAATTACCCCACAGCTATCAGCACACAACTAAGTGGAGATGAGGTTAATTAGATTGAAGAAAAGCTCTGCAGGTCAGTCCTCTATCTGTACATGAACCATTTTACTTCATGAACTACCCCTGCAGATGAACTCTTTCCAAATAAGATTTAACACCCTGAGGAATGTCCATTCTTCTACCTATATCCCTTTCCCCTAAATCATAGAATCCTTTGGGTTGGAAAAGACATCTAAAATGAAGTTCATCTGTTAACCCAGCACTGCCACGTTCACCATTAAGCCACAGGTCCAAGTGCCACATCCAAGTGTTTGTTTTAACATTTCCAGGTGTGGTGATTCCACCACATCCCTGGGCAGCCTGTTACAATACCTGACCACTCTTTCAGTGAAGAAGTTTTTGCTTAAATCCAGTCTCAATATCTTCTGGTACAACTTGAGGCCATTGCCCCTCATCCTGTCACTTGACCCAAGAGAATACCTTGACACGAACCTCGCTGCTCCTTTCAGCTTCACTCAAGGGAATTATCAACCCACAGTTCCTACATTCAGTATCAAATTGCTGCCAAGGGCAGGAGAAAAAAATGAGACCTTGGGTTCACCAGACGAGGTAAATAATCCATACATCTCTTAAAGAGAGTAGAAAACAGAGCCAGCTTTGTGGGAAGAGCTGAGCAGAAGCTGCGGATGTGACGGGCAGAGGTGGCGATGTCCCCATGTGTGGGAAATGAATTTGTAGAAAACTCTCAAAGCATAACAGAAAGCTCACATAGTGTGCATCTATATGCAAACTTTGAGATAAGAAATGTTGCCTTAGAAATGCCATGGAATAGGACAGACATTGGTGAGAGAGAAATGGAGCTAGAAACGAGTTTTGAAGGGTGGCCTTGCAAATAAGACTGGATACTTTGGAGAAATAGAACTATGAAAGATGCATTGTATTGGGAGCCATGAGGGGTAATTTTAGATGACTGGCTTTAAGGCATTTTCAGCATGGTGTGACTCAAGCTGATAGGCCAAGAAATGTTTAAAATAGATTGTAAGTAGGAAATAGTTGGCTTCTCCTTGTGATGGCACGAATGATAACATCTGTATTGTGTCACCCTTCACATGAGACTGAAAACGGAAAGAAAGTTCTTAAAACACCTCTCAGTTGCCCCATCTCTGGGCCAGAAAAGGGCATAATCTGGGTCAGAAAAGGGCATTGTCCGACACCCGTGTGTTCTGGCCGCGCTCGGGGTGAAGGGCGCTGTCCGCGGTGCTGAAACACCGAGCGCAGCACCGACAGCACATCCAGGAGCTGTGCCTCCATCAGTATTCATCAGTCTTCATTAATCTTCATTAATATTCATTAATCTTCATTAATGAACATTCACCTGCACCCACCGTGACCCAGAGTAGTGTGTCCAGTCCACTCCAGTTTTAAAAGAGCTGTATCCCAACATTTGCCCACAAAGAATCTGCTGAGATGAGATGAGATGAGATGAGATGAGATGAGATGAGATGAGATGAGATGAGATGAGATGAGATGAGATGAGATCTTTCCTCCGTCTTTCCCCCTGTCATACCTAGAAAGGGATTCCTGGGATTTATCACCAAAAGTAAAACAAAACCTTGGAGGTTCATCCATACCCCAAACTGAGCTAGTGTACCTAAAACTCACATTTCCCATTTCCCCCCAGTCACGCAGAGGTTTTGAGAGCAGGGAATCACTCACAACATCAGAATGTTCTTTCAGTGAAATTTATCAGCTTTAATGTATGGCACTTGAGATGACGCCTCAAGGGCCATAAGAGCATCAGTAACAAAAGAAATTGTCTGATGCAACTTCAACATGAGGAAAGCAGGAACTAAAACCAATCCAGCTTTTCAACTACTGTTCACATTGTAACAGTAGTAGTTATGGAAACACTCCCAATTTACTGAAAGTCTTAATGAATCTAATTACAACCATCACGATTTAACTGAAAACAAAAGAACTTATTAACTGGCTTAAAAACTTAAATTGTTTTCATTCCATGTTGTGATAAATATTTAAAGTTTTGCTCTACAGCTGAAACATCTGTTGGACTAAAGATGAGCAAACCCCAAAAATCCAGGATGGAAAATCGGCTCAGCTTTAAAATGTACTTCTGTTCACTCCAGTGAAAGAACCAGGAGGCTGACCAAGCACAAACACTTTGACACTGCAGCAACTGTGGTTTGAGAAAAAGATTCATTAAAACTATTCACGGAAAATTCACATCTGCTCAGAGCGATAAAAATAGAAAGGCAAGAAACAGCTTGCTCCTAATTCTTTCCCTGTTTGCCAGCCAAACCCTCTGTAGTTCAAATAATTTCTCTGAACTCTGCCTTTAAGCTGGATTTTATATATTCTTATATCACAGCTGCTGAGAGGTTGTTTTCAATATGATTTAAATCAACAGATGAGTGGATCCACAGGCTCCACACGCTGCTGAGAGGTTTCTCTTGCTTGTAAGCTCTGCTGAGCAGAGCTTTAACCATAACATCATCACACAGCTCCAGCAGCTGAACAGAACAGGATCCCCTCGTCTTTCTCCTGTTCCTCTATGTTCCTTGGCACCACTTAAAGGGGCTTTAAACACAAGAAGTAGATCTTGAACGACAGAAGCTCTTTCAGAGACTTGAACCGCTGAAATTAGAATCTCTGAAAAAATGAAACAGGGATTCTAATGAGTTTTTTGTCACCAAAGAAAACAGAGCTCCTGCTGTGGTAACCACATGCTCAGGGCTGGGATGAAGACATCTGTTATCTGACAGGTTACATTTGCACCTAATTTCATTATGTTGTCTTTCTCCAGCCATTTTACCCTCTAATTACTGCACCACCTGAACATCTGTCTCTGCAGAAATGAACCTTGCAATGCCATGGGAAAAAAAAAGGCAATAGCAAAATATCCCAGCATCATACAGAGCTTGCCAGGAGTGTTTCAAGGAAACAAAAATTCTGTATGAAATGCCATTGAAACTGATTCTTCTCCCTCTCCAAGAATTAATACATCTTTTTGGAAAAAGAGATTTCTCAGGTGTAAAACTCTTTCTAGTCATATATATACACATATATGCAGATCAGGAAGGAATGGAATTGATTATGTCACATGTTTGACATGTCATAGATGTGGTACATTTGTAAATCTGTACATTTATAAATCTGTACCTAAATCTGTGGTACCTTTGTAAATCTGTAGATTTTTTTTTTTCCTCTTACTTGAACTTTATAATGAGAATCAGAGTCCCAGCGATGAGAAGAACAGTTTGATTATCAATTCTTAAGATCTTGCTATACCACAGACAGTCCCACACACTTGGAATTGTTGTGAATTCTTACAGTAAAAGGAAAGAAGTTATAGACTGTTAGGCAAGAATTTCTGTCCAGGTTTGAAGGTCAGAACTGTGGGTGCTGTGAAGAAACAAAGCTCCACTGAAATTCTATATTTTCAGATTTTTTTTGTCCTTTATATCTTTACTTCATAAGATTCAAAGTAGATCCCTCTCTCTACACCACCTAAATATTTTCCAAACCCTCTTTCATGGGCTAGGCTTTCAGTACCTCTCAGCTGTGTCCCTGAACACAGATACTGTTTAATTTCTCTAATCAGCCCCTTCCTCCTCCCGTTGGTTCATTTGCCACAATAATTACTCACCAGATAATCTGGCAGACAAATTCCAGATTCACTCCTGGGTGTGCTGGCCCACAGCAAGAGAGGAGATGGGAGGCCAACAATAACAATTGTTTTTCCACAGGCAAGATATCAACTGGAAGCCAAGCCAGTTATCTTCTGATAAACAGCAGCTTCTCACCCAGAAGTGAGGAGTTTTATGAGACTTTATCTACACCGCTGAAATCACTGCATTTACTTCATCCCAAATTAGTTTTGACTGGGAAAATGAACCCTTCCAAGATAACATTTGTGGTTATAACCACACAATCTCCAGGACCTCACACATCTGAAGTATCTTTGATTTCTTTAAGTGTCCTCCTGATTTGGGCATTGCTTGTGCTGCCTAGGCAGCAAAGTTACATTTTCCAAAAGTGCCTAAAAATGGCAAAACAACATTGTCAAAAACAAGGATCAACTTTTACTGCTCTTTACTGGCCTTCAGAGCTTGAGGACATCTCTAGAAGTGGCATAAATAACTTTGTGGTAGAAAAAAACCCCTATAAATGGTTATTCCTGTGGGGCTTTTTAAATTTGCCTTCTCTGTTTTACAGGGGTGGAGGAGCATTTGCTTTTTTTGTTTTTGTTTTCTCTAGAGAAGAAATCCTGTGGCATCCAGGGCAAAATCCCACAGCATCAAACTTCAACCGAAGAACTTCCAGTGAAGATTGCCCTCGGAAACTGCACATTTATATTTATTATACAACAACAGCTCCTGACCAAACTATGCAGGACTCAAAATAGCTGATCCCTGCCCCCTCTTAAAAAAAAAAAAAAAAGGAATTTTATGAGCTCTTCTTTTTATGATCTCTTCTCCCCACCTCATTTCTCCCTCGCAAACTTCTACTTTGGAGATAAAAACTGCCTCCAGCTGCACTAAGGCTTTTCTGGATGTCCAAAAATTGGATTTTTCTGTGAAACTCAACGGCTGCCTCAAAATCAGGTGAGGTTGAATTCAATGATCTTGGAGATCTCTTCCAACCTTAACGATTTCAGGATTTTCTGAAGGGCCACAGCTCCCAGAAGCCAGTTAATGATGGCTTGGATCCCAGCCTTTTAGAACACTAATTAAAGATCCATTATGGTGACCAAGTTTGATGCCCTTAATATGTTCAATTAAGCCACTAAGTTAGACAGGAGGGAAAAAAGGAATTGCAAACAGCCGAGCCGTGGGTGTGAATAAATCCTAGAAACTTCCATGTCAGGCTTTCAGCCACTCTATGGAATAAGAAAACTTGTCATTTGGCACAATGGTATTTTATTCTGATTAAAAAGAACAATCATTCTTGATTAACCTACAAAAGGAAAAAATTCCCATTAAAGCATCACCAAAATAAAGAAACAATAACCAAATATTTTCTGCCTGGGACTAACATTGAGGTATAGAGAATATTTAGCCATAGGTACAGAATATTTAGCCATTGATCATTGTGACAATGCTCTGAGGGGCTGGAGAACACATTTTCCAGTTTGTCAGGGCAGTAAAATCCCACAGGCTGAGGTTACAGCAGTCAAATTTTGAAGGTACTTGGTGGCATTGCTGTGATGGGACATCAGTGAAGCTGGGAGGGAGTGACAGACCCAGGGATGTCCTTAGAGCTGCACACATTTACAGACACCAAAGATCCTGAAAAGTCATTGACTTCACTCAAGTTGTTTCAAATTTCTGCCTCCAAACTACTTTTGTCTTTCAGAGGTTCTAGCATTTCTTTTTTTCTTAAGAATGGCAGCTCTGTGGAAGTCATTCTTTAGCTGTTTCTTTTTCAGTCCACAACAGCTGAGTGACCCTGATTGCTCCCTTTCCTTTTGCTCCAGTGGAATGGCTCTGGGCATGTTTTCATGGCTCCAAATAGCAAAAAGCTTCATCTCAGATACAATAATTACATTCAACGCTAAGGAAAACTGTCTTTTCCTTGAAAAAAAAAAAATCAACAGGACACACATTAGGTATTAGAATTATGAAAATACCTTTAAACTCCTGCTATGTTGAGTAATAACTCAAGTTATTAAAGGAAAATTATTTTTCCAGATATAAAAGAAGTCCTATGTGTTTTTGCACCAGTTGACTCTGACAAATGGAACAGAGAGCTCAGAAATCCTGATCTTGCAGGGCTGTGGAATGGAGCACTGCTGAGCTCCCCCAGTCTGGCTTTAAATTGCTAAATTTGTTACCTCTACATTCCACACCACTGTGTACTCCTGTGACCGAAGAGTTCACAGCTGTACTCTTCCTTTTCCACAGGAGAATCTGCTTTCCACACAATTTCTAAGGAAAAACCATCTCTGATTCTATAAAGCAGGAAGGAAAAGATACTTTGGAGTTCTAAATATGTAAAATCCTCAGAGTGACTGGGTAATGTATTTCTGGTGTCTCACTATGTAACAAACTGGGCCATCATTTGCCCTATTAAAATTTAACACTGACTCTGAAGACAAAGTAAATAAAATAAAAGAAATTTGTCTATTTTCAAGGTGAAATTGTAGCCCAAAGTGAGAAACAAAAAATTCTGACTAGAGTTCAATGGAATTTTCTCCTTTTAATCTCCTCACCTTACAGATATGTGAAGGATTTCTTTCTAGCAATTCCACGATTCAATGTCATCCTCTCTGCAGAGGAGAGAAGCCCTTGGAGCATTAGTAGGATTTACAAAGTGAATATACTTTACTCCTGCATTCATGATGATATAAAATGCTTAAAAGTCCTCACCACAAGCTTTTAAACTTTTCAACTCAGAGACAGCAGACATCAACCCCTGGGTATCAGGTTTTCAGGGTGGTCAGGAGGGAATACTCTGGAGTGTATTAGATGGAACAGGGAGCACTGAACTGGCTGGAGAGAGTTTTATGTGTCAGGAACAGCCTCCAACAAAACAGACTCCCAGTGACCTTGTCATTTATGCAGCAAGAAATAAGAGGAGGGAATGACAACCAAGGCAGGCAGGCTCTCTCCTGAAAGACTGGGCTCATCCAAAGCAGTAGAAGACCAGCACTGGTCTAGCAAAACCAAAATATGTAACTAAAACTAGGACTGGCCTTGATCTCTTGATTGTTTTTTGATCTCAGCTTGTCATGATCTGCTTTGGAATTCTGTTTTTAAAAGCAGCTTCTGATTTATGTCTAAGAGTCAAATAGTTTTAAACTCCTAAAACATCAACTCTAGCTGAATCTTAAGAGTTTCTTTATTCAAATGAACTCTGTGCTTGCTAAAAGGCTTTTTCAGCATCTAAGAGGTTCCTAAAGGTAGTTTAAACATACAAATAGGGGGGTATAAATTTCTAGGTAGAACAAACAAGAAGGATTTTCAATTTTTGCTGGTGTTGTGTTTTAAAAACTTGGATCTGCAGCCACAGTGAGTCAGTTGAAGAGCTGCATAAAAAGCAGAGTCAAAATTCTATGAGAGGAAATAGGTGGAAAGAGTTTGTTTAACATCTACTCAGTGTCTCAGATAATTTTACTGTAATAACATCTGATGTGGCTGATACTGGGAACATCTGATGTGACTCCAACTATTTTAGAGGAATTTTAATCTTAAGGGTAGACGGTGTGGATTAATGAACTCATACAAATCATGATTTTCTGGACAGAAGCAGTCTGTGGTATTACTGCAACTAGTAATATATAATATGATATTATGATATATATATATATAATGGATATAATATGATATGTAATGCAGTTAATTATAAAATGAATCAGGGTAGTTAATTTGACTTTAAGTATGTATTAGCAAATGGCATGGGGAAACCTGGATTCCAATTTTCATCCTGGCTAGGGAGATATAGAAGCTCCAAAACCAAGGTGAAAGTCCACTGCAATAAACTAAACCGGTGGGTCTGGGATTTTTAACTGCATTGAAGTCGAGACGTGGTGGAATCCAGTTGGAGCCACTCCAGGCTCTGCTCCATCACTCAGGCTCTAATCAGACCCAGCCGAGGGGACCCTGACTGCCCAGCGCTGACTCACACCCTTGGCACGCACAAAATAAATAAAAAAGCAGCAGATTGTTCATTCAGGGGACAAGCCTTTGCTAGAGGTGATACCTTTACAAACACAGGGCGATTTCAGGGGGTGTCTGTGTGTAAATTCCTCGTTGCTAAGGGAAGGAAACGTCGTCGTGAACGTAGCACGGAAAGCTCCAGGGCTCAGCACACCTATTCCTATCCCTCCCTCTCCCTTCCTGCTAATTGTCTGACTATGTGTGGCTGAGGCAAGAGCTTGTCACAGTTTCCCATGCCAGGAGCCAAGCTCAGCAGCAGCACATACGAAATATTCGGGATATTGCAGCAAAACTCACAGGCAAGGATGCAAAAATTCCAAACTAAAAGAAATATTTGGATGCAGAACTCACTGACCCAACATCAGAAGAGCTTTCTACTAATGATGTGTTTGTTCTTCTCATCAGTCATAATGTCCAGAGGGAGCTGGACAAGCTCGAGCAGTGGCCCACAGGAACCTCAGGGGTTTCAGCAGTGCTAGAGCTGCCCCGGGGTCAGGAGAAGCCCCAGGACCAATCCAGGCTGGGAGGAGCAGCTGGAGCAGCGCTGAGAGGGAGCTGGGGGTGCTGTGGGTGAGAGCTGGAGCTGCCCCAGCCCTGAGCCCCCTGCCCTGGGCTGAGCCCAGATGGGCAGCAGGGGAGGGGGATCCTGCCCCTGTGCCCTGTGCTCAGGTCAGACCCCACCTGCAGAGCTGCCCCAGCCCTGCCCAGCACAGGGAGGAGCTGGAGCTGCTGCAGAGATCCAGAGCAGGGCCAGGGGGATCAGAGGGATGGAGCAGCTCTGCTGGGAGGGAAGGCTGGCACAGCTGGGGTTGTTCACCTGGAGAGGAGAAGTTTGGGGTGACCTCAGTGGCCTGGCAGAGCCTGAAGGGGCTGACAGGAAAGATGGAGAGAGAATATTTACAAGGCCCTGGAGTGTCAGGATAAGGGGGAATGGCTGCAAACTGACATAGAGTAGGTTTAGATTGAATATTAGGATGAAGTTCTTCCCTGGGAGGGTGCTGAGGGCCTGGCACAGGGTGCCCAGAGCAGCTGTGGCCGCCCCTGGATCCCTGGAGGAGTCAAAGGCAAGGTTGGACAGGGCTTGGAGCAGCCTGGGACAGTGGAAGATGTCCCTGCCCATGGCAGTGAGATGATCTTTAAGGTCCTTTCCAGCCCAAGCCATACCATGATTTATGACATTCCCTGCAGTGTGCTCACAGCTGAAGCTGTTCAGAGAGGGCTCTGCAAATTCTCTTCAGAGCTTCTGTACCAACAGCGGCACCTTGAGCAGCCTCATTGCTCAGGTTCTACTGACAAGTGATCTCCAAACCTGGCTGTCCTGAGCTGGACCTGGGCTGGTATCTGAAAACAAAGAGATGAACCTGAAAATCAAACCAGCTCCCTGATGGAAATGAAAATGAACAGCTTGGCACAGAATTCATCCATTCTACCTCCAGCAGTGATTTTGTAGTAAATGAATCACATCCCAGCAGAGCCAGATCCAAACTGTAGTCTGAATTCCACTCTTTTTCCCACAAGCCTCCCTACTGCTGGAAAACTGTATTTCCCCACACACCTACGTGCTGTTCCAGCATGTCCAGCAACTGCAGATTTCCACAGCAGCACATGTTCTCCTGAGTGTCCCGATGTTCCACTGCGCCCTTGGCAGGGCCTGCAAGGGACACTGCTACACATGTGTGGGAGTTCTGTGTTTGCCTCCAGGGGAGATGGCCAGACAGACTAAATACACACATAAATACAAGCATATGCTAATTTGGGATTGTACACTCTCAAATATCTGTGCTTGGCAGAAGGGGAAGTCACTTCGGGAAGTTCCCTCCCCAAAGGAGTGAACCTGGCTGAAAAATCATAAGCCTGGAAAGAAAAATAGATTCTCACCATCTCACCTAATTATAGGAAGCCAGATTCAAAACTTCAGAGAAGGAAGACAAGTTTCCAAAATTGAGGGACTTTAAACTGAGGATTTCAGCTGGCAGTGCTGGGAGTATCTCTGGTATTTCTTATCACTACTGATTTCTGCACTTACTGGAGTTAGCTGACATGGAAACCCTGAAACCAGGATGGATCCTGTTGCTAGGGCACACACACGTGTAGGTACACACACTTAGATCCTGCAGAGCCCTCACTTGTCTGACAGGCTGGAAAATATGGGACAATGGGGGAATCTTCCTGGATGAGTCACTGCAGGCACTGCTTAGAACCTTCCAGGGCGGTCTGGGTGCTCTTCTGGCTTTTAATGTGTTCCAGCAAAGACTGGAGGGCTTGGTGTAATCTTAATGAGATTCTTTCCCTTGGCAGCCTTCCACCTTTGTGAGGTAAGGACTGAGGTCTGCAAGAGCAGCAAGGCAAGAGGGATTAGTAAAGCTATTCTCAGTAACTCCCTAACCTCCTCCATTTCTTCTCCTCTTGGCTCTCAGCATTTCTTTCCCCCCACCATTCCTCAAAATGCACTTTAATTACTCCATCATTGCCAAGCAGACCCACAAAATCCCTGTTGACTGATCTTCCACAATAAAACCCAAACACACACATATATAAATACACACACACTCTATAACAACCCCTTCAAACTTAGAGCTTGCAGTGATTTAAGACTCTAAATATAGCACCGGTTGTGGCTGGAAACCCCAGGGGTTTTATATTTTCCAATCTGGGAAACAAAGCTTTCATCAGTCTGAAAGGCAGCTCTCATAAAATCAGGGAGTGCCTTTCCTTGACATTCCCACAGTGGCCCAGGTGGTGCTGAGCAGGGAAAGGTCAGCACAGGCACCTCTGGGTGGAACCTTGGGAGATCCACAGCCTTGGTGAGAACCTGGAGAGTTTCTGAGCTTGCTGTGATGCCTTGAGAAGGCTGCCCTAGAACAGAGACTGGGCAGTTAAAGAATGAAGCAGGGATTTAGTCAAAGGATCTCCTCCATGGATCCACCTTGGGCAGCACCAGAGCCCAGCCAGGGCTGCACCCAAATGACCCAAAATGGTCCCAAAATGCACGAGCGCTCCCGGGGGCTCTCCCTGGGATCAGTTCTGCTCCATTGGCACCTTGGAGTTCATTGTCCCATTCCAGCTTTAGCCCAGGCAGTCCCATCCTGCTTGTTTTTCTCTCTCCAGCCCATGGTGTTTGTGCTCCTGGGCCTGAGATTTGGATCATTTGTCCTTGGTGCCCAGCTGGAGCAGGAATTGTTTTGTCTCCCTGCTCTGTGCACAGAGCTCACCATCTCCTCATATCCCCAGACCTACACACTAAAGCAACAGAGAATGTGAAAAATAGAAAAGCTAAACCTGAGACATCAGCTGAGGACAGTGTGACATGAAGATGCTGCTCCACTGTGGCAGCAGAGACATCCCAATCACTTGCCCTTGGAAGGGAAGACACTAAAACTGAGGATTTGTGCAGACCTAAAAAATCCTCCTCTGAAGCAAAACAAGAGAGAGAATAGCCCTTCAAGCACTAAGGTCTGAGTAGCACAAGTGGAGGGCCAGCAGAGCAAGTGCAGGAAGAGCAAAGAAGAGATGTCCTGAACCCTGCTCCTTCAAACAGGGGTGAAAGCAAATCTCAGGCAGCAAAAGCTTCTGCAGGAGCTTTGAGAGGTCTGCCTTCAAAAACTGAGTCCAAGCACCATCACTTGCCCCACAGATCTCCCACCATGGAGCAAACCAGCCAAGCCCTGCAGCTCCCATGCCTGCAGCACCAGCACATCCCCAGTTCTCATCCTGGCTTCTGCTCAGGCCCAAATGAAAGCAGGATGCATCCCCTGCTGCTCCCAAGTGTTTTGTGTGTCTGCTCCTTAACCTCACTGTTGTAAACTCTCTATTTCTCCCCTTTCAATGTTTAATTCCTTTTTCACCCTAATGACCAGCTCAGATGAGTATTTGCTTTTACTTTGATTTATTGCCAAGCTGTGTCTGAGAACGTAGAGGGGTGATGGAAATGTTTAAAAACATATCAAAAGCTATTAAAGCTCATTGCTTTTGCATGTTCTGTATGTTGTTTCCTTCTGTGAAATGAAGTTAACATTGTTTGCACACTGCTCCCCCTCATTCTGCCTCCTGCCCCGGTGTCACTGCCATTTGCAGGTGCTGTCCTTTGATGAGATGTTTGAGATCAGACCCTGTTTGTCTAAAGGAAAAAAAAAATACAAGGAAACCTAGTTTTCCCTCCAAAATTCAAGAACTCTACAGTGCAAAAGGGTCACTGCAAAAAGGGGATTATTTTTACCCAATTGGGGCTTTTATGCAGCAATTCCTGAACTCCAACTCATAAATATTCCTGCACGAGCCCCAGTTAGGTGACACACTCAGAATAGTTCTGAGATATCCCAGTCCACAGATATCTCTATGTTGAAATGGCCAGGGCTCAGGAGGAGCTGCACATATCCACAGAAGGCTGAACTCAATCTCAAAGGTCTCTTCCAACTTGATGGATTCTGTGTTTCTGTTTCAAATCTTGGGGTTTTAGACATAAATTAAGTTGCAGTGACAGACTGATGCCAGATTTCTCACGTGAGTAATGACTAGAGGAAACCTGCTTGGGAAGAGTGCATACACAGAATTTTTCAAAGCAAATTCCAATTTCATACCACTTTGTAGGAAGAGCAAAGAAAACTGGAGTTCTGTGTCCTCACTCCACTGACTTCTGAAGTTTTTGATTTACAGTCAGTGTGGGTCAAGACAGAATGAGGAAAGAACAAAAAGGTGAAGCTTTAGATGTAATAATAAAGCTGCTGTTATGAAGTGAGTGCACATGACAAAGGTTTAACCTAAAGTTTTAGCTAGAAGAGTAAAACTACCCTGTGCAGTCAACACTGCAGCCCCAGGAGCAGCCTGAGCCTTTGGTACACCCTTAGAAAACCAGAAAAAAACCCTTTTTATGCAGTCTTCTCTTTGAAGCACCGTATTTGTATTTAAATAATGCAAACAGAGCAGGAAACACTCCCAAAATCCACACTCCAGTGTGTACAGAGTGCTGCCACTGGGGAGAGGATGAAAGAGCAAACCATCCCAGAGCCGTTTGTCATGTAATGCAGTGACACTGCTCAAACACTGCAGGAGTGGAAGTGCACAAAAAAAAAGCTGTTAGATGTGCTTTTGAGGACATGCTGCCCCTAAACAAGGTCCCTCTTCTTCATTTTCCATCCCAAAAGCAAAAAAAGGACGAAAATAAAGGCAGGTTGTGGTGCAGGGTGTGCAGGCTGAGCAGAGAAGTGGCTGTGAGCACGAGGGTGTGGTGAATTGTCAGAACGTTGGTTCTTGTTCCACTGGGAGCTCATTGGTGGGCAGGGACAGTTTGGATCTATTCTTCATCTGTGTGTAACACAGACATGGAATTCAGAGAGGGGGAATTCCCAAAGAGAAGTTTCTCACTCTTCTTTAAGGGTTCTGGCTCTTGAAAATTCCTTTACTGGGAGTTGATGCCAAACATTGGCTTGTTCCAAGCAGGTGGAAAGGAAGCTCTGTCTCCCAGAGCTATTCTTAGGACAGTGTCTGGGGCTAAAGGATGGCAAAGCAGCAAAAAGGGATCTCAGTGCTACTTCTCTAATGCCACCTGAGTCAGAGCAAGTTACAGGGGGGATATAGTGGTGGAAAATTTCTGGAATTGACCCACACAAGAATTTCCAACAGATAGCAGCAAAGCCAGCCTGGTGCTATTCCCCATTCTCCCATCCACAATTATAACCTGAGGTATTAAGACTGCTTTGAGGCAAATTTGGCTCCATCAGTTCTATACATGCACATAAAATCCAGTCTTTTATTTCCTAGATTCATTCTATTTGGAAATATTTTCTTAAAGTAGACCTAACTTGAGTCCATCTCACCTCACAGGCAGTGCAGGGCCCAGAGGGCCTCATTTAAAAATAGAGTTGCAGCAAGAAACGAAAGTGAGAGGGATGGAGAGCAAGAATCAAAGAATCACTGAGACTGGGAAGGATCTTAAAGATCATCAAGTCCAACCACCATGTTCACCACTAAACTGTGTCCCCAAGTGCCACATCCATGTTTTCTCAATGCTTCCAGTGATGGTGGCTCCACCACTTCCCTGGACAACCTGGGGCAATGCTTTACAGCCCTTTCTGTGTAGAAAATTTCCCTAAAAAAACAAGCAATGTGTTACAAAATAATGCAAATTAATGAGTGCAAGTGTGATCAGCTCACAGCAGCAGAAGAATGGCCCAATGATTATTACAACTTGTAGGAGCTCAGTAAAAAAAGCATAAAGAGCTACCCAGATGACACATCAAGGTTCTGTGAGAGGTACTGAGCAGCCTGAGGCAAGAAAAGTGCAAAGTGGGTCAAATCCACAAGGCCACTTAACCTCTCCTGTGCCTTTGCAGTGCTGTTTCAGCATTTTCTCACAATATTTTTACCAGCTAGCCCTCCCTTCAGCTTTAGCAGTATGCATTGGTGGTAATAAACACCAATTGTCTTTGGAGAACAGTGTTTTTCTGTGGCAAGCACTTTGCTTAATTGGAATAACCTGAATATTCACCTCCTCAGCAAAACCACCATGGCCAAAGCACCTCTGCCTTTGTGCACTCACAACTGGGAAGCAAAATACAGCACTGAAAGGCAAATCCTGGCATAATGCTTCCATAAAGCGTTCACAATTTCAAGCAATATTGCTAAAACAGAGCTATGACAGGAAAACACGTGGAAAAAAAGAGTCAAAGCAACAATAAGCTGTTATGTAAAAGCAGTAACAAGTGGAAAGTAGCAGGGGTACATCAGGACAAGCACTGAGCCACGTCCCTTGAAGCCACGACATGATACAGCTTGAACACAGCCCAAGCTCTGTTCCTGTTGTCAGGGCAGCAGCTGTTTAGCAGCCCTAGGTATTTTTCCACAACAATTCAGAGGAGTAGGAAATATCCAATCTCCCTGGAACAAATTCTTCACCTATTCCACTCAGTTTTGCAAAGAAACTCAGCACAGATACCTTCTTGTCATCCCCTGTCCCTCCCGAGCCTGGACATGCTCCAAATTAAAACCTGTGAACCGAATCCAGCTGGATTCTTCCTCAGATCTTCCCTCTGGACTAAACCTCCAAAGCATTGACTCTGCACCAGGGTCCTTCTAATTCCTGAGTGAATTCCACTACCTTAATGCAAAAGCTTCCAGGTGTTAAATGGCTTTAATCTGCTGCAAGAGCTGAGAGTTAAAAATTAAGGGAGAAAAAAAAGAATGTTTAATAAAATACAACACAATTTCTTAATAGAGGTGATGAATGAATTTCAGAAGATCACATCCAAACAAGAGGCAGGATTACTGCCTCAGTGCTCCAGGGGTGAGGTCAGCATATTCCTTGATAAAGAATCCCAAATTGGATTAGGTTGGAAGGGACCTTAAAGATCACCTCATTCCAACCCCCACCATGGGCAGGAACACCTTCCACTAGAGCAGGTCACTCCAAGTCCCACTCTTTGAATGCTTCCAGGGATGGGGCATCCAAAAATTTTAGACATGAAGTGCCTTCAGAAAAAAAGTGTTTTAGGAAAAGAGGTGAGAAGATTCCATCCAGGAGGAACAGGGAAATGCCCAGCCTGCAACGTGCACCATCTCTGAGCTCTTGCAGCAGCTCCCTGGAGCTGGAGCCTTCCTGCTCTCTTCCTTCTTTCTGCTGACTTCCCTCCCAGCTCAGGCATTTGCCTCTGGAAAGAAAAGCTGGGACAAGAAGGGTGTAGAGTCATGAACTGAACAAACATGAGTCTGGCCAAACCAAGGCCTGGCCCCTGGTTTGCAGCAGCAATTACGGTTTTCCTGAGGATTTGGTCAGCTTTGGAAGGCCACACTATGTATAACTCCACCTCCTCCAGCTTTGCCAGCCAAATTATGCTTCTTAATCATCGCTGTCCTGTCCATGGGCAGCTCCCAAAGCCGCCCAGTTGTCTGGTGCCATGTCCCCTGCCAGCCATAACTAAATGACAACCTTCTTGCTGGCATTTCCATTTCAGCCCCATCAGCAATTCCCATGTCTGCCTCACTGGCCAGGCTCCCAGCTGGCCAGTCCTGTGCACATCCTGCACGTCAGCTGGGCTCAGAGCTCCGTGCCCACACATTTCCATCGTGCCCACAGCTGGAAAGAACATTCCCAGAGAAACCAGGAGGGCAGGAAAGCACTTCACCTCAGCTTCCAAGCTGGAGAGCAGCAGTAAAATTGAATTGCAATAGCACAGTTTGTTCACTTCTGCAGAATTCTTTGGTCTGGCCTCCTAAAAACTCATAATGAAAAAAAAAAATTAGAAAAAGGAGAATTTTCTTGAGCTAAATTGAGAAGCTGTATAGATATGGCTGCCTAAATATGACTTCAGATAATGCAATGATCTCTGGCTGTTCTGAGTGCCCAGTGCTCCCAGGCTAACAAAGGAACACTGGCTGCAGTCTCCAAGCACCCAGGGACACAGCACAGCTCTGCTACATCACAGTGCTGGTGGAACATGATTGCCACCAGCCCCAGACCCCACAAAAGGCACCTCAGACACAGATCAGTGTCCTGCACCTCATGACACACACCTGTGACCACCTGCACGGGTCCTGCAGGTGCTGCTCACTCTGAGCTAACAGGAGTAAAAAGGGATTCCTGGCCTTGCCTCTTGCAGCTGAGTTAATCCAGGTTTTGTTGCCATTTACAAGAGGCAGAACTTGTCAATACAAGTCACGTTGCTCCATGTTCCATCTGCTTCAGAACAGGAGGTTCTGAAAATCTGAAGCCAGTGCAGCCATACCAGTGTGCTTACAATTGTTCCATGTGTATTTATTAATTAGTTTTCAATTAGCATTCACCTACTTGATTACTTTTTTCCTTCTTTTTGTCCATTAGTACTTTCAGGTCATACACATGATACTGCTTTTCATTCACTCCAGGAGGGCAATGGATTTTGCTTTCTCCTCTCAAAATGTCACTGCTTTCTCCTTATTGTGCCCTACCTGCTCCAAGAACACACAGCATTCCAGTTTTCTGCTTAGACACAAGGGCTACCCTCTGTGGCCTGAACATATATTGCACAACAAAGCAAAGCCACTGAGATACTCCAAATTTGCTTGAAACCATCCCAAATTCTCACATCACTCCTGCCTGCACAAGATAAGGGCAGTTCATGTGTTCCTGTGGGACAGAGTCACCTTGGGCACTGAGAGCTTCACAGAATTCATGGAATTGCTACAAACTTCTACCTTAGATCTTTCCTTACTGATAGATGTTGATGCCTCAGGTTTCAGCTTTTCTATTTTTCACATTCTGTGCTGGTTTGATCTGTGGGTCTGGGCTTCATATCAGGGGATGGTGAGCTCTCTGCACAGAGCAGGGAGACAAAGCAATTCCTGCTCCAGCTGGGGACCAAGGACAAATGATCCAAATCTCAGCCCAGGAGCACAAACACCGTGGGCTGGAGAGAGAAAAACAAGCAGGATGGGACTGCCTGGGCTAAAGCTGGAATGGGACAATGAACTCCAAGGTGCCAATGGAGCAGAACTGATCCCAGGGAGAGCCCCCGGGAGCGCTCGTGCATTTTGGGACCATTTTGGTTCATTTGGGTGCAGCCCTGGCTGGGCTCTGGTGCTGCCCAAGGTGGATCCATGGAGGAGATCCTTTGACTAAATCCCTGCTTGATTCTTTAACTGTCCAGTCTCTGTTCTAGGGCAGCCCTCACAAGGCATCAATGCAGACACCTCCTTCAGCTCAGGGGAGACAGTATCATAGAATAGAAATCAAAAGGTATTTAAATCTGGAAAAGACCCATAAGGATCCCAGTCTAAATTCCTGCTCCTCACAAGAATATCTAAACTAAACCATATCTGCAAGAGCATCGAGCTCTGACAGGATTAGTCCTGCTGACACATGAAAGAAGTCTTAGATTTGGGGGTAGATTTTAAGAACAATCCCTTTTTTTTTTTTTAACTGCATTTGACAAGAGAGATTTTTGCTCAAGAATTGTAGTGAAGCATTTTAGACCCAAAGCACAGCAGATAGGCAACTGTAGCACAGAAGTCATGATTTCAAGAACAAATACTTCTGGAGTTTAACAAAAACTTTGGGCAGGGGTTTCAGGTATGATTGACTGAACCTCAAGTCCTGCTGCCAGTGAAACCAACTGGAGCTGACTCAACCCTCAGGGGAGATGGTGTTTCACCTTCAGACCACAAACCTGGAGGCAGGATGGAAACATTAACTGACTCCACTTCAGGAAAAGGATGTTCAACTACCTGAAGATTAAGATGGATTTGAACATTCCCCCTGTTCAGCACAAATGCAGCTGTTTGGGAAGTCAAATCATGAAAGGAAATACAAATTTCAGCTCTCATCTGAAGCTCCTACTGAGCCTGTTATTTTCAAGATCTACTTAGAAAAAATGTCTCTAAGTAACAGAGTAGTGATTCAACTCCCTTTAAAATAAATAGAAGCGTGACAATCCAGTTTACATTGGATTGGGCCCTAACCTGGATAGCCAAGTGGCCCAAACCTACACTTGCAGAATCCCAGAATCACTGAGGTTGGAAAAGACCTCCAGGACCATCGAGTCTGACCTGTGCCCAGTCCCCACTTTGTCCCCAGCCCAGAGCTCTGAGTGCCACCTTGGCCTTCTGCGGACATCTCCAGGGATGGGCACTCCAAGCCTCCCTGGGCAGCCCCTGCCAAGGCCTGAGCACCCTTTCCATGGGGAAAATCCTCCTGATGTTCCCCTGGTACATCTTGAGGCTGTTTCCTTCTGTTCCAGAGATGGTGACCTGGGAGAAGAGCCTGACCCCCACCTTGAACACCTCTCTTTCTTTTAAGGATTTTTAACTCCCACATGTATTAACCTCAATCAGAGCTATTGAATAGATTTTTAAGAGAGCAGGGCTAAAGAACAGCTCTATATTTGGAAAGCTCCTGCAATGCAGATAAATAATTTTCCAAAATGAGAGGGTGACTGGGCAGCCAGCAAGAACTTCCACAGAGATCTTTTGTGGAAGGGCAGTCACTTATCGCTACTGTCTCTCCAGAGCTCCAGGAGGAACAAAAATCCTTAGGACTTAGAAGTGGCCATAAATACACTTAGACCCATTCCACTCCTAATGCAGCCCAGAAGGACCACACCGTGCACTCAGGATCTGAGACTGCCCAGAGCAAGCTCAGAAATCCACACAAAAGAGGCCCAAACATGCAAAAGCTCAGACACTTGAAATTGCTTATTCTAACCTGCTGCCTCTGTGATAACATCAAAATATCCAACAGCTTTATTTCAAAGCTTTTTGGAGGGGCTCTCTTCCCCCCCATCTCGTTTAGCTTTTTTTCCTTGGATAACAGCCAAGGTCTCAAGGACAGCACTAATGAAGCATTAACTCAAGTGAAAACAAATTGGCCCTGAACAAAGGCACCCTCACAAACTGCCTTCCCCAGTGGGAAGGAGCCAAGGCTTCCTATTTCCTTAGTGACTTCCAGCTTATGAAGCTCCCAGAACAAAACAAGGTTTCTTTCAACAGTACCCAACTATTTCCAGCAGCTCTGGCCACCAGTCTTGCCTTACAGCTTGCCCACTGCCCACCCTCTCTGGTCCACACTGATTTTCCTCATGTCTGTTTTTGTTTTTATCCAGCTTTAACACTATGCAAGTCCCAGGTTTTGTTCTTATTTCAGGATTTCTGTGTTTCACATCCACCTGTCCACTGGCCAGCAAACCCCCTCATCAGCAAAAACACACAGCCATGGTCTCTCAAAAATCCCAAAAATTCCTGAGCTGAGACGGACCCACAAGGATCACCCAGTTCAACTCCGGTCCCTACCCAGGCCCCCAAATTTCTGCCCTGGGCATCCCTGGCAGTGATGGCCAAAGGCTCCTGGAGCTCTGGCAGCCTCGGGGCTGTGCTCGTTCCCTGGGGAGCCTGTGCAGTGCCAGCACCTCTGGATGGTGTTCAGCATGGATGGTACTCCGAGTCCTGAGGCCCTGAGCGGGCAGCTGACTGCAAAAAAAATCCGAACATCGAAGGATAAGTCCCAGACAGGAGCTGCCCCCACCTCATACTTGTGCTGCCCTGACAGTCCCAGGGGAGCCCTACAAACTGACATCAGGAACCTGGACTGGTGAGTTTTCTGTCCCAGGGAAAAGATCCGATGTTTCTGCTCAGAGTCCTGTGGCCCTGAGCGGGTAGCTGACTGCAAAAAATCCGGACATCGAAGGATAAGTCCCAGACAGGAGCTGCCCCCACCTCATACTTGTGCTGCCCTGACAGTCCCAGGGAAGCCCTACAAACTGACATCAGGAACCTGGACTGGTGAGTTTTCTTTCCCAGGGAAAACAGACAATGTTTGTGCTCAGGGTCCTGTGGCTCTGAGCAGGCAGCTGACTGCAAAAAATCTGAACATCAAAGGATAAGTCCCAGACAGGAGCTGACCCCATGTTATACTTGTGCTGCCCTGAGAGTCTCAGGGGAGCCCTACAAACTGACATCAGGAACCTGGACTGGTGAGTTTTCTTTCCCAGGGAAAACAGTTGATGCTTTTGCTCAGGGTCCTGTGGCCCTGAGTGTGCAGCTCACTGCACTTACAGCTTCTCTTATAGTTGGGAAAAGTTGAAGACAAAGGGGAGAAGAATAACTCTAGGTTTGCAAACACATAATTCGTGATGGATTTAAGCTATGAAGTAACTCAGGTTTAAACTATGGAACAGTTCAGAGGGTACAATTTAAAGCCTACTGATTTTCTCTGGGTGTCAATATCACTCAGTGGATTATGTCTCTAACACTTATATGCATGACAGAATACCAAAGAGTTTCTTCCCATTCAGATTCTACTTAAGATATCAGTAAAAAACAGCATTTCTGTTAACAACAGGAGCCCTGTGCTTCTCTCACAGAGAAAGTGTTACTGGTGTTCAATAAGAGCCTTCTTAGAGTTGCTTTTAGAAAACAAAACTAATCTAACTTAACTTTAGCCACTAATTCCATTGTCCTAGAAAGAAGTAGCATTAGTAGTAAATTACTACTTCTATCTGGGGACTTGTCTGGATCAATTTTCTGTTAAAACACAACTTGTGCAGCACAGAAGCCTGCTACTTCCTCTTAAGTACCACTTAAATCTTCTAATAATATTGTGACAGGGGTTTGTGTGGCCAGAAAAACACACAAATAAACCAGTGAGCTGCAAGTGAAGAATTCAGAGCAGCTGAGCTGACTAAGAACGGCCTGCAGCTCTCCCCAAAATTGAGAAGCAGATCCTTGTGTCTGCACCTACTTTTGTTGGGCTCTGCTGTTAGCTGGTGCAATCCAGACGTTTTACCTGGAGAGACAACTTAGGTGTAGATAAATCAGGTTAGTTCCTAAATGAAAAGATGATTAATGAAAGCTAACTCCTTAATGAAAAGATTCCCTGCAAGTGCATGCAGTGGTCACACAGCAAAATATATCCAATTTTGAGAGGTTGGATTCATTAAACTCATTGAAAGGTTCTGTCACCTTACCCAGCTGGTCATCAGTTGTGGATAATTATCTAGAGAACCTTTTGGCTTGGTAAATCAGGACAAGAAGTAGAAGTTTGGATGGAGAGACAAAGCTGACCAGACACGGCCTCCATCATGGTCAAACAATGCTGTTCCACTAGTGAAAAAATGTTTCATTTTCTGGCCAAGCCATGGAAGTCACCGTTTTCAGAGTCAATATTTATTTACATAAGTCTATAAAAGTTCTTTTCAGGAAGTCTCCATTTTACCTCTTGAATTTTTTTTCAAGAGGTAAATCCTCTCCCCTCCCACCTTTGGTTTGTTTTCCCTCGTAAGTCTGATATTTTCTTCTCTGCTAATAAAATAAACAAGAAAAGACAGAGCAGCTTGTGACTTTGTCCAGCTTTCCAACACTCGAGTTCCATTACAGTCCAAAATGAAAGAGAATCTTTTTTAACCTAAAAATCCTTGGAGAAGCTTTCCAAGCCTGCGATCAGCAGGCATTATTGTGCCAAGCAAGGAAAGAAGAGGCACACAGGAGGCACTTCCTTCAGCTTCCTGTATCATCAGCTCCAGAGGGGAATGAGGCTTTTCCTTACACACCCAGCAGCCTGGCAGGGCAGGAAACTGAGCCAAGCTGCTCAAGGGGGAAGAATCAACCCTTGGAGAAGGCGACTGGCAGGGCTGTGCTCAAGAGGGAAATGCAGGAGTTGTCTGAGCTCCTTTTCTGATGCTCCTCATGAGCGGGCTCTACGTGCTGCTCCCACCCTGAGGAGGGGCTGTTCCCACCCTTCCCCACTCAGGATGGCATGCTCAAGGTTGCACAAGTATCCTGGAGGCTTCAAGCTGGAAGGAGAAAGAGGGAGGGCAGGATGACTTATGAATAGAGCTATTCACCAGATCCCACCGTGGGCACTCTGGAACAGCAGCTGGGCTCTCCAACCCAACCACAGATGGAGGCTCTGCCAAAAGAGATGCTGAGAAAGGGGAAAAAATACCTCCTGGTTGATTTGTATTTAATCAAAGTCAGCTTCTGCCAAGCCTCACACCATGCAGGGACTTCAGATGCTTCTGTGTCTTGAACACGGGACTTTGCTGTTGATAAGCACACCTGGATTGGCTTTTTTTCCATGCAAAAAAAAAAGGAGCCCAAGGTCAACCAGAACCAGATTAATGCCAAGCTGTGAGAGTAGCTGTGGATAATTCTATTTTTAATTCAGAATGTCAATCTGTTCTCTGGTTTGAGAGCTGAAGCCAAACAAGACAGCACACTAATATCAGGGTGCCTGAAATTTAAAGGGCAATAAACCCAGAAGCAGTCATTAAAAGCCTAAGATGTTTATCAAGAACAGTTTCATCCCAAAGGATTTTCATTTCAGTTGAGAAATAAGCCATAAAGTAATTAAGTTATTTGTACAGCTCAAATACTTCACCAAGCCATCCAGAGCCAGGGAAGCAGATTGCCCAAGCACAAAGCTCCTTCACCTCTTGCACATCTGAGCAACACCCCTGAAAGACATCATGTTCCTTGAGCAGCCCCTGTTCTCTCCAGAATTTTTGCATTTCTCACCAAAGTCAGGCTCTTTTGAACCTTCAAGAGCTGAAAGTTCAGCTGTTGGTGAGATGTGAGCAACTGTGTTGTACAAAGCTCAGAGGGACTTGTCATGGCCTTTGGGGACTGTGAGTTGTCTGCTGCCTTGCATAAACTCAGCACCACGAGAATGATTTATAAATTCCTTTTGCCTAAAAGAATGGATTCATCAGGCTATTTCAAGAGGATATATGGACAGTGCCAAAATGCCAAATACTTTTCCTACAGAAAAGCCCAATGCAGAGCTGGGAGTCACTGGAGCATCTCAGATCCAGCTCATCTGGGAAGACCTTGCCCTAAAGTACTATAATTATATTTTTGCAAATCCAGACTTAAAATAAATTTTCCTTGGATATATCTGGTTAGCTAGGATAGTTAAGTGATTGAAGTGTGATCTAAGCAGAGTTACTCCTATTCCCTCTTTAGTGTGCTGCAATAGAACCAGTTTTATCCAAAGTGAGCAAATTGTGAGCTGGCAGTAAACAAAGTGTTACCCAATAATTGATATATGTTCTGTCTGCACACCAGAGTGGTCCATACATACCTGGCTAAGGTCCCAAGCTCTTTTAGGGTGTCCAACTTAACATTGAAGCTCTTTAGAAGATTTCAAAGAGCTTGAAAGCAAATGTCAACATTGGAAACCACAAATTAAAGCACCTTTAGCCACTCTGGGATTTCCAGGTCTATTGTTACCACTTCACCTTGGTCATGATTCAGCACAAAAACCCTGAACCAGAGTTCTAGACCAACAATTTCAATTTGAGCTGAATTTTTTATTAATAAGAAAGTTAAGCTTGAACAGCAGAAGCATGTGCTTCAGAAGGCAAAATCCTAAGCTATCCCCTACAATATCTCATGTCATACCCCCTGGATACAGTCAGGGGCCAGTGATAGAGGATTTGAAGGAACTGGTAAAGATCTACAGGACTGGAAGATGCTGAATTTCCATCTCTAAATGGGGGATTTATTACAACAGGCTTCTGGCAAGTTTTATTTTTTCTCTTAGGAGAAAAAAACCTTGAGGAAAAAAGTCTCCAGAGGTTTCCTAGTGAGGATATGGAGTATAGGGAATTACTGCACAAGCAGACACAAGCTCCCACTCTGGAGGTTTGTCCAGTGAAAATCAGTTTCTAGCATGAAAGCCAGAGGTGGTTCTGCAGCTCAGGTCCTTGAGCTGCTCCCTGCACTGAGCTGCAGCCTCAGCCCCAGTGCTCCAGGGCAGGCAGCTCTAATTAGCACAGCCCAGATGGACCCGGGCCTCCCATCAGATGGTTCATGACCCAGAACACAAACAGCTTCAACAAAGTACTAATTCCACTTCAAAAGGCAGGGCCTTTAATGAATTTATACAAGCCTTGGGGCTACAATTACCGTCCAAATATTGCTGGTCTTAAAAAAAAAAAAAAAGGAGGAAGTGAAGGAGGGAGGAGGAAGCAGTAGGGTAAATCATAGCCAGGAGCACTGGAACCAGACTTACACTTGATCTGGTGGTTGGGACAGTGAAGCAGCTGGGGGAATAATACATGACTGCTGTAAAACCTAATTGCAGCTTCACCAAAAGTGCAATATTGCAGCACTGCAGGCATATTGCAGCTGTCAAAATCATGAGTGAGGCTGTAGAAGGGATTAAGACAAAAAATGACTCAGCTGAGGAAATGCCTCCCCTGGGCCTTTTGATCCCTGAGTGAAGGGAAAACACCTCTACAGGTGATCTCAGAGAGGAGCCCAAGGCAGCACAGCTGAACAGGGTTGTTGGCTGGGGCTCCATCTGACAGCTCCTAGACCTTGTTTCTGCCAGGGACAGACCACCAGAGATGTTTAGCTGGCAGGCAGCAGGGTCAACACCAGTTTAGCACTGATGAGAAAAGAGTAGAAACAATGAAGAGAATGAAGGCCTCCTCTCTGCCTACTCTGCCACTGCCTGAACTATGACATAAAGGCAAATTCTTATCTTAAAATCACAGAATCGCTGAAGTTGGGAAAGATCTCCATGATAATTGAGTCCAACAGGTCACTGATCCTCACCTTGTCACCAGCCCAGAGCACTGAGTGTCCTTAAAGACCTCCAGGGATGGGGACTCCACCACCTCCTTGGACAGCCCCTTCCAATACCTGACTAATCTTTATATGAAGAAATTCCTGCTGCTGTCCACCCTGAGCCTGCCCTGGCCCAGCCTGAGCTGTTCCCTCTCCTCCTGTCCCTGTTCCCTGGAGCAGAGCCCGACCCCCCGGCTGTCCCCTCCTGTCAGGAGCTGTGCAGAGCCACAAGGTCCCCCCTGATTCCCCTTTTCTCCAGGCTGAGGTACCAGGCAGGCAGAACAGGCCAGAAACATCACGGAGGTGATGAAAGTAAAACCAAAATCCTGGGAACAGCAAGATCACCGCAGGCAGAGTGAAGGATTAAATACCAGCAGACATTGTCAAACAACTCTTACTGAGTATGAAATTTTAACATCTCTCTTCTGGGATGCTGGAGCTGGTCCTCAGTGGATGGCAGGTTTAGAGCCCATCTGGCCATAAAAATGTTTCTTCCCAATGCTGCTCAGGAATGTTTGCCTTGTAAGGTAAAGGCAAGCAGGAGAAAACAGCTGTTAAATGCATCAGATTAATTGCACTCAGAAGGTTCTGAATTGCCTGTATGGACAGTCTAAGCACAGCACGGGTAGCAAGGTACTGAGGAGAGAGCTGCTGGTGAGGCTGGTTTTACAGGGGTTTGACATTCAAAAATCCCCAAATTCTATCCATGTATGGAAGGAACTTCACTACCTACTCCTCTCAGGGCAGTGCTAAGATAGGGTGCTGGTGAATGCACCTCTTTTTCTTTCCTATTTAAATCATTCTTTATCCCTATATTGTTTTAAAGAAAAACTTCCTTAAATTCCTGGTCTCTTGTTGTGGCTTGGCTTCCTTTTCATAGGAGAGCCCTGAAAACTTTCTTTTCATGGGAGAGCCCTGAAAACTGAAGAGTTGTGTCCACAACATGTTCCGTGAGCTCTCTGCAAGGTCATTAAGAGTCCAGCCATTCCTCTGCCTCAGCAAATTGCATCTCCCATATCAGCTTCACTTTCTCACTCTTAGACTTGAATGAAATTTGGCCCCAAACCACAGGGATTACCCCCAGTTTAACTTCTGTTAATTTTTTACACCATCTCTATTATTGCAGGCCTTGTAAACCACAGTATTGGATGTGTTGCAATATTAAATGCTCATACCAATTTTACCAGCAGAAATTAAGATTTTTTTTTTCTTAAAACTTTAAGGATAAATTTAATTTATTCTTAAATTAAATTCAAGACATGGAGAATAAGATGGAGAATAAGGTAGAAACCCTAAATCCCATTGAAAATACACACAAAATAATGACTTTAAGTAATTTAAGTCCCATGCAACAGCCACACTTGCTCCAAACTCAGAGGTATGGATATCCACAGATATGGAATCCTTTTAGACTGCTCAAGGGCCTAAAATCAGCCACATGCTCAAAGTTACTGGTAAGAGACACCCCAAAATATTTCACACTTTTCCTTTTCCTAAACGGCAGTGAAAAATGTACAAGCTCCTGTCAGTCAGGCACCAGGCAACTTTTCCTGCTGCAAAGGATCCCATTTCAGGATGAGGAGCAGTCCACAGGCTGCTCCCAATGTGGGGTCACATTCAGCACATCCATGGCAGACAAGATTGCCCTGGGTGGGCACTGCACAGTTTTAATTACACCCAATAACAAAATATCTGCAGAAACAAGGCATTGTCTTTCAAGGCATTATTACACTCTGCAGATGATCAACACACCATGGCCTGAGATAGTTCACAAAGCTGGCTGACTCAAAAAATAAAGTTTCTAAAAAAACCCTTTATAAAGGCACATGCCTTTGTCAGACTCTTCCTGGTTGCAGTGCACATCTCCCAGGACTGCTCTTTATGAAGACAAAAGCAAATATAACCTTGGCAGGAATCCCACCCAGCCTGTATCTGTCCAAATCATCAGCTATGGTTTTGATTTAGCTGCAGTTTAGACAGCCAAACTCAACATTCTGAACAAGGCAGAGTTGTTTTAAAGATGCTCTGCAAGCAGAGGGAGAGAAAGACAAACCATTCAGAAGCAGGGGCAGCATGGTCAGGGAAGGCTCCCGGGATCATGATGGAAAAAGAAAGTGTTTGGTGTCTTCAGCACTCACAGATCCAAAACTACTTGGCAAGGTGGGGAAATGAACAGAGCTCTTCCTGTAAAGCTGGGGGATTTTTCTTTCTTATTTTGGAACAAAACCAGTGTTTGTCTTTGTATTTGCCCTTGAAACTGTGCAAGCCTCTTTGATCAAGAGTTTCTCTTTGCTTTGTCTCCTTTAGTGTTGTCAAATGCTGTCTTTTATTCATAAAACTCTGCTTATTTCTGCAAGAGCATGCAAGGGGCTCACATGTCCCTGAGAGCACAGAAAAGAGGTGGTGTGAAAGTCTAAAGGACTTGGAACAGGTAAGCAAAACTCACCTCCAGAAGAATGGGGTGAGTGCTACGTGTTGGATGCTCTTTACTCCCAAAGCTCAGATCTCATCTTCTATGACAAGGTTTAAAATCCACATTATGACCAAAGATTAGGGAAATAATTTCCTTGAAAAAGAACTGGGAAAACCTTGTTCTGAGCTTAATTTCTCTTCTAGACTATCTCAAAGTGGGTGAAGCACAGGAGAAGGCTTGCACTGCTTGCAAGGTCTGATGTTAATGTTGGATATGAAAGAATGGCAGTGTTGTGTAGGGGGAGAAAGAACATTGGAATCGTGGAATCATGGAATGATTTGAGCTGGAAGAAGCCTTAAAGACCATCCAGTTTTAACTCCTTGCCATGGGCAGGGGCACTTTCCACTGTCCCAGGGTATTGTAAATGCAGGTGAACCCAGTGGGAAGAAATGATGATGTCTGACTCCAGTTCAGAAGACTGAATGATTTCTTTATTATAACTATATTATAATACATTAATATACTATTTAAAGGAGATACTAAAACTACAAACCTACTTGTTCTGACTACCATATCTAACTCACTCACAACTCGTGACCCTCCTCTTGAGAGCCCAGCCACAGGTGGGTTGGATTGGCCATCAGGCTCAAAAAATCCTCACCAGAATCCAATCAAGCAATCACCCCAGGTAAACAATTCTCCAAGCACATTCCACATGAGAAAAACAAGGAGCAGAAATAGAAATTGTTTTCTCTTTCTTCTCTCTGTGCTTCTCTATGAAAAATCCTGAGAGGGAGAGAGAGAAATGTGCTTACCACACCAGGGTGCTCCCAGTCCCATCCAGCCTGGCCTTGGGCACTGCCAGGGATCCAGGGGCAGCCACAGCTGCTTTGGGCAACAACTCTTTGCACTCACACTGGTGACCAATCAAGTAGAATCTCAAAAGATGATAAAAGCTCCCAAACAATCTAAGAAGAAGCAAAAAATCTAAGGCAGAGAACTGGATGTGTGAGGGAGGAAGATTTCACCTCAGGGCACGGCCGGAGCTGGGCCAGGGCAGCTCAGGCTGGAGAGCAGGAAAGGTTCTTCCCCCAGAGGTGCTGGCACTGCCCAGGCTGCCCAGGGAATGGGCACGGCCCCGAGGCTGCCAGAGCTCCAGGAGCCTTTGGCCAGCGCTGCCAGGGATGCCCAGGGTGGGATTTTGGGGGTCTGGGCAGGGCCATCCCTGGCCAAGTTACTGAGCTGGGAACCCCAAACCTCAAACCAGGAGCACAGCCCACCCCTCCAGTGGCAAGAGATG
Organism: Taeniopygia guttata; assembly: GCF_048771995.1. Lineage (NCBI taxonomy): Eukaryota > Metazoa > Chordata > Aves > Passeriformes > Estrildidae > Taeniopygia > Taeniopygia guttata. The sequence goes on from NC_133042.1 coordinate 3,148,745, forward strand.
CTCAGGTGACAGCAGTGATTTAACTGCCCAGGCCCTGCTAGGAGTTACCAACACTAATCACAAAGTGATGAATGTTAAATACTCCTAGTTTTTTTCTGAAAACATCAGGGATTGGCCATTTAATGAAACACAGACATTCCTAGATTTTTATCTCACTCCTTTCTCTTCACTGATCAGTTTCTTTTTACAGCATAGAAGCAACCTAAATGCACCAATAATTGAATTAAATTTAGGACCTGGAGCAGAGTGTCAGCCACTCTCAAAAGGCTTTTAACAAGGAAGATTTTATTTTTAAGAAAAGCTTATAAAGATGGTCTTAATATTTATTGGTTTAGTAACAGGAGAAGGGAGCCAGATGCATGATTTCAACTTGAAGAACTCAGCCAGAGTTTTGGGGCATTTCTGAAGTGAAGCAATGCTCCCTCCAACACTCTCAATTCTATCAGATCTGAAATTAAGTAAGGCATCCCCTCATGCACCCAGCAGCCCTTGGAAGCAATGGGCTCTGTTCCAGCTCAATAGGCTGAGCACAAATAAAGGGAAGTTTATAAAAGGTGACAGATCTGATACCTCCTCAGCTATGCCACTGCAAATCCGTGTGCCCAGCCCTAGAGCACTGCTACCCTTCCTGAGCACACTTTGCTCACAAACTTGCCTGCAACGCCACCTTCTGATCCCTGGTTCCAAGAAAAACAGGATTTGCTGGCAGGACAGACATTAATTTGCCATTTCATCTCGATTTCCTTCCTCCCAGGTATCAATCTGCTGGTACAGTTGTGACAGCAGCAGCTGCCCAACAGAAGCCTCCACTTTTGGGAATCCTGACACCTGAGTTTTACAAGCCAGTGCTGCCCAAAAATACTGGGAACAGCTATTGGACTGTGTAATTTGTTCCAAGATAACTCTACAGAAGGTAAAAGTCTGACCTTCATGCTGTTCATTCCTTGCTCTTCAAAACCCACAAAACCTTTCACTCTGCTTCAGACCAGAGGCTCATCCAGGCTGAGGGAAAACAATACCACCCTGGAAGCTCTTCCCTGCAATGCAGCATCCTCTGAAGGTATTCAGGGATTCTTTTGCCAGGATCCCATCTGAAGATTCCAAACTTAAAAAGGAAATTAATTGAAGGGGCTGGGCAGGAGCAGGAAAAGCCTATCAAGTTATAACACACCCCAAGCCATGTACAAGCAGAGCAGGAAGGTTAGAGGTACCCACGAGCTGGTTGGGATAAATTCAGCATTTTCAGAATGCCCCAGGCCCCAGAAAGGCTCACACAAGAGATACCAGCAAAACCCCAAGGCTTTCCAGTAGTTCACTCTCTCAGACTAAGCTGGGTGTTGGCCTTTTGGATAACTTCTCCACTGTTCTGGCACCAAGTTTCACAGGGTTTTCCAGAAAGGACTTGCTTTGTTTGAAAAACCTGCAGTCAGCCCAAACAAAGTAACTGGAAAGCAACATCTTCTTTGTGCAAAGTGATGAGTCAGCCACTGGATTTCAATACTCAAAAATATTGGATTTGGTGAGTGCTTCTTGAATTTAACACCTGGGTGTGTTCAGAAGAGAAGCATTTTTCAAGAAGAGGGAGTTTGCCAGATGTGAGTGATGAGGTACTGCTGGGGCTGATGAAATATTGTCTAAGTCAGGTAAAGAAGCAGAAGGGTCCCACAGAAGGGAGCTCTGACAAGTGAAATTCAGAGGTGAGATAAAAGCATCTCCACCATGCTCACAAGTGAGGCCACAGGCACTTAGGGAAAAAGGCACACCCTTATAGCATTTTTCCCCAATATTATCCAAAATCTAAACTGTTCTCCCCTCAGGAATTCCCCAGGTTTGATGCTGTTTGCTGTTTCGTGAGCCTGCTGCACAGGCTGCTCTCTGCAGCCCAAACCTCCCTGAGCTGCCTCACACTGCTGCTGAATTATTGTGGCTTCTGCTCTGCAAACAGGCTGTTTACAAGGAAATTATGTTTGTAAACGTTTTGATTTCCACAGAACTATTTTTCTTCTCACTCTGCAGCTCCTCAGAATCCAGTGAAGATGTGTGCTTGCATTGGAGGTTATTCCCAGAAGTTGCACACTTCTTCCTTGAAGTTTTCTATGTAAAACTGAAGATTAAGCAGCTTCTTTCTCCCTCTAATTGATGTTTACTTTTTTCTTGGTTCACACACATCAGTATTTCCTTCAGGCCCTCAGAGCAGCATGAAGAATTACTAATTCTGACATGAGGAGTCACGAGTCTCTTGTTTACACTGAGGCACACACACGTCACTCATTTGCAGTTCTCTGGTAAAAAAAAAAAAGAAATCAAAAAAAGGCCCATTGAATAAACAAAGTGTCCAGTAGCCTAAATATTTCGCCTCCAGGGCTTCAAAATGTTTGACTGTGAGACAAGAAGCAGCTGTCACTGCTTTCCACAGCCTTCACTGCGAGCAAGAGATGTGGTTCTTCAGACCTAGAAATGTTCTATTTGCACAGGGGATGGTTCCCTGCTCCTTCCCTGCCCAGGCATCACCAACCACAGTTTTCAGGCACAGAAATGCAATTTTTAGGTGTACCCACACTGGGACATGCCAGCTTCTTTGAGCTCTAAGGATCAGGTTTATGAATGACTTCACTACATGGACAAATTACTCTTTCCTATGCCAAATAAACCAGATTTAATGAAATATGTGAGTAACATGAAAGTTAACAATTAGCACGAGATTTAAGGGCAGTAAGGAAACCCACAAAATAATGTAGCAATTCTTTGCACAGCCTCCACTATTTTAAAAAAAAGTGATACAGTTCAAGGAAAAGCAGGATTACACCTCTAAGAACTATCACTCATCTCATAAGCCAGTGTGAATGCCATGAGCAGGAATAAATTACACTCTTTCCTCTCTCAAAATTGATTTACCACCAAGAAAATATTCTGAAGACTTAAAAGAAGCCTCACTTATTTTCATGCATCTCTTCTGCTTCATCCTTTGCTACTGATGGGGGCAAAGGCAGCCAAGTTTTTTCAGGTCTGCTGGAAATAACTTCAGCTATCTCCTCCCTGCCACAGCCATGTCATTTACTCTGGGACTCTGATAGCTGAGACCTTGGAGCTCTAGCTGGTAATTTTAACCAGACATTTTATGACTAAGTTCATTTTTGCTCAAAAACACACACACGAGCTGAATTTTTATTAAGGATTCATCTAGAAAGTGTGAACAAGCCTGAGGCATTTGGGTCACAGCAGCATGGATGTAGTCTGGCGAATAAGTGATAAAATAGTTCTGAAGCACCAATTCTGCCTCTTCATTCAGCAGCCACTGACCCAGTGTGCTCATCTCCAGTTTGGGAGAAGTGATCCTTGTTTTCCTTGGCCTTGGAGTTATCCAGTAAATGCTATTTTCTTATTTTTGTTACAGACTTCAAAGACAAATTATTCTAGAACTCCTCAGTTTTCAAATCAGAGGTTCAAAACCAGTAAGTATCTTTTCAGCTTAAAACAATTTTACTTTTCCCTGCTTGCATCTCCAATTCACACTTCAAGCCTTCTATGTTCATACCATCCATAGAGGATTCCTACAAATCAAGCCCTTAATTCTTCACTAATTGGATAAAAACTGGCTGTGTTGAGGTTTCTCCATAAAGTATTTCATAACCATGAAGTAATGAGTAAATCTTGATCCAGGTGGGAGGCCGAGAGGCTGAACATGTACAGCTTATATCAGAATCGAGCTCCTTAATGCTTAGAACTGCCAAATAATCCAGATTTATGGCTTGGTTTTGGACCCACACCTGGTGTTTAGTGCAATAGTTTACATGATTTTAAGTTTTCCTAAAACCAGCTTCCATGGAGATGTATTCCTTTGACACAACTGCTCACTGGTAGTATCCCAGGGCCACATCCCAAACTGATTTATTGTATTGGCTCCCTGAGACCCAAATTGCATTGCAGCACTTCCTAATGTGTGCCTGCAGATGGGAACAAGAGACATGCAAACCTCTTCTCTGGTTCTGCCAATGCCCACCTGAGCTGTGCCAGCTGCCCTCAGACTCAGATACTGCTGCAAAAGTATTTCTGTGCTGACAGATGGTCTCACTCCTAAAAAAAAAAAAGGAATTAGCTCTGTAGAATCCAGGGATGATTTGCCAGAAGCTTGAGATACACAGAAACACTTTAATCAGTTTGTAAGTTATCATAATGTAATTACAGGTGTCCTACTCCCATTTGTCTGAGACACCAGTGGCTGTGTCCTTGGAAACTGAAATTTGGGACAACTGCTGAGGATGTGACCACTTCCCAGCCAATCCCATTTACACAATACCCTGCCTAAAATTCAGCAGGGAGAGAAACACAGAGCTCCAGACATCCTTTCATGCTGTTAGAGCTATTCCCACTTTCCCCTCAGCAAGAGGATGGGGGTGAATTGTTCTCTCCAGCAAAGGAACTCCAATTGCTGACGCTGTGTGCTCCAGGGTCAGAGCTCTGGGATGTCTCAGCAGTCCTCCTAAGAGTTCCTGAAAGCTCTGACAGCAGCTAATGGGTTTGCCAGACACTGATTCTTGAAAATATCATCAGGCTGGCTGATGGAGACTCCAGCTTTCCTCTCCCTCTTGTTTCATACATATATTTTAAGTTTAATTTCACTTGTGTTAAGCTTAAACCACTGTGCCTTGCCTCACTTCTGATTCAGTGCCATATCTCCAGTGCTACTGCTGAGGCAATAAATTAAGCATTGATCATGTTGTGTTTTCATGACTTCCTAAGGAAGCACAAGTGAGAAAAATATGGAGTTTGGTGTCTCAAGCAGAGTTAGGCCTTCCCCTGGCCTCCAATAATATCTATAAAATAATGCTTTGAGCATTATTCCACTGGCTGGAGGAGAAACTTGTTGCTATTATGGCTACATACACTGATTTGTATGAATGCGAGATGTTGATGCCTTGGGAAGGCTGACCTAGAACAGAGACTGGCCTAAAGAATAAAGAGCTAAAGAATAAAGCAGGGATTTATTCCAAGGCCTCCGTGGATCCACCTTGGGCAGCACCAGAGCCCAGCCAGGGCTCCACCCAAGATGAACCAAAATGGTCCAAAAATGCACGAGCGCTCCCGGGGGCTCTCCCTGGGATCAGTTCTGCTCCATTGGCACCTTGGAGTTCATTGTCCCATTCCAGCTTTAGCCCAGGCAGTCCCATCCTGTTTCTTTTTCTCTCTCCAGCCCACGGTGTTTGTGCTCCTGGGGCTGAGATTTGGATCATTTGTCCTTGGTGCCCAGCTGGAGCAGGAATTGTTTTGTCTCCCTGCTCTGTGCAGAGCTCAGCATCCCCTCAGATGAAGCCCAGACCCACAGATAAAGCAGCACAGAATGTGAAAAATAGAAAAGCTGAAACCTGAGGCATCAATGTGAGCCTTCACCTGAAAACATCCAGACAGATCTGCTGCATTCCCTCCAGGGATGGCATGAAACACCAAAAGCCCATTTCTCTGTGGAGCTCACCTGAAGCACAGCTGATGCATCAGGATGGAAAACCAGGCTTCCTGAAGAGATCTGCTCTTCCAAATTCCTCACAACAAATCTTTGGTCTGAAAGGTTTTTCAATCCTACTTTTATAGCTTTGTATTTGAGTGTGCAAAAGAATCAAAACAAATGAAAATGCTCCTGAATGCAGCAAGAAGCCCATGCTGGCACAGCCTGCTCCAGCAGTTGGCCTGCATCACACCCACAGAAGCCAATTTATTGTACTTTTATTTAAGACTTGCTGTTAAAAAAGACCTCAAGAACCTCAAGTGTCAAGCAGGTGCACTTCCAGCCGAACTCAAGTTCTCAACATAGATATAACAACCATGAAAACTTGAACCCAGACTTTAAATTCTCAGGTATTCTCAAGGTCACATCTTTTCATTCAAAATGTGTGGTTTCAGATTATGACTTGAAATCCTCAAGGACAGCCTGAGCTTCCCCTTCTTTACCACTGGGTTGAAAGATTACAGCTGAACTAAGAACTGCTGCCCACAGCAGAAGACCAACAAGCAGCTCTTAAAGCCTCTGTGATTATTCCAACAAGCTCTGAGTCACTGATTCCCTGCCACTCACTGTCCCAGCTTTGCTCAGAGCTTTGTCCAGCCTGGCCTTGGACACTTCCAGGGATCCAGGGGCAGCCACAGCTTCTCTGGGCACCCTGTGCCAGGGCCTCCCCACCCTCTCAATAAATGATTTCTTCCCAATATCCTGTCTAACCCTGCCGTCTTTCAGTTTAAAACCATTCCCCTTTTCCTGTCACTATCTGTCCATCTAGAAATGTTCCTCTCCCTCCTTTTTATAGCTCCCTTAAGATCCTAGAAAGTCACAAGGACAGACATCACTTTCACTGAAGGAGTTTCTCCATCTCAAGGAGGGAAAAAAAGATCATCTGAATAGAGAAAACAGAGATTATGCCTTTCTAAAATGCGACCTTCCTTGTCACATTCAGGAACTCTCATGTCTTGTGACTAGTATCCATGTGCAAACCCTGCCAGCTTAGATACATGGAAAAAACAACTCTTTCAACACTCACTAATCCAGAGTTTATAGTTCAAAGCTTTTTTTTTTTTCCCAGTAGCCACCTCTGATTCCTTGCCATGGGTGGAGCCCAGCGAGTCCTTCCTGCTGGGCAGCATTTGCCCTTGTCCTTTTCTTCACTGCTGTGGCTGAACCCAGAGCTGTGGGAGCAGCAGCCGTGGGCACAGCAAATATTAAACCAGATGGAACCACCTCCTCCACACCAGTGAAAAATGAGGAATACTGAACACTGGACATGCTTCAGTGCTGGGTGTTTCATTGCTGCACTAGGATCACCTTTTGGAAAAGCAAGGAGAGCACACATGAGTTTTGTGGGCTTAAAAACCGAGTCAAGGGGAGCCCCAAGTGTCTGTGACATCCCACAAGTGCTGTAGGGCTCTATCCCACTGGGAGGTAAAAGTGGTGTGAATCCCAAACTAAAATGACTTTAAATTACTCCAAAACCCCAAACTGACCAAAGAAAACAGCACCAACCTTTCCACAGGGAAATGTGAGTTCACATCCCCAGTCCTGTGCATGTGGCAAGGGAGGAGAGCAGCACATGCCATGGGCTTTTTCTCACATTCCTTTTTCTCAGGCCATATTTACCCTCTGCACACCTCACTAGATATCCACAGATATCCAGAGATCCAGCTTCCCCAGGAATCCAGGCAACCTTTCCTTGGTGAATGCTCTGTCAGGAGCTGACCTTGTGGTGGGGGAACAAAACATGAGCTTCACTTCAGGAAAAATCCCTCGGAGGCCACTGAGGTCACTTACACAGCTTTAACCTCACATGAGAGCAAAACACTTGAGTTTTCTAAGTATTCACGTAAGATCTTATTGGCTTTTGCACTATAAATAATTATAGCCTGGAAACAAACAGAAATTCAACATCTTAAGGCAGAGTTTAGGGTTTGCAGTCTAGAGCAGGGCCTTGTAGGCCAGACCCAATTCCAAAAGCAAGACCTGCATCAGTACTCAAGAGGGACGCAGAAACACAGGAATCCTCACAGACCACATGAAGGATGGAAAGTACTTTGAGCAGTTAACTTGTAAATACATGGAATTTACTGACTGCAGCAATGGCAGAAAAAAAAGCCATCCAAACTAAACAAAAAAAAAAACCCAGAAAATAAACAAAAACCCCAAAAAAACAACCCTGTCTTACCGCCCCCCACCCACCCACCCAAAAAAAGAAACCCTCCAAAAAAAACAACCCAAAGAACATCAGCACAAAGCTCCCAAGCACAGATCTTTGGAAAATGTGACCATTCAGTTGCATCAGACCTTCTGGCTGAAAAAATGGAATTTATTGAGACATGATGATAAAACTGATTAAACATAATTATTTTCTTACTTGCAAATGATAAGCTATTGAGATCAAGGCATCTCCAGTCCGCATTCACAGTTATTTATATAAAAGATGTAGATCTTAACTATCTGAAAAACAATTAGTTACAAAAGAGTTGTATAATCAAGTTAGGGGAATGTATTGATTCTGGGCCAACAGTATTTGAAAAACCTCGTTAACTTTATAATGCCACAATCCTCCACAAGCCCCTTCACAAATAATATACTGGAAAACATAAATAACCTGCAAATAATTGTCTAAAGTACTGCAGTTATCCTTCATATCTCCCCCAGGTCATCCTGGATGAGATGATTTACCCTTGGAGAGATGAGGGTGAGTTCCTGACTGTCCTGGCTTGTAAGATAAACATGTATTTTATTTACCATCTGTTGGAGGTTGGGCAGTTTCCTTATCTCTCCCAAGAACAATGTCTCACTCCGGGGAGAATCTTCTGTTAATGGTCCATTAATGACTCCCTGCATGGCTGGTAAAGTTCCATCAGCCCATGGTGAGATGCTCCACCCAGAGGGAGGAGCCAAACAGCCCTACCTGCATAAAATCAGCACTTTTGGGACACCAGGGCAGTCTCGTCTCTGGATTCCCAGAGGAGCAGCTTCTTCTCTGCTGGGTTCCCAGAGGAAGACCAGGCCCAACTACTCCATCACCAGACCTTCAGAGAAAACTCCACCCTTCTACAGATCCCCGCTCCAGCAGCATTTCATCTGCCACTCCAGGAGGAGCAGCCACCATTTAACTGGACTATTACCAACACCCTGACTCCTCAGGGTGTCAGGTTTCTGACTCTACCGCTAGTTTTGTTTGTACTAATTACATATTTTTCTTTATTTTTATTTAGTTTTTTTCCTAGTAAAGAACTGTTATTCCCATTCCTGTATCTTTGCCTGAGAGCCTTTTAATTTTGAAATTGTGGTAATTCAGAAGGAGGGGCTTTACCTTTTCCATTTCACAGGAGGCTTTTGCCTTCCTTCAAAGACTCCTGTCTTTTCAAACTAAGACACTGACAGACCTGGCAAATTCCCCCTCAGCCCAGGAGCTCCTCCTGAGTGAGCTGTGAGTCCCAGGCAGAAGGGAAGCTCACAGGCACTTGTGCCCACGGGAGGATCTGAATGTGCCATGGGGACAGGAGAAAAAGAGGAAGAAAAAAATTAAAGGTGTCAGGTGAGCTGAGACCCAGTGAATAATATTTTGAATTTTAAAGATTCTCTGAACCTGAGAAGATTCTGCAGCTCCTCTGGACAAGCAGCTGATGAAAGTTTTTCTCACATGCACAAGCACATTTGCAGGACTTCTTGTAAGTCCAGTGACTAAGCATCACCCTGGTGCCCCCTGTAAGTTTGGCTTTTAGTTTTGGTGGAAGCAGCTTGTTGTGAGTATGCCCAGAAAGAGCTGAGTGGATTTGCTGTCAGCACCAGTCTTTCAGCTGCCATTAAATAAAAAATAAATACAAATACAAATAAATAAATAGATTTTAAAAGCCTCAAACCAGAGCTTCACCTGCAGGTGCAGTTTAGGCTTTTCCTTGTCTCGTGTACATGTGGAAACCCCCTTTCCTGGAATGTTTGTGCCATCCACAAATCCCCAACTCTGCAGCAGCAGGAACCTCTCAAAAGACAGAGGAGGTAGCAAACCCACCCCCAGCATTTTTCACATGTGGCTGAACCCTCCTGCATTGCAGCCAGCAGCGCTGAGCTTCCCAGAGTGTTCTTCCAAGGGCAAGCACTGTCCTTGGATGAGCACGAGAAACCACAACCTGAAAAGCAATCATTTCCACCTTCTCGTGTTTATATATATGGATAGATTTTAAAAAATCAGCTGCATGTGGGTTTTGTTGTGCCAAAACTGCCACCAACACAATGAAAGAAAACAAAATCAGATCACTAACATAAATTTTCTCTCTTTTTTGTGGATTTTTTTGTTCTTTGCTTGTATTTTTTCATTTCAATAATCTCAGTTTTCATTGTTCTTGCTTTATTATCAATGTCCTCTCCTTTTCAAGAATTTTTTGCTGTTTTCTTGTATTTTTTTCTTTTCAGTACTCTCAGTTTTCATTGCTCTTGCAGGGCACAAGGCCCAGCATGAGCTGAAAGGAAGATGCAAAGCCAGAGGTCTCTTTTGAAGACAGACTGGCCATTGCCTGGGCTCTATCACTGTTCAATGCCCAGGGTGATGGGACAATTTGCTTCTTGGGCAAGTCTATTTACAGAATAGGAATATTAATTACCCTCATGGTCAGAGTAACTGTGATAATGCAGGAGACCTGGTGCATTTCCATTGAACCTGGTTCATTTCCAGCACAGATGCTGCAGTCTGTCACCTTGAATCCTTGCTATCATTTAACTCTCACACCAACACTACCAGGCAGAATATATTGCACCTATTTTATCCTTCCTTTATAGTGTTATAAAGTTGATGAGGATCCTGCTCTCCCCTGAACACTCCCATTACAATTTTCAGTGCTGAACAATGCTCACAGCAGCGAGCATCACTCTCTGAAGCAAAAACAAACATTATTCAGAGCTAAAGAGTCATCACCACATGAATGTGAAAGACTGATTGGCAACTGCTGGGGCTCTGAAGGTTTAAGTCTAATAAAAACTCCAGGAAGGAGATGTTTATGCTTTGGGGAGAAGCACATCGTCAGGCTGTGCCCCACTGGAGGCTGGAGCAGAGCAGACAAACCCCCTTGGTCCTGTCAGGTAAACGAAGGAGAAAAATGAGCCCAGGCAGGCAGGCAGCACACAGCTCCTCTGTTCTGTCTGAATTCAGTGCTGGCTGCACATTGTGAGAATAAATCACCACAGGACTCACTCAGGCCAGGGCTCAGGACACAGATTTTGAAACCAAAACACAAAGCTGCTCTACATGGAGCTGCCTGGTAAAATAGCACCAGGCAGGGGTGGCAGAGAACACGTGGCTTGCAGATGCTCGATGCTCTGTGGAATATTGAAGAGTTCTCCTGCAACACTTAAGGGTTTATCCTACTGATATCTGGTGAAAATGAAAGCTCTCAATGCAGCAGAGTGACTTCTGCAAGTTGCTGCCCAGCTCTGGTGTTGGGATGCTTCAAATTCAATTCAACTTCATGAGAATGAGCATTTTACCTTATTTAATGTGTATATATCTTTAAGTGATGTCAGACACAGAATGAATTTTATCCAACAGGGAACTGTAGAAATATGGAATCCAAAGCTGGGAACGTTTCCAACAGCACAGTGATTTCTTGGAAAGTCTGATTGAAGAGGTGACCTTAGGTGATAATTCCTGAGAACAAGCACAACCTGAACATATTGGATGATAGACTACCCAGGGAAAGCTGACAGTCTGCTGTGCCTTCTGCCACTCCCTCAGAATGCTCCAAAAGGTGAAATGTAATCAAATCCTTTGAAAGAGAGTTTAGACACCACCCCAAGGGACTGCACAGACCCCAAAGTGCTGCAGCTGAAAGCGAATGAATTACTCTGAAACCAGCTGCAAATTCATGGTCACTTTGCCTGCTGGATTAATCCTTGGTGTTTAATGTCAGCAGAAAGAGTCAGACAGATTGGGGAAAGAAAAAGCTCACTGATAGTTTCTTGTTTTATTTATTAATAACAGTGCCATGGCTTTGGATAATATACCAATCCCTGAGCCAAATTCAGATGCACTGATGCATTATTTTACATTATTTACACACACAGCAACAACAGAACTTGAACCACAGATCCAATGAAATATGATTTAGCACAACCAATTCTGGCAAAAGTAATTAAGAATAAGCAGAATAGCTGTCATCCCAGCCTGGTTGTAAATAATATCCTGATACACCTGGGAAAGTACCAGAATGAGAATTTATCAGAATTACAGTTCTAGGAGGTTTAACATCTAATTAATGCTCACAACTCATTTTATTCAAGACAAACAGAGGAAGCAGCAGGCAAAAATAACGAGAAGAAAAAATTCTACTGTATATTTCCAAAGTAGGAGGAAGAAGGATCACAAAGAGTCCTGACATAAAGGAGAGAAGAAACGTGCTTTGGGGAAGGCACCATGCAGAAACTTACACCAATAATTAACACCTAAACGTAGCTAATTCATCCAATCTTATGAGAGAAAAACACTTCTCCATATGCCATCTTCCAGTATATGCTCCTTCAATATTTGGAAGAAATTTAGACGTGGCATTGCCTTCCCCCAAAAGACTTCTTAGATCACTAAAGGCAAGGCAAGGACAGAAATGCTAAATTTATTGTCCTAGCTGGAAAGACTTTTGAACAACTCCGACAGATCAGTAATAAATTACCATTATCTGGCTGCACATTCCCACCTACTGTCTCATGTAATGTGGAAGGAATGAAAAAGAATCCAGGCAGAAAGGAGCAGCACATAAAAACAGCTCCCTGGAGTCCCCAGAGAGGAAAAACGAAATGCCTCAAGAGTTGTTTTGCATGAGCAGCAGCCATGGTAAATGGAGCATCACATCACCCTGAGGGACACTGTAAATCTTCAAAATATCCCCCTAAGAGAGGCCCTGAATCCACCTCCAAAGCCAACATTTCCCTCTGTGTGGCAGGGAGCAGCCAGGGTCAGTCACCCCACACAGCAGAGCCAGCAGCAAAAGGAAAAGGGTCAGAGATGGGTCTGGAAATGAGGATGGAGCACAGGCACCAAAGGCTTCCAGAGCCTGGAGCCAAAGCCAGGAGAGGAGATAAGCCATGGACACACAGATAAGGGCCCTTCCAGGAGGTACCAACTGTCAGGAAAACTGACAGGGGAAAAGGTGACAAAGATTAAAAAATGTCTTTTTGTATTTTCCAACCAGCTCAAGAAAATTCACTTTGCATAAATCTACACCACTTCTCTCAGACTTGAATCTGTTTCTTTTATGTATTTCCTCTTTTGAATGCAAAAAACCCCAAACCATGACTGTGACTTAAAGGATATCTTTTGAGTCAATATGTATTTATTTTCAAAGCAGAAAATACAGAAAATATACTGTTTAGAAAACAAACGAAAGCAAATCAGGGTGAACACATGACTTGAAAACATTTTTATCTTTTTCAAAGGTTTTTCCTGGCCCAAACTACCTGTAAAATTCAAAGTGTATTGGCAAAGAGCTTCAGCATCCCCTGAAAATCTTTTTCTTCTTTAATTTTGGTCCCCTCAATTAACCAGTGTCAAAGGCAGGTCTTTATTCCAGCTCAACCACTGCAAATGGAAATCTTAAACCCTCTCAAAGCCTTTTCCTCCTAAATCACTGATTACAAGGGAAGACAGTGAAAAACAAAAACTATTGAATTTATGACCAGCAAAAGGCATCAAATAAAAAGTTTTCTTGTTATCTGCAAAAGTGTTTATCCGAGAGATTATGAAAATGTCATTTGTACTGGAAGCCTCTCCACGCTGAGGCTGGGTCAGCCTAATTATTACAGCATTTTTCCCTTGGTTGGGGGACCCTTGAATGTGTTGCCAAGTGTCCTTGTCCCAGCCAGCTATAAACCCTGAGCTGTTTTCCTTGCAGAAGGATTTCCTGTAACTCTTCCCTCCGTCCTTCACAGGTTTGAAGGATTGGCTGTGTGGCAGAATGGGTGTGACAGGTTATTACTACACCACTACATAAGCAGGCAAACTTCTGGAAGTGTGGCAAGAACAGCAATCTAAAGTTCAGAATTTAAGTTATTTTTTCCTGAATTTATCTAAGTTCCAAGCTCCCATAATCTATCCCACATTGGCTGTTTGAATTTTTCCTTCCAGCCCCAACTGTTGGAGTGTTTGAACATTTCTTCCCTGATTTTAAGAATTAAAGCTTTAGGGAAAAGTCTTGAACATGGTAATCCTAAAATTTCAGAAGCTAAAAGAAAAAAAATTGTATGATTAAGGCAGGCTTGTGATTAAGTTGTTTTAAGCTTGGGCAAAGTAACACTGACTCACTGTAGCCATGTCAAATATCCCCAAACACCCCTGAAAAGCCTGGCCAAGATTTCTGCTTAAAAGTTCCAGCTGTTTACGAGGTATTTGTGTGGGGGAAGGATGTGGCAATAATTGTGTTGCTTCTAATTGAAAAATAGGTGAAAAAATTTTCCTATAATTTCCCCAAAATAAGTGAGCGAAACTAACTGTGGGGAGGGAAAAAAACAAGAACAATTCACAACAAAATTAAAGTTTATAAGAGGAATCTTTCTGCACTTTCAGTTGTGGCTGGAGCTCCTTGGGGTGTTCTGGGGTAGCCCATGGAAATAGGGGGTGTCAGGTTTTCATCACAAAGCTGCCTCAGTGTGAAATTCACTCTTCTGGCATTGTGGACTGGTAACATTTGGCAGAATTTCAATGCCAAGACCAAGGGTAAAACATCAGTGATTGATATTTAAAAGATGAAGCCTAAAATGGTTTCTGTCTCATCTAATTCTGATGTTTCAGGTTTTAGCTTTTCTATTTTTCACATTCTGTGCTGCTTTAGTGTGTAGGTCTGGGGATATGAAGGGATGGTGAGCTCTCTGCTCAGAGCAGGGAGACAAAACAATTCCTGCTCCAGCTGGGCACCAAGGACAAATGATCCAAATCTCAGCCCAGGAGCACAAACACCGTGGGCTGGAGAGAGAAAAACAAGCAGGATGGGACTGCCTGGGCTAAAGCTGGAATGGGACAATGAACTCCAAGGTGCCAATGGAGCAGAACTGATCCCAGGGAGAGCCCCCGGGAGCGCTCGTGCATTTTGGGGCCATTTTGGTTCATCCTGGGTGCAGCCCTGGCTGGGCTCTGGTGCTGCCCAAAGTGGATCCATGGAGGCCTTTGAATAAATCCCTGCTTTATTCTTTAGCTCTGTCCAGTCTGTTCTAGGTCAGCCCTCCCAAGGCATTAATTCCACCTCATCTGTCCCTGTTCTTAAATCCCAGCAGTCTACAACAGTGTCTTGGTACTCTGGGGAAATCAGGAGGAGAAGCTGTAAAATGGATTGTCCCAATGGATTTCCATGGTCCAAATGTTTCTTTTTGTTCCCTTCCAGGCCAGAAAAAGGTTTTAGCTCAATCCTTCCCCATACACAAAGACAAACCAAGATAAGCACAGTCACTTTAATAATTAAAAAATTGTTTAATCTCCATAATATTTTAGTTCTCCAAAACATATTCATGGATATTTTTGCAAAACTCAGAGATATCTTTGGAATTTTTTCTAGCTTTGCTCATTTGTGCCTTTGCACGTTCATTTGGTTTACACTTGCACAAGCTGTGCATCCTTCCTCAGCCCAAAATAGATTCTCCACAAATCCTGGAACCCTAAACTACAGATTTTTGGGGCACAAGATGGGATTAACCTCAGTTTGTGTCTAGAAGTCAGGTACTGAGCCCATGTGTAATGTCTGGTTTGTGTTCCTGCCAGTGAAGGAACAAGTCCATAAAAGAATGAACAGCTACACTGAACTCACACTTCTACATTAAATAGGAGTCAATAAAAAGCAGTTTTCTGCTGCAGATTATCCAGCACTAAGAAATTATGTCACAGTTGTTTAATTTCCAAATGTACAGATAAATATAAACCCCTCTTCAAGGATCACTTTGATCCCACAGGGACCAGAGTCTACCCTATTGCTGGATGTGCATTTTAAGGGTACATCTGGGTTTAAGAACCCTAGTGTGCAAATAAAGCAGCTTGGCTTCAGACTTGCAGGCAGAAATCCCACAGCATGTTCACAGCAACAGCTTTTTGGCTCGAATTTCTCTGAAGGGTCCCACTTTTTGTTTAATTACATTCGGTGTAAATCATAAGTAAAGCTATATTTAAAATTGAGAGTTCTTCTACTGTTGGAGTTTGTAGAGAATGAGCATCCACCAGGCAGGGCAGAGTGAGGAAAACAAAATCTGAGCAATAACTCACCCCTCTGTGCAATCAAAACTCATTCCAGGTCCTGCTGGCTGCACAAAAGGCCCAGAACCAAATACTTCAGAGTTCCCGAAGGAAATGTAAACTATTATGAAGTCTGTGATTACTGGAGGTGCATTTCTTGCCTGTAAGATGGAAACAGAGTCCTCAGACTGTTGTATTGTGGAAGTTGAAAGGCAAAAATCAGGAGCAGAGTGGGAGAGAGTGCAGCAAGGTGCCTTCACAAGGCTTGCTGTCCTTACAGCTTCCATCTCAGCACTCACATAAAATCATAAAATCACAGAAATCATCAAGGTTAGAAAAGATCTCTTTATTAGTATGATTGCTCAGCATCCCATCAATGACAATTAAATATTTCTAATGTATTTGTAATAAATATGCATAGAAATAACACAGAAGTGTCTTCATTTTCTGCTGCCTGGTACCATTTACTTGTTCCTACACAACAGAAAGTGCAAATGGATGTGAGAATTTACCACATCTCCGAGTGAGTGTCCAAGATCTAATCTAAGAGTTGAAATGCAAATGGATCTAATTGCTCCTGACCTAATACAATTTTATGTTCACTGTCCTTAACAGGGCACCCAGAGAAGCTGTGAATGCCCCTGGAACTGACCAAAGCCAAGTTGGATGGCGCTTGGAGCAATCTGGGAGAGTGGAAGGAATCCCATGGCAGGGCATGCAACAAGATGAGATTTAAATCCCCTCTAAACCCAAACCATTCCATGACTATAAAATATATATTACTCATATATGGGTCAGAAAAACCTGAAATGCAACACCTTTGAGAAGCTGGAGGGATAAAAAACCCCAAGCCTGGTACTAAACTAAGCTGGCTTTTTCAGCAGCTTAGGAAAACAGGCCCAAGGAGAAGAAGCAAAGAACTGTGAGTGACCTTGCCCTGGCTGGATGCTGTGAACAGGAGCTCGGGAGAACTGGCAGGGAGATGTGTAGGAGAAAATCTTGGACAGAACTGCAGCGGTCAGGGTGAAGGCACAGGGAAGGGAAACAAAAAAAAAAAAAAAAAAAAAAAAAAAAGTTGACTCAATGAATCAGTTTGAAGGCAAGCTTTGCTCTGGCTCAGAAAAAGAACTAAGCACGGTTCTTGCAGTTTAGTCAATATATCAGTGTTTTGGGAGCAGCGAGTGGAAACTTGGTAATGAGGAGCAGTGCAGAGGGAGCTCTGGCTGGTGAGGAGGGAGGTGTTGAGGCTGCTGGTGAGTTAAGGTGAATGGCAGCACCACCAGAGCCTGCACAAGTGTTTCTAGTAGTCCTCCCTTCAGTAAACATTCCTGCAGGAGCGTGGATCTACACAGAACCCCACTGAACTGGCACAGTTGTGGTAAAAATTGTTCTGTGAAAAACCCAAACAAAAGTGGTTTTAAGCTGTGGTGACTCTGTGAATGTCTTTAGCAGAAGAAAAGCTGAATTTGTTGTGAAAAGTGTATTTTTCTGCCCCTCTTCCTTCTCTTTCCTGGTGCAAGCTCAGTGTGATTGGTTTGATGTTAAATGTACCAGGGCTTGCTCTCCACTCTGTCTCTGCGGGGCAGGAGAGCCACAGGGTCCTGTCACCAATCTGAGCAATTCCTCTCATGTAAATGGATGCATCTCTGCTGGGAAATGATGCCCACAATTTCCTTACCCCTAAACAAGGTTTCCTTTTCCATTGTCTCATCTTTATCTCCTTAGAGGAAGAATGTTTTATTTTCAGACCAAGAACAAATAGAAATTAGTGAGGAAAAACCCATTCTGTGGTCAGTGGCCTCCATATTTTATTCCTTCTCTGAAATTTCTGACATTTGCTTTAGGTGTATATACTGGGGTTTGACTTTGCAGGTTTTCTACATTTCTTAAATCTCAAAAAAATCAATAAAAACCAGATGATCACCTCGTTTGCCTTATGCTTGTTCTATGTTTATTTATTTCTATTTGCATCTCCTGTCTTTGTTATTCACCCATCCACCTTGTTTATAAATCCTGATGCTACTTTGTGGTTTGTTTTTTGCCTCTCCACACCCACTCCCACCATTATAGCAAAGAAAAATCAGTGAAACCTGGTCTTATGTTCTACTTTCTTAAGGAAAGAGAATTCAGGAAAGATGAATTGCATGGTTAAAGCACCAAAAGGGGAGAGGAAGGGAAGCGATAATGGGACAGATTTTGTTCCAAATGTAAAAGGCCGACTTACCCAGACCTATCTACTGTTGACTTTAAAGAATTTAAACTCACAGAGCTGGACTCTGGTTAAAGAAGGTTTGTCTCACTGTTAAAAATGTGCAAACATTCAGATAAGATAAGAACCCTGAGCTTTTCCTTCGTAGTCCTGAGGAATGATGTTGTACCAGAAGTAGAAATGCTGTGAGCAAACATCCTCCTGATGGCATCATTTTGTTCTGAGCTTTTATTTGTCCCATTGCTCCCCTGACTTCAGAGCTCCCATCTCCTGGTCACCTTCCTTCCTGCTGGGCAGGACTTCAGGGATGCACTTGAGAGAAGATGAAGAGCAGTTGGAGGCACCCTGGAAGAGGAAAACAAGAATGATCAAAGGTTTAAAAACAACTGTGACCTTTGGTGTATGAATGGGGTTTATGAAATGTGGAGAGGAGCAACAAGAGACACATAATGTTCTTAAAATACTTAAAAGTTAGAGGCAAAATGTGAAAATGTTCCCCATGTGCAGTGTAAATAAGAACAGTAGTGAAAGTTTTAAATCACAGCAAAGGAAATGTTGTAACAGAATGTTCTAAGGAGACTGAAGCACTGAATTGCAATGGGGTGGGTGGCATTGCTGTCATTGCACAGTTTTAAGAATAGAAAACTCCAATATTCTTTGGAGATGAGGTTAATTAACTCCAGTACCAAATCTCAAGGGGAGAAAATCTGACCCTTTCAAATCAGTGGGATATTATGAAGAACATCCTCGTGTGGTTTTCCTTTCTAGTCTCCCCATGCTAAGCTGAAGAATTTACTGGAATAAAAACATTTGGATGGCAAAAAGCCCTTTAAAATATTGTCATATATTATCCCTTCAAAGATGGTGTTTTGTGTGTTCTTCAGCTTTTGGTGACAACTGAATAATGTTTTTTTTTTTTCCCTTTTCTCCCTGAAATAGATGTTGGGTTTATATCCCAATGGGAAGCAAGAGTACTTTCTTTCCAGCTCTCTTCATGCCTAAGAACAGCACTGGAATCTAAAAAAGTCCTGTGTTTTCTTTCATGCTGGTGCATAAAAATCAGTGTTTGACTGAAGAAGCACAAAGCAGAGCTTTGCCTGATGTGCTGCTCATCCTCCCACAGCAAACCCAGCATTGGGCCTGAGGGGACTTGGATTATAGATGCTGCTCCAAAGGCCGAGGGCTTGATCTTGCAGGATGAGAAACTGCCACAGTTCCACCAAATATCCCTTGGCTTGGGATGGTCTGAAGCTGTCAAGGAGCAAGAGAAAAGAAAAAAAAACACCTGGTTTTCTTTTTCTCCAAACATAACTAGCTATTAGCCAAACCCTCCAGACCAAAGCTCCATCTTCCCTCTGTGTTTAATGCTCTCACTGATGAAGGTGCTGTTGCGGAATCCTTGTCTTCAAGCCAGTTTTGGGTACAACCCAAACCCCAGTTTTGGTTTTGGGACCAGTGTGTTGTTTGTACTTGCTCTGGGCAACAGCTCAGCAAAGAAGGAATTTTCTTCCATCAAGGATGAGGTTGGTGAGCAGTTGGCAGAATCTGTGATAGCTCCTGTCTGGTCCTATAGATCTGTAAAAGCCAAGATGTATTTTACTTATTTTATTTTATTTTATTTTATTTTATTTTATTTTATTTTATTTTATTTTATTTTATTTTATTTTATTTTATTTTATTTTATTTTATTTTATTTTATTTTATTTTATTTTATTTTTATTCTATTTTATTTTTATTCTCTTTTATTTTTATTCTCTTTTATTTTATTCTACTCTATTCTACTCTATTCTATTTTTTTCATGTCATTGTGTTAGAAAATCTGGCTTCTGACTCAGTGCCAAGGTAAATAAATGCTATATGTCTGACCAGTGTTTGTGGCACGAAGGATAAACTGCAAGGCTGTGCCCAGAGCTGAAATGTGGTGCTCTTTATTAACTCTTTGATGTTTTAGCTGAGGTAAAAATATATCTTGAAATCAAATCAAATATATCTTGAATTTACCCAAGGAAGAATTCTCTGCCTGTTTGTAGTAAGGACACTCCAGAGCATCAAGGTTTGTTTGTGCGTGGTTTGATGAGGCACTTAACTTCCTCTGCAGTCCTTCTGGGGAATGCTGCGGCTCACAGGGCTGCAAATTTACAAATTTTACAAATTATCCTCCTCTTGGGATGGGCAGCAGCAAGGCTATGAAACCAAACAGTTGTGACCTTTGCTGAAAGAGAAATTGAAATGAAGCTGTGGAAAGAGTGCGACATCTGAAACTTGGCCCTTCCTGGTGGGGAAACCTTTCCAAAGCATTGCTACAGTTTGGTTTAGGGGAGATTTCAAGCAAAGCTGCCCTGGCTGCTGGACAAGGCCTTTGGGTCTTGCATCCAAACATGAAAGAAGGGCTGGTGCATTTCCTGTAAATATGATTTTACTTTTAATTCAGTTGGTGGACATGTAATGCCCTTTTGGGTCTGCCTAAAAAAAGAGACCAGACAAAATTAAGGGGAAAAAACCAGGAATATTTATTGAAGGGCCTTCAGGTATATTTTAGGCAAAGCGCCCCAGGCGCTACACCCAAAAGGGACAATGGGTCATGGGTTTCACACTTTCATAAGTTTGGGCCATTTGCATACTGGGAGGTCATCTCCAATTACAGCTTCAGGTAATGAAGTCATTGACCCCAAGTTTGCTCCCCCAACTCACTTTCATTTCTATCTCTGGGGCCCGAGGCAGTGAGGGACCCTTGATTGCCAGGCCTGGAGAGGAATTGTTGTGTCTGCCCAAACTGGGAAAGCAGCAGCTCACACTGTGTGTGGAGTTTGGAGTAAAGAACTGCAGGGTTACAAATCTATAGAAAATATAAAAACTAAAATCCCTAAGGCATCACATCAAGGCTTCAGTGTGGGGAGCTGGGAAGAGCACAGTGCTGGGGTGAACACAGGCAGTGACTGATGGGATGCTGCTGAAGGAATGAGTGAAAAGCTCTGGAAAGGTCTCTCAAGGTCATGTCCAGTCTCTATCAGGCATCCATTTCATAATGGCATCCATATATACATCAAGATTTTCAAATCCAGGCTGAGTTCCACTGCTGCTGTGTGATTGTTACTTTAAGATCTTATCTGTAATGCTTAAAATCCTCCCTTATCTCCAATTTATTGGTGTTGCCCAGCTTATGGATGTGTATGGCTTTGAGCAAGGCTCCCAAACTTCATTTAATCAAGATTAAGTGTTTGTGCCAACAGCTTTTATTTTTTACCTGGCTCTCTCCCTTCCTGATATTTATACTCATAAATGCCACTCCAAGTATTGCCACCAAGTTTCCATTGCCAAATGGCATTCCATGCCAGAGAACTGGATTAACAGGACAACAATCCTCTTCCCTCTACCTTCCCATCAAAAACAGCTTTTTAACCCTCTCCAAAAACCTCTTTTTCCCTTTTCATCATTTATTCTATCCATGTTTTCCTCATCTGTTTGTGGTCTGTTCCAGGCCATCCTTTCTGGGATATGAAGTATCCCTATCACATTCCTCTAGCTCTGGTTTTGCCAGACCCAACTCCCCCTGGTTCTGAGTCACTTGTTTGCCCCCTTTCCTCTGCTCATCTCCAGGAGTCCTCTGGGATGGAGAAATCCCTTTCCAATGTAAAATGAGCTCCTGCTCAGTATTTTTTTTTTTTTAATTGGAAATTTTACTAGAATGGATGAATTTCTTCAAGGCATCTTTTACAAATTCTAGCAGATCCTTCCAAGCTGTGTGTTTCATTAATTGGAATACTCCTTTGGCACCAAAGGTAGGATTTTGTGATGTTTGCTGCCAGCATCTTGAGAAATTCTGGATTTTTCAGTCTCTTGGATTTACTTCTAGAGTTCTTTGCCGCTGTTAAGGCAAGCTGGAGTAGTTTACTATCCTTTAGGCCAGCGTTTCAAATATTATTTGTTATTCCCAGAATATCCTGTGGATATCCTGTATCTTCTCTGGATAAAGTGTTTCATTTTGTTGATCTTTTTCTTTTTAAAAAAATGTGGTTTTCATGCACTTTCTCAGTTTTTCTCCAAAGTATTCCCTCCAATATTTGATAATCTGTATTAAGGTAGGCAATGTGCTTCTGATGTGAAACTTTATTCCCAAAGATTTCTCATTAACAAGGAGAAATTACAATTACACCAGAACACTTCTCAACAGAAGATCCTTTTGGATTTTTGCCTGCACTTTGCATTTTCAGAGGAAGAATTGAAATGCAGCTTGTTTTGATGGAATGGCAGATGGAGCTGGGAGCCTTCTCCATTTTATTGCACCACATTGTAGGAGAAGCTTCTCTATGTCACATCTGCCACCTCCTCATGAAGCTACAGAGTTCCTTGGAGAAGGAAATGTGGGAGAACAGTCTCTTCCCATCCCCTCACCCCAGTGCCATGGCAGAGAGGGAATATCTACCAGGATCAGGCCTCAGAGGGACAGCAAGACCTGGTGGTGTAGTTCCAGGTGTATTTATGGTGCTGGAGGATTCCTGGCACCCAGTTGTTGGATGTGGCATCCAGCCAGGCTCCATCCTGGTGTGGATCCAGCCTGCATCCCAGCAGAACCTTGTGCCACTGCTGGCAAACAACCTATGGGCCAGGATCCCAGGATTTGGGGTTCAGAATAGCCATGGATTCTCACCAATTGTGGTCCTGGGGAGCCCCTGCATTGCCAGGTGGAGATCTCCCATTGTTCAGTCTGTGCTCTGAGATCCAAGGGACACACTGTCCCCCTTGTTCCAGCTCTGGCCAGCCTTGGCTTGTGAAAATGTTAACCTTGGCTTTTCCCTTGCCCAGCCTGGGTCCTCACAGGGGTGACAGCACTGGTGTGAATAATGTGAGAAGAATTTCTAATGGTTGGGGGGGGGGGGAAATGCAGCTTTCCCAGAGATAGATCTGGAATTGAAAACAGACATATGGGTTTTAGACTTGGCAAAAAACTCTTCTTCTTTGGGGCAGAGGGAAGAAGGTCTGTGGGCACAAGAGACCTGCATTTGAAATTATTTCCATTAAAGACACAAGGCAGTAATGTTTTTAAAGTGCGTCCTGCCAAGTGACATCAGGAACCTGGGGTGGTGAGTTTTGTTTCACAGGGAAAAGTGCTGATGTTCCTGATGAGGGGCTTGTGGCCCTGGTTGGGCGGCCACCTCCTGAAATTCCAAATGGCACAGGATATGTCAGTGACCCAACCTGCCACCACCTCGAATTCATGGTGTCTTGGCAGTCCAAAGGGCACCCTGCAAACTGACATCAGGAACCTGGGCTGGCGAGTTTGCTTTCACAGGGAAAAGGGCTGGTGTTCCTGCTAAGGGGCCTGTGTCCCTAAATGTGTGGTTGCCTCAAAAAAATCTGAATGGTGTAGGATTTGTCCCAGACCCAACCTGCCACTATGTCAACCTCATAGTGCCTTGACAGTCCCAAGAGCATCCTTCAAACTGACATCATGAGCCTGGGGTGGTGAGCTTCAATTCATAGATGAGATGTCCAGAGTTCATGTTCAGGGGCTCGTGGTCCTTAATGGGCTGGCACCTACCAAAAATCCAAATGGCAAAGGATGTGTCCCTGACCCAACCTTCCCCAAACTCAATCTTGTGCTGCCCTGACAGACCCACGTGCCTCCTGCAAACTGACATCAGGAATCTGGGGTGCTGAGTTTTCTTTCACAGGGAAAAGGGCTGATGTTCGTGTTGATGGGTATGTGGCCCTGAGTGGTCGGCCACCTCCTGGAAGTATGAATGGCACAGAACCTGTCCCAGACCCAACCTGCCACTATGTCAACCTCGTGGTGCCTTGACAGTCCCACATGCATCCTGCAAAGTGACATCAAGAACTGGGGTTGGTGGATTTTCACAGGGAAAAGGCTGCTGAATGAGGTTCTCTTTCTCGGAGCTGTTCTCAACCTCTCTGGGATTCAGGCAGTCACAGGGTATTGTAAATGCAGGCGAACCCAATGGGAAGAAATGACGATGTCTGACTCAGTTTAGAAGGTTGAATTATTTCTTTATTATAATTATGCTAAAATACATTAATATACTATATAAAAGGAGAATACTAAAACTACATACTACTTTCTGACTATAACACATCTCGTGACCCTCTCTGAGAGACCAGCCCCAGGTGGGTTGGATTGGCCATCAGGCTCAAACAATCCTCACCAGAATCCAATCAAGCACTCACTCCAGGTAAACAATTGTTTGAACACATTCCACATAGTTAAAACAAAGAGGAGAAATAGAAATTGTTTTCTCTTTCATTTCTCTCTGTACACCTCTATGAAGAATCTTGAGAGGGAGAGAAATGTGCTTGCCACACCAGGGTGTCTCCTCAGAGATGTGTTTGGGACAGGTGGGAAGTGTCCCCTGGTAAATTGGGGTGCTAAATTTGTGTATGTATTTTATCCTGACAAAAGGGGATTCCCTTGGCCATACCAGTTAAAAGCCTTGCTGGTAAAATGGAATGATTGTTTCATTAATAATAAAATAACCTCAAAAAATCATATCAATATTTTATTCAGGAGTGTAGAACCAACCTTTAAATCCTATCCTAAATCTACTTGCAGCCATCTTTTTATAGACTGTTTACAGCTTACTGAAAATTAAATTAAACTGCTTCAATTTTTGCCTGAACATAAAACTGAATTACTGAAATAGCATGAGAAAACATTTTTTCTTATAGCAACTTTTGACCACATGAAAATAAGGAAGCACTACAAATCTTTCAAGAAAGCCTGACTTTATGTGGTTTCCAGCATCACTTCCAGATTAAACAGTCTGGCTCAATGTTCAAGTCCAGGCTCATCTGAACCAGACACATTTGCTGAGATTCATGTAAATTCGAGCTTTACCCTTTTCTAGTACAGCTTTTGGAAAGTTCTGTTTATGGGTATATTTAGGGGAACTGCAAATGGATCAGCCTGAATCTCAAAAACCTGAAGTCAACCTCCAGCAGCTCACCTGGGGTCACTGACCAGATCAGTGAGAGCCTGACAAACTCTACACACAGATCTGTGGAAAGGTGGCCCAATTTGGATTTTAATTTTGCCTTTCCTCAGTTTAGGGAAGAGGGAATATTAAGGAATGGGAATGCTCTGTAAAGATCCCTTGCTGTGTCTGATTTCCAGCTGTCTTGTAACTTCCACAGGGTCCTTAGGTATCCAGAGGCTCTCGATTTTAATCACAGGTAAGGAAAATCTGGGGATGGTGCTCTGTGCTTCCTGAGCTGATGTCAGTGATGATTTCAGGATAAAAATTCCATTATTATGTGGCTGGGATCCTGCTGGGACCATCCTGCAGAGGTGCTGCATTGTTTTTGCCTGCCCAGACACCAAATTCCAGGTGCTCAAGAAGGCTCTGAGGTGGGATGAGATGTAGGAATGAGACTGAGGGAGCTTCAGCCCTAATGAGCTCTCACCTCTCAGTTTCAGTTCAGCTCCCAGTGGGATGGTGGGTCCTACCAGAGGGGTGTGAAAGGCTGGGAGGTGCTTCTTTATCAGTAGGACCATTTCAGGATTTTTAGATTGTTCACAAGAAAAAGCAGCTGAATTAAAACCAGCTGTTACAAGGGAGACGTTTTATTTTATTTAAATATCAGTGATATGGAAAATCCTGATGTTTCATCTAGGAAATAAAAATACTGCTTCTTTTGATGTCTGTGGTGGGTTGTTGTGTTTTGTTTTTTTTTTTTTTTTTTTTTTTTGTTTTTTTTTTGCTTCTGAGTTCTCTCCAGGTTTATTTGAATGTGAATGCACTGAGGTCACTCTATGCAAAAGCTGCATTTACCTGCCCTAGGCAGAGCATTTGGTTCTTAGAGCAACTTTCTGGGCTGCAACAAAGGAGAGGAAAATGGTATTTTCTTATGACTACTGAACTCTATCTGCTTTCTTTCATGCTGCTTTTTACAAGATTCAGATGAAGTTGGATGGGACCTTTTGTTCATTTTGTAGGGGAAAAAAGGTAAAATAAAGTCTCCAGCAATTTTAAATGGCAAATTAAATTGTTCTAATTCAGGAAAAAAATACTTTCACCATAGTGCCCATGTTTCTGACAGTAATATATGTACTAGACTGGCTTTTTGGGTATTTTGTTTATCATTAAAAGCAAAACAAGGTTTATACAGGAGATTCAGCAAAGAAGTTACCCATGACAAAATCTAATCACTTTGGATATTTTTAGAATAATGAGATCCATGCTTCTTACAAAAGGCTCCTTGGGCTCCCAGTGGGGAGGATGTTTATAGTTCTGGACCTTCATTATTTTAACTTGATTATTTGCAGGCAACTTCATCTCCTACTTATATAAGAGCCCAGCAGTTGTGTAATCACCAGTATGAAATGAAAAGTCACATGGTTTGAGGTTGGTTTCTGCTCAGCCCGTCCTGGTTTCTTGCTGGGTCGCCACTCTCGAGGGGAGGGAGTTGGATAATTTGAAGCAAAGTTTCATCTTGGGCTTTTTCGTGCTTTACAACTTTGTTATGGCTTCCCAAACCTCCCAGACTGCTGGGGAAAGAGCTTCCAGGACGAGTTTCTAGATGAATTACACACTTCTGCATGGGGCTGCTCTGCATTGATGGGTCGGCAGGAGTTTCTAGAGGGAGCTGCTTGCCCTGGTGCATGGACAGCTTCCCACAGATCAGTTTGCACAGTCCAGCTCCTAATGAGCCCCAGGGCCTTGGAGAGCTCTCAGGAGCAACGTGGATACAGCTCAGAGGATGGGAAAGATGGATCAGCAGAGGCAGCATTCACAAGCAAACACACTTATGTTTGCTTGAAAAAGAAAATGGATTTCCTGGAGAAATCAAATCTGAATGATGTTAGTGAGGAATTGGGAATTCAACAGCTCCCACACCAGCATCAAAGGATTTTAACTGAGTGCATGGTTAAGCATTCAGACTCTGCAGCATTTAATGCCCATGTTTGGTGCCATGCTAGTTCCTACAAAATGTTCTTCCAACTGCAGCTCCTGGAAATAAAAGAACAGGAGAAGAACATCTAATTTGTCCTGGATAAGAACTGGTTTATTTCCTGTAATGTTCCATCTGATGACTCTTTGTAGTTGTAGTAAAAACCATTGTTTGAGAGACAAATTGAGAGTGGCAGTAAACACAAAAAGGTTAATGAAATACATGATTTCTGGCTCACTTGCTGGAGCAGGGAAAGCATGAGGGGTTTCAGTGTTTAGAATTCGTAACTATTTCCTTTAATTATCCTGTGCCTCATTTTTCTTTCTCTCTTGGCTCTAAGATCCTCTTCTTTCTTTATGGTTTCTTCATCATTCTCTTTTTTTTAGTTCTCCCACTGCATTCCCCATGGCCTGACAGCTCCCTTGCCCACACCCCAAGTTATATTCGAGAAACTCCACTTGGGTTTTTCTGCTCAGTCTTGTGTTTCAGTGCCCTTTCTGGCTGATCTTTGTTAGAACATATTTCAGATTGGTTTTCTCTTCAGTACGAGGACAGCTAAACATGTATGGAAAACTGTCCTAACCTGGCTGGGCACTGCAGGGGCTTCCAGGGATGTCTGCTGGAAGAAAATGAGAGTAGAGGTGATCTCACAGCACAGGTTTTGTCTCCTCGAAGATGTAAATCCCCATTTGAAGAGCTGGAAATTGCTGAGCTTGGCTCTGTCTTTGGAGAGGTTGTGACATCTCAGCAGGGTGGAAGCGCCACCTCCCACAAGCTCATCCATCCCTTCACTACAAGACTAAAACTGCAAGCATTTTCCCAAGTTTCTGTGCCATTCTCCACGTGGCTGTTTCATTTCACTGAGTGATGGTGATGGCTGTGTGAATGAGCAAAATGCCAATCCTTTAACCTCTGCTGTAAGCTGGTTTGGATTTTCCTTAACATAAAGCATGCAGAGAACAATGGGTTGGTTGTATTGTGCCTGATTAAATTTTCTGAGCAGAATTCCAAATGTCCCCTGTGCACTATCTTAGCCAGGGTTACCTCACTGTAGCCACAAGAGAAAGCTGAGTCAGCTGTGGATTGAGCCACAGGTAGTGTCTGAACCCAGCTGCTGGTGGGAAAGGCATTTTCCCCCCTCTTCTCAAGCCTTTTCCTGTAGCAGTGTCCACGGGGATGGCTGTGGGGGCAGGATTCCATCACCTGAACACGTGTCTCATTCTCTGAGTCTTCCATGACTTCATCACTTGTATAATAAAGTGAAAATCATATGTTACAGTCACTCCTTGAGGTGGGCATGACAGCCCAGCCCTGCTCTGGGAGACGGGGCAGCACCTCTGATTTTAAAAACCATTTGGAAAAAACCCCAGAGCATTATTAAGCATTGTTTCTGTGGAAAGAAGAGTCACTATCAAAATGACAAGAGCAGTCTCTGAGTGCAAAAACCCTAAACAGAAATTGCCATTTGGTGCATATGCTTAAGAGAGGTTTTATCCCTTCATTCCTTGTCTCTAAAGTCTGAGGAATGGTTTTTAATAGAATGGGGCAGACAGGGTCAAGCCGAGACATGGATTTAATTCCTTACATCTATAAACAAAACCACATTTCATGCTGAACTCTGCACGATGAGAGGGAGGAGGTGGGGATGGGAATTTCAGCATTACACTGTTTCTAGAGAAAAAGGGCAGGAAAATGTTGACAAAGGTGATGCTGCTTGCAGGCACTTCTGTCTCTGCCTGGGCACTGGAACTGATGGGTATTGGCAATTTTGCACTTGGTTTGAAGCACCACGGAGGGGATTATCCATGGATCTGCTTCCCCTTGGACACAGCCAGATGCTCTGGAGGCACAGGGTGGGAGCCAGGGTGGGAAGAGCAGCGTGTGGCTGAAGCAGTGCTGACAGAGGAGTGACAGGTTTGCTGTCCAGAGCAGCTGTGGCTACCCCTGGATCCCTGGCAGTGTCCAAGGCCAGGCTGGACAGGGCTTGGAGCAGCCTGGGGTAGTGAAAGTTGTCCCTGCCCATGGCAGGGGTGGAACGGGATGATCTGAAGTCCTTTCCAGCCCAAACCATTCCATGATTCGCTGATTTGGTCAATTACAAAGCTAGAACTCAGAAGTCACTTCAGATTTGTCCAACCAGTTGCTCTTAACAGACAGAGTGATGGCCCTGGGAATAAAAGGGTAAATAATCCACAACCTCACACTCAGGAGAAGGCAAACATTTGGGTTTTTTTTGAATGTTTGTGGACCTGTTGGATTTTCTTTTCCATCAGCTTTGACTTCTGGAGACCCCAGTGTTGCCAGCCAGGGGGGACTGAAGACGCTGCAGTGATTTGGGATACCTGGGACTGGGTTATTTACCCTGCTGTACAAATTTTGGTGTATGGCAGCATTGTCGTGCACCTTCATGAGCAGATTTGTGCCAAATATTCCATTATATCATACACCTGTACTGGGGAGCAAATGTGAGAGAAGTCTATTTACTATTGTACCTCAAATTATAAAAAACAGGGCATCCAGACTGGGCTAGTGAAGGTTTATCACCTCTACCCTAAGCACACTCCTGACAGAAATTTTTAACCAGGCTCAGGGTCATGGAAAAGGGCTGTAATTTTAATGTGGAATTGTCTGTAGTGATAATTATTCCACACGTATGCAATTCTCATCTAACCCTTGACTAACCTCTGAGCACGTCCCCATTTCTTGTCACACCTTGGGCATTTTGAAGGCCTCCCTGAGAACTGTGAAGTTCAATCCACCTCAGGATTTCCTCATTGCAGGGAGCTTTCCATCATGGAGCTTGCTTGGCTGCTCTCTTCTCTCCAGATCTATTTCAGCTGCTTCCCACTTCTTAGCTGATGCAGGCAATTGATAATTTCAGAGTTAAGTAACAGAAGCCAGAAAATCCTTATTCCTTTTGCCTCCCCTTCCTCACACACAGAGGACTGACAGGAAAATAAGCACTAATATGTCATCTTTAAAATAAGAAGGGGACATGCTTTCCTTATGAAGCAGTGGAAACAGTGACATCATGCTTGGAACAGCTTTTTTCCCCTTTTCCCTTCTAATTGCACAGAGGTTTTTAAAGCCAAGGAATCAAATCTTCCCCTCTGGAGTGGGGGAAGGTTCCCCATAGGCTGCTGGTTGTCTGGGTTTGGTATGAATCACTCTGCCCCCTTTGCAGTTCATTGACAAATTACCAGAACCAGGAGCTGGGAACTGGGGCAGCAAAAGGAAAGAGCAAAAATGAAGTCAATTGGTGAAAGAACACAAGGAGGAAACATTATTTATGGAAAATTCACTGACTGGATCCTTATTTCTGTGTTATATTCTCTTTTTTTTTTTTTTTTTTTTTTCCACTTTAAAGGAAATGGCTCCTATAGCAGGAGTGACTCACTGGTAGAAGCTGCCAGGGAGGAGTGTTTGCCAGTTTCTCATTTTATTAACATTTTATCACAGCATGGTGCAGGTGCACGTGCCAGATAAGGCCAGAGATGCCAGGGCAGAGAAAAGAAACAGCACGGGGTGGGAAAAACATGGGTTTTTTGGGGTTTCTTTTTTTGGTCAAGCACCAGTCCTGCGTGTCTGCAGCAGGAAGCTGTTCTTTGATGGCTGCTTGAGCTGACCTGAAATAGCACTGAGGGGTTTGTCCTGACTTCCACAGGCTCTGGAGTTCTGTATCCTGACAGGGCAGAGGAAATTCCAGCAGGCACACTGGCAGGCCACGTACAACACCAGCAGCCTCCTCTGCTGAAGGGTTTTCTTGCTGTGACACAGTTGGGTTGTGATGGCACCTCCTCCCCACCTCTGCAGAGCTCCTCATGCATCCCCAGAGGGACCCCAGGTCCCAGCTCTTCCCTGGGCAGAATTTAGCCTTGTGCTAATAGAGATAAGCAAGTGAGGTAAGGAAATCATCTTTCTAGTTTCCCCTATTTCCCTTCTCTCCATCTTCACTTAAAAAAAAAAAAAAAAAAAAAAAAAAAAAAAAAAAAAAAGGCAGTTAAAGAGAGGACAAAACATCTACAAGGATTGAGGTCCAATGTCTGCTCATTCAATCTATGAGGGAAGAAAAGGCTGCAAAATCAGTCTGACCTCAGCAGCAAAGAAAATAGGAAAAGACTTTAAATCCAGATTATTTTGCAAGTAAAACTTGATTTTCCCCAATCTGAAATACTTGCAGAGAACAGGTTTCAGACTCAGCAGTTAGCAAGGCTGAGGCTAAGAGGGTTGGTGCTGGGGACATGGTTTGACATGATCCCAGTCAAATCAATCCAAATAAAACCTTCCAGCAGAGCTGTTCTGCAAGAGGAGCTGCTGCTGACCCCTCAGTTACAGATCTGGAGAGGTCTCAGGGCACAGAATGCTCTGTTGGTGCAGATCTACAGCTCATTTAACAGAGGTGCAGCTCAATTAAAGGAGGAAGCCAAGCAAGCAAGGACTCCTCGTTAAGTCTCGTTTGGGATCTCTTTTGGAGCAGCTCATTAAGCTCTGAGATAAGTCTGCCCTACAGAGGCCTGACTGTCGACAGGCTGAGCACAAGCCAGGGAGAAAATCTGATTTTGGAGGTGGGTGTTGGTTCCTGGTGCTCCTTATCCAGCGGAACAAAGACGGCCTCTGTAATAGGGGGTAGAGTTGGGCAGCTCTGCTCTCGAACAGAGGAATCCCAAGAGTGATTTGGGATTTATTTGTAGTGATTTGCTCTCTGAAGAAAACAGAGTTACTCAGGAGCCTCTGTGCTTGTTTTTATAACGATCTCAGACACACAGGGGTGAATGAACACAAAACAAGTTCAAAGCTTGCCACCTCTCAGATGTGGGAGAATCTCTCTGGAGTGAACCGGGGAAGTGATTTTTAAATAGAAGCTACTAAAATGCTCTTCAACCCAGATAATTGTGTTTATTTGCTTTAGAGAACACACGGCCTTGAACATGTCTGCAAAGAAGGTACAAAAATTTTCTCTTGGTGCTTTAGTCCTAATATGATTTACACCATAATCAGAAAGGAGTAGAGCATGTAAGGCATGATTGCAGCTAAATACCCTACAGAAAAACACCCTTAATTAGCTTCCCCAGCATGCCCTAGCCCCATTAGCATTAGTTCATGGCTCAGATATTGCACGCATGTCAGAATCCTGCACAAACCCCTTGGTTTAGACAAAACAACAGGAGACATGTAAGCAGTACACAGCTCTAATCCCTGCATCCACTCCATCCAAAGTTTGGGGTTGTTTTTCTTTCAGTTGATGAAATGGAAATTCAAATGTTACTTTGACAGTGCCATAGGAAAGTCTAAAGTAGGGGCTGTAAATAGAGTTTGAGCTGACATTTCAGCTTGGAAGTTAGGGGAAGGAATGAAGCCAGCATGAATACTCACTTGAATCTTGAGGGAAAACTTAACATTTAAGAGACGTTTTTCCCACTACTGATATTGTAATTTGTAAAGCCACATCTGAAGGCCATTTGTTTTGACACTCAAGATATCAATTCAAAACACACTCTTATTTAACAGAAGGCTTCTTGTCGCCCTCTTTTCTTACCCCATCTCCCCATTCCCTCCCTTGAATTCTCTGCAGTGATTCCTGAAATAGGTTGGAAATGAAGCTGTTTACCGGGCTGGTAACAAAGGTTTGGCAACAAAACTCAACTTGCTGAGCTTGGTGTGTGCAGTCGGGAGCACTCCACATCACTGCTTTGTGTGGCCTGGAGTTTTTAATTAAATCTGATCTAGTGCTGAGCCAGGCAGGATCCAACATCCAGAGGCAGCTGCTCTGCTGTTTGTGGCAGCATCCTGAGGAGCAGAGCAGGGAAGTTTTTGATAAGAACCTGCAGAGCAAAGCTCTTTTGGAGGTGACTGAGACACAGGGTGCGTGTCAGAAAACTCACCAGGACTGGAAATTGGGAGAGCTGCCCATGGATCTTTTCCTTTGCATTCCCTTTCACTTTAATATTACAAACAATCATTAATGCTTTTAGTCTTGTGGTAGTTCTGGGAGCTATTATCCTCATTTTGTGCATAAGGTCTTGGATGATCCATCTGTCTAGGGAGGCCCTGGTTTATGCTGGGAAACATTTGATCAAGCCAGGCTAGCAGAGGAGCCTCTGGGAAGTTACTCAAGCTGGCAGCCACATGAAAGGTGGTGTTTGCAGGAAATCACCCTGATTTTCTGCTCTTTGTCCTCCTGAGGCTTTGTGTTCCGGGGCCCCGGGGTGGGGATCCCAGCTCGGTGCCCACTCTGGATTGTTCAGATTGCTGTGGCAAAGCTCTGGGTGTTTACTTTGCTCCTGTTCAGCTCTTTTCCTCCTTCAGTTCCTGTTGTAACGAACCCATTTTCAATGGAAAGAGAAATCTGCCTTAAAAGTAGAGTGGGCAGCAGGGCAGGGGGATCCTGCCCCTGTGCCCTGTGCTCAGGTCAGACCCCACCTGCAGAGCTGCCCCAGCCCTGCCCAGCACAGGGAGGAGCTGGAGCTGCTGCAGAGATCCAGAGCAGGGCCAGGGGGATCAGAGGGATGGAGCAGCTCTGCTGGGAGGGAAGGCTGGCACAGCTGGGATTGTTCACCTGGAGAGGAGAAACTTTGGGGTGACCTCAGTGGCCTGGCAGAGCCTGAAGGGGCTGACAGGAAAGATGGAGATAATTTACAAGGGCCTGGAGGGACAGGACAAGAGGGAACGGCTTTAAGGCGACAGAGAGCAGGATGGATGGGATATTAGGATGAAATTCTTCCCTGTGAGGGTGCTGAGGCCCTGGCACAGGTGCCCAGAGCAGCTGTGGCTGCCCCTGGATCCCTGGCAGTGCCCAAGGCCAGGACACTTGAATGGGGCTTGGAGCAGCCTGGGATAGTAGGAACTTGATAATCTTTAAAGTCCCTTCCAACCCAAACTATGTTATGATTCTATGATTCTGTGACAGCAACAGCCACAACTTCCTATCTGCAGCCCCAGGTGTATTTTGATAAGTGAAGTATTTTTCACTGTGAGTTTTATTTACAGTTTGAGCTCTTTTCACACACTGAAGACACACTGTCTGGGATAACCTGTGCTTTTCAGAGCAGCACCTTGAGCAGCCTCTGAAGGTGGTGTTCATTGTGCTTTAGGTGGCAACACCTTCAAGTCCCAAAGGATTTGTTATCTTCCTAAACAATGACCAAAGTCTTGTCCTCATTAATTTAACTCTACTCTGACATGTCCTCTCCAAGGGAATACACTTGTCTGTCCCAGCTGGAAAGGAAGTGGATGATTTGCATCAGGCTATAGGACACATCATTCATTCTGCTGCCGGTTTCCTCTTTCTATTGGTGATTGCAAATACATTTAACTTGCAAGTGAATCTCCAAGGAAAAGACAATGTTGAATATTCTATTGGCATGTGTGGAGCAAGGATTTCAAGAATTTTCACCTCATTTTAAATTTTTAAACATAGGTAGTATGTCAGGAGCTCCCTGAAGTTGGAGGAGCTGGTCTCATTTAGGCTTGAGAGCACCCAAGTCACATTCTCTGCTGGTTAAAACCCTCTGTAAAGTTGATGTGAGATACTTCCTTACAGGTTTTCCCCCCTCAGCTGCCTCCTTCTCATGCCATTTCTTATCCAACGCTTTATTGACTGTCTTTCTCTTTTGATTCTTTTCCCAGTAAGTTCAAAGCAGCCTTCATTCCCAAGCCTTCATTCCAGTTACCATGACTTTTGGCCTTGCAGCTCGAGGCTTTTTAGCCTTCATAAAACACTTGACATTTTTAGTCAATGGAGACAAGGACAATGAAAACATCAACATATTGATGGGGCTTCAAAAGAGTTCTGTGGCATGATACAATGTCTGACTGCTTTTTGGAACACCTACCTTTATTCCAGGTGATTCAAGATTGTAAAACTACAAGCAGCTCTTTCTCAGGATGTTGTTATTCTATGGATTGATACATTCCATGACTGCTTCCTCTGAATTTTAATGATGTGCTGTTTGTGAGTCTTTCAGTATCAGAGAGTTCAGCACTGTCCTGGCAGCTCATCCATCATAGATCTGTGGATTCACTGATCTCCCAGCTTATTTCAGAAAACAAATATGTTACTGCATCTTTCATGAGAGAAAAACATACCGAACACTCTCAGCCCTGTGCAGACTTCTTTCAATTCTGTCTGAAGTGTCCCAGTTTAAAGTAAAACATGTCCCACTGGGTTTGTTTTTTGGAGGTGAGTGGGATTTCCTCTTTGCACTGCTGGGATGTGTTTCTGCCATCCTGGAAATAAGAAGTTTCTTTCCCTAAGTCCATGGATTGTTAAGGTAAAGGAATAAGCTGTCCTGATTTTGGCTTTTGCTGGAAAAATTTGGAAGTTGATGTCATGTGGGACTTTACACCTCTCTGGTCACCCTAAATGTCCCTCAATACTCCAGGCTACCCCCTAGAATGGATCTATGTAACAATTCACCCCCCTAGACCAGCCTGCAGCAGAATAACCCACAATTATCATCCTTTTGCCCTCATTAAAAAAACCCAACAAACATTCTGGTGTTAATTCCCGTGCCTGGCTCCATGTCTGGGTCACAGTCTGTACATTCCCAGCCTGGGGACCCCGGGGGTTTCCCACCTGCAGGGCTGGAGGGTGGGTGACACCCATGGGCTGCTGAGTGGGACCCTGCAGGATCTGATTCACTGTCTGCAGGCAGTCAGGGGCTGAGCAGTGGGATCCTGCTGCCTCCTGCCTTTCTGGCTCCTGCTGGCCTGGGAGTCCTTGAAGCACACTCAGAGGTCCCCTAGGGAAGATCTTCTTTACTACTAAAATAAACAGATGTCCTGGTGGTTTCTGATATCATAAGTATCCTTTCCTGTGAACTCATTCTACTATAAATAGTAGATTCATGCCTATTCAAAGAGCTCTTTTATTCCCCTCTCCTCCTTTCATCCCAAATCCTTGCTGGTTTCTGGGATCTCTTACATGTGTAAAGGACATCCCTTTCTCTGTGGTTATGTCAGCAAATGGAGCTGCTCCTAATGGGATTTCAGGGCCATCATGTGAGTCTGGGATGTCCCTGCTCGGGGCTGTTGTGTGTCTCTGTTAAGAGCTCTGCTGACAGATACAGGCTGGTGGATTTCCTGAGAGCAGCTTTAGGCATGAACACATTCATCAGTGCAAATGTAAGGTTGCATTCCCAGTGGATGTGACACAGAGGTATCAGAAACTATTCCTTGAAAAACCATTCCAGGCAAGGAACTTGCTGGTGGGCAGGGTTTTTCCTTCTGGGCATCTGTTTAAATAGAGGAAGAAATTAGGGATGGAGTGAGAATAATCCATGACCCTTCTGTCTATAAACTCACACAATCACAGCTGAAATTTGCTTGAGGCTGTATTTTTATCCAGAATTAGAACAGTGTTAGAACCACCTCATCTAGGAAGGACCATGGGATTGTGACACAGGCACCAGACACCTGGGCAGAATCCTGCCTATGCATTTGAGGTCCTGACAGCCTCACTGTCCTACCAGAGTGTGGATTCAGGATACAGCCTGTACGAGTGCAAGCTCCTGGATTTTGGCTCCAGGTTGGATGTGATGATCTGGGAGGTCATTTCCAGCCTTGATGACTCTGTGGTCCTAGAGGGGCTTTTACACTGTGCTTTGGGGTGCACATCAGGTTTGTGAGCTAAAGACAGACCCTGACTGATGATACAGGGCAATGACACTGCAGAGACCTTGCCCTGAGCTCAGGAGGTTGCCAAGCTAAGTAATCTCTCCTCTCCTCTCCTCTCCTCTCCTCTCCTCTCCTCTCCTCTCCTCTCCTCTCCTCTCCTCTCCTCTCCTCTCCTCTCCTCTCCTCTCCTCTCCTCTCCTCTCCTCTCCTCTCCTCTCCTCTCCTCTCCTCTCCTCTCCTCTCCTCTCCTCTCCTCTCCTCTCCTCTCCTCTCCTCTCCTCTCCTCTCCTCTCCTCTCCTCTCCTCTCCTCTCCTCTCCTCTCCTCTCCTCTCCTCTCCTCTCCTCTCCTCTCCTCTCCTCTCCTCTCCTCTCCTCTCCTCTCCTCTCCTCTCCTCTCCTCTCCTCTCCTCTCCTCTCCTCTCCTCTCCTCTCCTCTCCTCTCCTCTCCTCTCCTCTCCTCTCCTCTCCTCTCCTCTCCTCTCCTCTCCTCTCCTCTCCTCTCCTCTCCTCTCCTCTCCTCTCCTCTCCTCTCCTCTCCCTCTCCCTCTCCCTCTCCCTCTCCCTCTCCCTCTCCCTCTCCCTCTCCCTCTCCCTCTCCCTCTCCCTCTCCCTCTCCCTCTCCTCTCCCTCTCCTCTCCCTGTTTTCCTTAGGAGAGACACTTTGTATTGTACAGTAAAACAACACTCACTGGTCAGGGCTCTGTAAATTCTTTCTCTCTTCTGTAGTTTCTGAAAACTCCTCCTGTGTGCTTTGCTGTGACCTCTCTCCACTGAGTCACCTTATTCCCATCTCTCTCCAGCCCTGCTTTTCCCTGCACTGTTCTGCTTTCCAGCTTCCAGGCACCTTTTTCTCGAGTTTCCCAGCCCTGATCTCTGCTCCCAGCCCACCCACTGACAAATGAAGCTGCCTTTGGGAGTACCTGCTGCCCTCACGGAGCAGCTTCCTTGCAGACAGACAGTCCCCTGGGGAGCATCAGTGATCCTCTCAAAATGCTGGGAGGAATATCAAATCCTCATGTTCTCTGTTAGGAAAGAGCCTCCTGCTAGAAGGAGAAATAAACACTTCTCTTACATGCAATGTGTTCATTATTTGTGCCTTCTAGGGGCTCATTCTCCTGGTACTGGCCTTTGGGACACATAAATCATTAGTTTAACTTGATATGTGTATTTTCTTGTCTTCTATTTTCAGGGCAGTGAACATGCTGGCATTTATCCAGCCAGCCTCCCCACAGCACTGCAGTTATTTTCTTTCTGCTCTCTTGAATGCAGCATCTGTACATTTGGTCACATATTAGATTATGGTAATGGTGAAATAATTCCTTTAACCTCCTTTGAGTCGGGGCTCAGAAGAATAGTCTGATTTATCTGCTTCATGGGTGGTACTTCAGGCAGTTAATTAACCCACGTATAAATGATGTTATTTACCTTGACTGTCTCTTTGTGTTTGCCAATAACATTTAATGATTCAAATTGAATTGGCCAGAGAAACGGAAGAATGTTCTCAGTGGTTTATTATCCTCTAACAGGACATTCCAGGTTTGTACCTTCATAGCAAATTGTGTTCCAGTCCTAACCCTGATAATCCTGGCCACAGGATTGAGACTACAGCTGATAAATTAGAATAGTAAAGATAATCTTTAAAGAGATTATCTAATAGAACATATAGTAAAGACGTGATACTAAACTTGGCAGCTGCTCTAGTCTGACCAGATGGAAGCAGCCACGAATGGAGCATCCCTGATTTTAGCAGAAGGAACCAAAGCTGTGTGAGATGCCAGGAGCATGCCCAGGTCACACTCCCTCCCAGGCTCCTACAGGGAGGCAGCAGCAGCCCGAAAGGTTAAGATGCAATTCCCTGTCCCAGTGAAAATCATGAAAGTAAAACAGGCTTTCATTTAGCAACATTGTGCTAAATTGTCTTCTCGCATTTTAGCTTGTGTCAGCATTAGGGAAAGGAGCAGCTCTGTAAAAAAGCAGTGGCTGTTACTGTGAAGTGCCAAATAAGTATTTGGAAAGAGATTCTTATTTGGTAGCAAAGTGGAGATCTACTGATGTAATGGGAACTGAACTGAACTGAACTGGAACTCTGATCTGTAAGTATCAAAGTTTCCTTTAAAATCCAGCTTGTGAAAGAGTGGTTCCCATGACCCTCAATCAAATTTAACCCTTCAGAAAATAAAGCTGGAGGAGGCAGATTTTTTCCTTTGTGAGTTGATTCTCTAAATCCAAGCTGCAAGTGTCTGCTTCTGATTGTTTATCCTCAGGGTGGGGCTGCAAATAGTCCTGCCTTTAAAAATGTCCCTTGATCTCGTGCAGCTAAGGAGGCCTCATCCTTCTGACAAGTTTGCTTCACATCGTTAGAAAAAGCAACTTCACCAGCACAGCTCTCAGAAGTTCCAGTGGTCAGTAAGGCTGCCTTAGTGGGGATAATGAAAAGGTCAAACTCCATTTCTTTTAATCCCTAAGACTGAACTTCTTAGAAATGACTAGGAAATAGTCCATGTCATCCGAACAAAGAACAGCTGAAGTGGATGGGAGCTGTGCTGCCACCCAGGAGCACAGCTGGATTCGTGGCTCAGACAGTGACATCTTATGCAACCTTGGCTGAGCAGCTTCTCAACACGAATAGCCTTTGTGACTGTTGTTGTTGTTGTTGATATTATTATTATTACTATTATTATTATTATTATTATTATTATTATTATTTTTGTTGTTGTTGTTATTATTGTCACCTGATTTGTTCAGCCTGGAGATGAGCAGGCTGAGGGCAGAGCTCCCCAGGGGCTGCAGCTCCTCCCCAGGGGCAGCTCCAGCTCTGCTCTGGGACAGGGACAGGAGCCAGGAACGGCTGGAGCTGGGCCAGGGCAGCTCAGGCTGGAGAGCAGGAAAGGTTCTTCCCCCAGAGGTGCTGGCACTGCCCAGGCTGCCCAGGGAATGGGCACGGCCCCGAGGCTGCCAGAGCTCCAGGAGCCTTTGGCCAGTGCTGCCAGGGATGCCCAGGGTGGGATTTTGGGGGGTCTGGGCAGGGACAGGGGCTGGGCTGGATGACCCTTGGGGTCCCTTCCAGCTCAGGATATTCTGGGGCTCTGTAACTGTCTTCAATGAGTTCTTTGGGAAGATAAATGTGGTTGTTTAGGGGTAGGTGGACCATCTTTTGGTCTTGTAATTCTGAGGTAAAATAATGATTATTTATTCATGATAACCACGAAAAGCAGTGATGTTCATTGCTGAAAGGCTCAATTCTGCTGTAACAATGGCAGCAGTCCCCTAGGTGACTGGCACTGTGCCAATCTGGCCAACAAGGCAGAGCAGTGTTTGCCTGTAGACAAGGCAAGAACCATCCAGCCCCACTCCTGAGGAACCTTCCAAAAACCTCGTGTTAGACTTGATGTGTTGAGCACGGCCCCAAACCCAAGGCATCTGCACAACTGCTGACTTCACTGCTGGCACCCTCGTGGTGTCTGTCTGCTCTGAGCAGTCTCAGGAGGAGCAAACTGGGTGCCTTGGCTCCAGCTCCTGCCATCCGGGAGATGCCGTCTCCTCTTTGCTGTCACTTGCACCGTCTACAAGTTCAAAAGAAGGGGAGAAATAAAGGCAGAGCAGGGGCAGAAAGTCCTTTTCAATGTAGAAATCAGCTGGGTAGCATGAATTCTACCAGGAGATCCAAATAAGATCCAAGAGAAGGGAATAATCATCATCCTGACATAAACAATTGGATATCCATTTGGGACGCATCAGCTGGAGAGGCTTTGGGATTGCTCAGCTCTCAGCTTGCCAAGGCCATGGGTGAAAGGACAGCCTGGGAAAAGGATTGTTTGGGTTTCCTTGCTAACAGCACTTCAGAAATAATGGGCTGTGAGTGATGCAGAAGGTTTGAGCAGGCCTGTAGAGCATCAGTCCTCTGATGTAGAGTCTTTATGTGCACAAGGTCAAATTAACACAGAGCCAAATGTTCAAAAGTGCTGAATGTGCCTTCATGTTCCCCCCAAAAAAGGGTTAACTGGGTAAATTAAGTTTTCTTTTGACGGCACTTGAAATCTGGAAGTCATAATAACAGAACTGGCCTGTAGTAGAACTGCTTACAAGCTATTGTGTGTTATCAGGTACTGCAGAATAAATTTTGGTGGAGTTTGTGGACAGTAAAAACCAGCTTTGAAAATGCAAAAACCACCCCTCCCCCCAAATTTTTAGAGTTTAACTATAGTACTTCCCTATAGGTTTTATAATCCTCTTTTCTTGGTTTTGAAACACATTAAATGAATCCAGCACAGCACCCGACATCTGAACAAAACTGATTGACCTAGCACAGTGGGGCTTTTCAGACTACAAGTTCCAAAAATTAATTAGGATTTGTGCTTTCTTTCTAATTTTCAATAGGAAGAGCGTGAAATTCATTTAATGTTTTGAATGAGCAGCAAGGAAGGATCGAGGCAGAAAGACCCAATTTCTCATTCACTTCTGGAAAGGGAAAAATAATCAGACAGGTCTTCTCCAACAGCAAAGCTCATTGAGGAGAATTCAAATTCGCAGTGCAGTTTGTCTGCTTTTAGTAACACTGAGAAAAGTGTGCACAGGGTTTGGAAGGAGAATGCTGAAGTGATCTTGCCTAAAAATGATTTTAAAATAAATTTCAGGTTTTAGCCATGGCAGTGTGGTTTCAGAAGGCATTGCACAGCCACACGAATGGGAATGGGAATGGGAATGGGAATGGGAATGGGAATGGGAATGGGAATGGGAGTGGGAATGGGAATGGGAGTGGGAGTGGGAGTGGGAATGGGAATGGGAATGGGAATGGGAATGGGAATGGGAATGGGAATGGGAATGGGAGTGGGAATGGGAATGGGAATGGGAATGGGAATGGGAATGGGAATGGGAATGGGAATGGAGTGGGAATGGGAGTGGGAATGGGAATGGGAATGGGAATGGGAATGGGAATGGGAATGGGAATGGAAGTGGGAATGGGAATGGGAATGGGAACAGGAATAGGAATGGGAAAGGAATGGGAACAGGAACAGGAATGGGAATGGGAACAGGAGTGGGAATGGGAACAGGAATGGTAACGGGAATGGGAATGGGAATGGGAATGGGAATGGGAATGGGAATGGGAATGGGAATGGAGGCAGCAACAGGGAGGGAGCAGGCTGGGTGAACACAAGACCATCCTAAATTGTCTAGAAAAACCCCACCTTGTCTGACAACACTGGAAACTTCTCATCCTTATGAAACTTTGAGCAAGGGGTTTCTCAGAAACGTGTCATAACACAGTGACTTTAATGGTGATATCTTCATTTTCCTTATCCTGGGAAGTCATTAAAGTCACCTGCATTGTCACCATGGGCTGGGGGTGACCCTGTTCCCCACCACTGGCCCTGCTGCTGCCCTGCTGGCTGGGACCTGCTCCTGCCATGGCCTCAAACCTCATCCACCACGATGGATTTGTGGTGCTGGGGACTCCTGGTAGAACCAGGCCACCACCCCTGGCCTGTCCTGCTGCCCTTGCTTAGGGATGGGGATGTTCCTGCTGTTCCAGCCTCAGGATCCCTCCTGCTGCCCATCCCTTTGGGAGCAGCTGACACTCCAGAGAGGGCTACAGAGCACTGGATACCAGTGCCAGCATGGTCATAACCTTGTGGATACAAGGAAAAGTTTGCTTGCAGTAGCAGGGAACCAGCCTTGATCCTTGGTAAAAAGCACATGCAGATGTACTGAAGGCAAATTCTGAATTACCTGGAATATTCTAAAGAAATTCCCAGTGAAATGAGGGAACTGACTGTATTGAGAAGTACCCCTTTAAAAGTGTGTGTTGATAAATTCTTCCTGGTGAGATTATGGGATTTTTGGGAATAACTCTGGCTTGCTTAGAAAGCAAAAACTCTGGAGAGGGGATTGGCAGGAGCTGGTTTTGCTGTTAGCCTTATTCAGGTTGCTAAGCTGATTAAACAAGGCTTTGGATAACGTGTGTCATGTCTCAGCACCGGGGGATGAAGTGTTTCATGGCTTTTGGGAGCCAGAGCAGACTTAGTGACATCATAACAACTCAAATTTCACTTGAAAGAGCTCACCTCTGCCTCCTGCTCCTTGTTCCTGCCAGCTCAGTCCTCCAAAGCCATTTCGGT
Organism: Taeniopygia guttata; assembly: GCF_048771995.1. Taxonomy (NCBI): domain Eukaryota; kingdom Metazoa; phylum Chordata; class Aves; order Passeriformes; family Estrildidae; genus Taeniopygia; species Taeniopygia guttata. The sequence continues at coordinate 3,191,294 of NC_133042.1, forward strand.
CCGTAGGTTCTGTGTTCCAAATTCCAGCAGGAACTGGGAATGCAGAATTAAGGGCTGCTGCTCTGTATTTCACAGCATGGAAAGGCTTTGATGCTTCACAACTGAGAAAGGGGGGAAAAAAGCTCTGAGCAGGGAGTTCTCTCCTCCAACAAGGCAGGAAACACTGGGGACAGGCTGTGCTTCACGTCTCATTCCCTTCAAAACCTTGAAAGAAAGTATTTTCCATGGAAAATGAGCTGTAATTATTATTTTTTTTTATTATTCTCTTCTTAAGTTAAAGCATCCTCAGATTGGATATTGCAAGAGAGATCTGGTTTCCTTCTCCAGCCACAAGGCAACAGCTCAGCCTCACCCCCTTGTTTGGGGTATAAAAACACTGGAAATGTCATCTGCAAAGTGGAAACCTTCAAGCAGAAGGAAAGTGAAAATTCCTTGCATCTCCACTGTGGAGCAGCCTCATGTTTCAGGCACTGCCCTAAGGAGAGACATCTCTGGTGTTCAGACTGCTCAGGTGAAATGAAAGATAAAGATAAATGAAATTTGGGAATAAAAGTGAGGTTCAAGTCACTAAATTTTTTCCTTTCACTACAGAATACCTCAAATCTTCATTATTTAGTGTGCAGGAAGGAAGGAGACAAACAGGAGATTAGAAATGAAAAAAACCATGGTGGTGTCTTCCCCCAAAAAGAATAATTATTTAGATAAGGTGCTTGGCAGAAAGGCCATGCATGGCCTAATCTAGGAAGTATGTCATTATTTAGCCCCAGTTATCTCCCAAATACTATTTTAAAATATGAACCTCCTGGTAAATTAGGAATAAAGACCAGTGCTGAAGGTCACTTTGTGACACACTGCTGGCCTGTGGGAGAGTCACAGAATTTGCTGTACAAGAAATCCATTTCTGCTAAGCAGATTTTTATACAGAATGGATTGTTTTTGCCAAACTGGACTGGGCTTCAGAATGATAATCAAAATAAAAAGAAAAATCCTGCAATTACAGGCCTACACCCATTTCTGTGTGAGTATTTTGCACATAATTAATGTGCACATTTTATCTACTGAGAAAATAGAGTGAAACCAGCAGTTCAAATAGGCCACCAAAGCACTGTTGGCTCGTTTCAGTGTTCATGTGTTGTTTGCCTGTAATAAATTCACTGAGAACGTGCCTTATTTTGTTAATTCTTCTCCTTTAATGTGTTTACAGAGCTCTGTAGCTGAGTAAAAAGGCCAGATTGAGATTTTTATTTTTCCCAGTGAAAAAGTCTAGGTCTGTTTTTTCTGCTTGTTAATCACTTATAATGAAAAGAGACTTTCCCTCTGATCCAGGAGTGTCTCACTTGCCCTTTGTACTTGTGACAGAAAAGGCAGGTTCACAACTCACTGCTGGGCTTTGAGACCTGATTCTCTACTTATGCTGACTTAAGTTAGTAATTTCACAAGGATTATTCCTGACTTATCCTGCTCTTTCTGAGGGAAAAGTTAAGATGGGTGATGTTTGATTAAGCAGAGACGTGTGAAGGGGGAGAAAAAAGCAGGAAAATATGCTTAGAGAGCCAATACTCCCTGATCAGACCTCAGCATAGTCACCTCACCTGCCACGGCACCAAACCTCCCATCAGTCAGAACAAATCACCCAAAAATGAGATTATAATGCTCTGCCAGTTTTTTAAATACTTTTATCCAAGAAATGCAAAGCCGAAGGAATTCCTTGCTGGAAGATTCCTAATCCCCAGAGTGATCTGCATTGTGTGCATTTCCCCACAATCATTTTCATATGAGTATTGGAATGCTTCGTAAAATCCCTCAATTTGCCTTTGGGGGTGTTCCAAAACTCTTCCAGAAAGTCTAAAGTTTCAGGGATTTTCTTGGGATTATTTTGACTTCAGCTGGAACGTGCCTCGCTTGACTCCAGACAGAAGAGAAATAAAGTCAGCCCGTGTGGGTAAACACAGCTCTTCCCCTGGGAATTCTGCCCTGGAGGAGCCTGGGAGTGTCTGTTTGTGCATAAGAGAGGCCCCTTTGTCACTCAGGTCAGCAAATCATTATCATGATATGGAAAAATTGATAAAGAGGAAATGAGTTTACAGCGCGAGGAATTGCTTTGCCTAAAGGCGGTTCAGTGGCCGGCGGTTTTCCTGCAAACAACGATGGCCTTGTCAGAGCTGGGTTACAAAATGGAAAAAAGCGTGGGGAAGGGGGGAAGATGTGTGGGAGGAATATCACAAAACTGAGAATTTCAGTGCTGGGGAAGCCTAGGATGGTGTGTGGGGCAGCTGAGGGACATTTCTTGCCTGCCAAGAGCCAGCCATGGGAGAGGAACGTGACTCCAGCATATTTAAGACACGTAACAAAGCCATTGTTTTCTCAAAGTCTTCCTTTGTAAGGAGGGATGAGGCCCAATCAACGAGCAGGAAAGGGGGTGGATTTTCAGGTAAAATGGACTCTTCGAGAGGAAAGGTTTTCCTTTGAGGAAGACACGTCAGCAAGGGATGGAAATGTCCACCTGCAGCAGGCACCAGGGGGATCAGAGGGATGGAGCAGCTCTGCTGGGAGGGAAGGCTGGCACAGCTGGGGTTATTCAGATGGAGAGGAGAAGCTTGGGGTGACCTCAGTGTGGCCTTGCAGAGCCTGAAGGGGCCAACAGGAAAGATGGAGAGCGAAGATTGACAAGGGCTTGGTGGGGCAGGACAAGAGGGAATGGCCTTAAGGTGACAGAGGGCAGGATGGATGGGATATTAGGATGAAATTGTTCCCTGTGAGGGTGCTGAGGCCCTGGCACAGGTGCCCAGAGCAGCTGTGGCTGCCCCTGGATCCCTGGCAGTGCCCAAGGCCAGGCTGGACAGGACACCCTGGATAGTGGAAAGTGTCCCTGCCCATGGCAGGGGTGGGATGAGATCACTTTAAGGTCCCTTCCAGCTCAAACAATTCCATGATCCTGTGATCTAAAAAGGTTTTTTTTAGGTACAACCTACCAAAATATTCATCTATTTAGCCAGAAATTCTTACTAGGTCTCATTTTGAAATGAATACTCCTCAAGATGAAAGCAGATTAAATTCTTTTTAAAATTATCTTATTTCTCTACTGAACAATTGTAAATCACTTTGCAGAGTGATATAGCATTTTTTTCCCTGCACCGGGAACTGAAACTTATCAAGCAGAAGGTAAAACTTACTGAGTGATCAACAGAAGCAGAAAAACATCAAAGTTAACTATTGGCTCCCCAGAGCAGATGTGTGGCCCTATCTAAGTCCCCACAGAGCTCTGTAATGCTGTGCTGATTACCTAAAGGGTGAAGTGGAAAGAATCTTAAAGTCCTTCATCACAGGAATAACCAGGACAAATGATAAGAACTTAATAAAAAGGCTTTTCAGTATGTTAAGACATGACAATTGAAACTTTCTGAAGGAGATTAAAGTTTCTCTTTAAAGTCTTGCTCCTGCAGAATTCCCTGGCCTCAAGAAAAATGGGGAAAGGATATACAGATATGAAGAAAAACATCTCCTCTTTGTTCAGCAGTGGATTATGTTACAAGATAAATTTTGGCAGCTAATTATTTTTCACCTGAATGGCTGCAGCTTTCACCTCTTATCCCAAAATATGTGTAAAAGGATTTCAGAGCTTCAGTACTTCTATGTGAGCTGTACCTGAACTACTGAATAAGCTTCTGTGTCTCTGCCTTTGGAGTGATGGAGGTCACTGAAATGTTATCAGTGCAGTTTGTGGTGATCTGGAAATCTGAGCCTGGTGGATTTTCCAGGTGCTTGTAGCAATTGCAGTAACTGAGCCAATCAAGGGTCTGTTCCCCCTCCCTCAGCATTTCATGGGCACTGCAGATGCCGTGGGACTGGAGGGATTTGAAGAACCTTTGTGCTGCTCCCCTCTGGGGGGTTTATCTCCCACAGGCTGTGTCGTGGAGTCTTTAAGGTTCTTTGTTCTATGTAATACTTTGGAAATGCTGTGATGTCACAGAGCTGTGAACTCAACAAGCAGTGAAGAACTACTACCAAGTGTCATGGTTTGATGATTTGTTTCAAGAGGACTCGGAGAACTTTGGATTTTGGCATTTTTGCAGGTTATTTATCTGGTGGCTGATATGGGGAAGGGCTTTGATTTCATCCAAAGCCAATTGCTTAAGGCCCAGCTGAAGGTGAGCTGTTCATTCCCAGAGCTTGGGTGCAGGAAGATTCATTACAAATTCACACACACCAGAGAAGAGGCAGACACGGGGGAAAATACTTTGAAGAACAGCAGAAAATAGGATTATGAAGGACTCTTTTGGAAATATTTTAGTATATTATGGGTCCTGACCAGTGCATCTCTTGATTCCAGCCTTGTAGGGATGATGTTTTCGTGTCTGGATAATTGGCATAAACCAGGGATAGTCCAGCCTGCAGTAAAGGCTGAGGGATTGGTAATTATTACCAGGAGCAAAATACAGATCTCTGTTGGCAGCAGCATTCCCAGTGACATTAATGGGGATGGAGAGAGTCTCCTTCCTAGAGGAACCTTCAGCTTTGGCCTCTGAATATTTCCTAGCCCTGGAATTTTTCCCAGAAAAAGGCAAGTGGAGCATAGCTTGTTGCACTTTCTTCTTGAATATATTGGTCTTGAGCTGAAACTCAGGATGTGAGGAGAACAAACCCAACTAACATTTGTTTGCCTTGCTGAATCAATAGCATAAAGTCTGGCACAACTAACAGCTTCCTGTAGGTTATTCTGCCAAGTTTAAAATCCTCTTCTTGGATGCAGCACATTTACTTTCAGAGGGCATTCCTTCCTCCCAACCATTCTAATAATATTTACCCAGAGGAAGCAGTGTGTTTGCCACAATGTGATCCCAAGTCATGCCTCCATAAATCCATGGATTTCAATGAAATTATGTTGTCAACAAAGAAAATGGTGATCAACATTTGTTAATTACTGAGAGAAAATTGCCTACAAGGAGAGATCAGGATGTGACTACTATGGGGAGAGGCCACTGGGCAGATTGTCCCAATTTTTTACTCCCTGTTTCTTTGTTAGCACTTTCTACCATATTATTAATCATGCTGTCCTTCTGTATTTTCACTGGCTCCTTCTTAGTTAATATTTATGTTGTGCAATATATTTCTCTGAAAGATGGGAAGATGGTTTTCTCAGAGATGTGGCAATTCTTCAAAGTGTTCTTTTCAGAGTTCAGGATTTGGGGTAATTTAAGGCGTGCACAAGGCCTGCAGGGATTCTGCAAAGATGTGGGACGGGAGAAATGTGGAGGTCAAGCTGGACTTTCTTAAGGTGCTTCCAGAGCAGCGTTGGTTGTGGCTGAAATCTTTGTTCTTCACTCTCTCAAGCTAAAAAGGGGCAGCCTCGGGAAGCAGTGAGTAGAAGACTGCACTGGCAACCTGTGAAAGTCTGATTCCTGCTGTGGTGAAGCTGCAGCTGTTCTTTAAGATGAGTTTTTTAAATTATCCATCACAGACAATCAAGGAGGGATGATCCACACCTGGTCCAAGTGGCATCGTTGCCTTCCCAGATCTGAGCCCAGGCTCTGCACTGTCACCTGTCACTTGGACTGTTGGCTTCTAAATCCCAGCTGGTCACAGGTGACCCAGGTTTAGTCACTCAGCCCAATCCCCCTCTAAGCACTGCTGATGTCCCATTTGGGCTTCCTACCACAGAGGCTGCCACACCAGCAAACAAAAGTAGGTCACTCAGCTGTCACAAGCATGAGAAAACAGTTCTGCCAACATAGAAAATGTTTGCACTTGGGGTTTTAAACTTTGTTAGATTGCTGCACACAAAGCAACACATTAAAAATAATGAAAAAACCAAAAAAACAAACAAAAAAAAAAAACCCAACAACAAACAACCCCCCAGTAATGTGACCAACAGGCTTCTTGGGTTTCATTGAATATTTTAATGAGCTTCCTTAACTCTGACAGAGGGAAAGCAAAGACGTGTTCCCCCAAGATCCTTAGAGAGAGTCCAGAGTACTTCCAATGGAAAATACCAATCTAGGAATCGCTTCCTGAGGTGCACTTAGGAAGACTTGCTTGGACTGACATCCTGGAAGTTGTCTGGGAATGCAGAGATCTGAGGTCAGAGGGACTGATTTGGGTAAGGAAGTGTTTTGAAATTCTGCTTTTGGGAAACTAAGCACAGCTGGCTAAGTATTAACATCTATTTCAAAGGAGGGTGTTATCAGAAATAATTAGGATTAATATCCTTGTCTTCAGGCCATTACCTTATCTCTTACTGCTGGCTATTTCAGATGCTGGAATTTAAGTCAAGTGATTTGTCAAGCAGAGTTTACTAAACAGAAAATGGTTTATAAATGTGTTATGAAGGCAGGCCAGGAGCATAAGCACTGTGTGGGTGTGGGGATTGAACTGGTTCTCAGTTTTGCTACAGAGTCATATTTAAGACACTGAAAATCTTTAAAGCTCCTCAAATTGATTTAGGTCTTTATAGACTGTGTAGTAAGGTGTCGGTGTTGGTTCCAGAAAGGGAGGAGAGAAAGAAAACCTTTTTAAATGGGCATTTTTATTGAGCTCCTCTGTGCCCTGAGGCTGTGCAGAGCATGGGAAAGGGGGTTCAACACTCTCCAGGCACAGCACTGAGCTCTTGGACAGCCTGCAGCCCTCTGACCAGGAACTGTCCTACACTCGGTGCTTCAAAACATCCCTCAAGGCTTCTCTGCCTTGGATTGTCCTGGGTGGAGATGGATTTCCAAAGGCAGCACCAGCCTGAAGCCTCAGGAGAAGGTCTGAGGACAGCACTGATGCATGGCCTGAGCTGTGCAGAGGGAGAGGAGGCTGCTGTGGTTACAGAGCTCTGCACCCTGAACTCTGCCATTTAAATCCCCTTTATGCCTTTGGTACTCTGGCTTTCAGAAGGCTGCATGTGAAATCTGTGATGCAACAGAGAATCCAGCCTCCCTCCTGGCCTAAAATGTGCTTAGCTGCCCCACTCCCCAGTCAGCATCTTCCTCTTCTGCCCACTGCACCTGAGAAAATACTTTTTTAAATAAAATCTTTATTGTAAAACTGACAAAAGAGAGTTGATATACTTTTCCTTGTTTTCCTAAAGTGTTAAAGCCTGAAGATTTAGGACTTATCTGAGATTTAGCTACACTACAGTTACTCTTACCATCAAAGTACTCTATCAGCACATGTATTTTTTGAGCTATTTTTATGCAAGTGCATTAAAAGATGCAAGGCCAAACTTTCAGAAGTTGTCAGAAGTGGGAATTAGTTCCTATGTAACCTGAAATTTGTCTTTTTATCTCTCTAATATTTTATTTTTCTTAATACCTTATATAAGTCATGTACTTTATTTATAACCATCAAAACCATTCTGAGTTTTTCCTGTTTGTTATTTCCTTACTGTGCCCATCACAACCTTTTAGCAAATCCATACCCCTCTTATATTCCTTTCCCTATAGTTGGATACGATGGGATGGATGAGGAAACAGGGACACAGGATGGAATAACCTCTAACTTTTGTCTGCTTATTGAGAGAACCCCAAAGGCTGTTTTTTCCCAGCAGTCTGGAGCATTTATTAATTCCCAGCTCCCACTGAGCTCAGCTGGGGCACACCAGGAGCAGACAAAAAGTGGCCACCTGGCTGAAATAACAGCTCAGCTTGGTGGTGACAGAAGCTGATCCAGCCCAAATCTGCATCCAATTGCCTGAGCCATGAGCTCATCTCTTCTTTTCCAGGAACTCCTTCCTCATGCAGCATCTGGGTCTTCCTAGAAATGAAGTAGGAGCCTAAAAGTTTCTATTGTTGTGCAGTACTAATTCAGTGCAGGGCATGTCTGAGGTTTTTTAAACAAAATGAAATATTTTGGAGTAGGGAGGGAGTGGGGGTGTGGTCATGGCAGAGTGAGAGGGAACTCAGCAGCTCTAAAGAAGGAAAACTTGTTAAGGACAGGAGCTGGACTGATGCATCTTTCTGGAAGGATTTGGTGAGAGGAGAGGAGAGGGAGAGGAGAGGAGAGGGGTCTTTCTCTCATCTCTTCTGGGTCCCTTCCAACTCAGGATCCTCTATGATCTCTGCCTTGTTAATGTTGGGTTTTTTCTACCAAGTCTTTGTTAGAAATGTTTTCCTTCATTCTGATCTTTTTGTCTTCTTGAGGATTTTTTTTTTTTTTTGAGGCGGGGAAGGTTCACCAATGCTCAGAGATGGAGGGCTCTGGAACACTCCCTAGAGCCACAATCCTCTTCCCAGACAGAGAAAAGCCAAGGCCAGCACACACCAGCTCCTGCAATTCCTTATTTCCCTGACTGTGCTGTTCCCACCACCAAATGCTGATGTGAAGGACATGGAAATGTTTCACAGTGACACTGTTCACAAAGAGACACTTCCAGTGACACTCAGAACATTCACAGTGACTCCCAGTTGTTTAAGTCCAGAAAGAAACAGAGGAGCTATTTTGCTCATTCCCACCATAGTGATGTTAAAAACATTTTTCTCTAAAAAAGGATGGAGAGATATGAGGACACAAAACCAGAAGATGACAAGGAGAAGAGGCAACTCCCTTTCTATGTAAATGATGTGAATGTAAAGGATTTTGAATAAGAAAGGTCACTATAAAATTTCTCATCCCTGGCTTCTCTGGGTCTGTTTTCTCAGGTTTAATCTTTTGAACCAAATGTAGGACATGGCAGTGATATAGAGATGAGCTGAGAATGCTCCTTTTTTTTATTATTTTTTTTAAGATGGTTTAAAAAGACTACTCCTAATCACCAGGCTCAGTTAGAGCTGTTGTAAGAAATCAGCTCTGCAAGTTTTCTTCAGGTATTATTAGAATACCCCAAATATTCCTTCTGCAAAGATGTCAGCAGAACAAGGTGAGTCTGATGCTTCCTGAGGAAGGATTGGAGGTACTGATGGGGTTGTGTTGGTCACTCACTTCAAGAATACTCCCAGAAGTTTGAATGAATACTCACTGAAATGTCTGCTTTCATGTGGCACATGAATTAACAGCTATGAATTTTCTGTCCTTTATTTAACCAGCAAGGCGTAGGCACACGGATTGTGTCACTGGCACTGGGTTGTGTGTGGCACACAGTTTGTGTCACTGGGCTGTGTGTGGCACACAGTTTGTGTCACTGGGCTGTGTGTGGCACACAGTTTGTGTCACTGGGCTGTGTGTGGCACAGTTTGTGTCACTGGGGCTGTGTGTGACACACAGTTTGTGTCCCTGGGCTGTGTGTTGCACAGTTTGTGTCACTGGGCTGTGTGTGGCACAGTTTGTGTCCCTGGGGCTGTGTGTGGCACAGTTTGTGTCACTGGGCTGTGTGTGGCACAGTTTGTGTCCCTGGGCTGTGTGTGGCACAGTTTGTGTCACTGGGCTGTGTGTGGCACAGTTTGTGTCCCTGGGCTGTGTGTGGCACAGTTTGTGTCCCTGGGGCTGTGTGTGGCACACAGTTTGTGTCCCTGGGCTGTGTGTGGCACAGTTTGTGTCACTGGGCTGTGTGTGGCACAGTTTGTGTCCCTGGGGCTGTGTGTGGCACACAGTTTGTGTCACTGGGCTGTGTGTGGCACAGTTTGTGTCACTGGGGCTGTGTGTGGCACACAGTTTGTGTCACTGGCACTGGGGCTGTGGGTGTCACAGTTTGTGTCACTGGGCTGTGTGTGGCACAGTTTGTGTCCCTGGGCTGTGTGTGGCACACAGTTTGTGTCACTGGGGCTGTGTGTGGCACACAGTTTGTGTCCCTGGGCTGTGTGTGGCACAGTTTGTGTCCCTGGCAGTGGGGCTGTGGCCCAGCCCCATCCCCAGAGGTTCCAGCTGTGAAAAGCAGGTGAGCAGCACTGGCAGCAATGAGCCATGGGGTGCCCAGGGGTGCTGAGCAGCCACCCAAGGAACAGAGGGCACACAGGGCAATGCAGGAACGTGAGGGTATAAAAGGCTGGGCTAAAGAACACTTGCAGCATTCTGAAGTGACAGGCTGTTACTCTGTATGGGCAGGCACCTGGAGCCTTCTGATGAGGTGTGGTGTTACTGTGCATGGGCTGAAGCTTTCTGAAATTGCATGGTGATACTCTGTGCATTGTGGCTGTCTGGACTGTGACATATGCTGTGACAGCAAGGGGCACCATGAGTCATCCCAGTATTCAGTCTGGACATCACAACAAATAGGGCAGAAAGGTAAAAATCCTGCCTGTGATTCCCTGCCTATGTCTGGTTCCATATCCCAGTGGCAGTCCCACTGCTCCCCTCTGTGATAGCACAATGCTGTCTGCTCTTTGGGTTTTTAATTCCTAAGCCTTTAAACCCATGACTAACCCACCTCTTTAGTGTTTGTCTCCTGGAGTTTGGGCCCCTGCGTGGGAAAGAACTGATGAGTCAAAATCATCAAAATTATCTATTTTAAGAGGTAGCGGTGGCCATGGAAACAGGGTGAAATGAAAACACTGGAAAGGTGGGAGTGCAGAGCCTGTAGAGCTCTTCAGAGAACCTGTGTTTGCTTTGGTTTAAAACTACTGGTAAATAGGAGCCACGATGAGGCAAGACTGGATTGAGTATGTTCTGCAGTGCTCTATCAATGGAGCAATTAATCTGTTTCATAAATTACCACTGATTGCTGTTGAGTCTTTCCCTGGTAACCTTAAATTAAACTCAAGTTTGCTACTAATCTGCTTTAACTAAAATAGCAATTAAATTGTGGGCAGATGAGAGATGAGTGCTCTCAGCTGCGGTTCAGTATTTAGTAGCCTCGGACACTCCCTTGTTCAAAGCTAACAACTCCAAATCCAGGAAGGGTTTTTGTTGGCTTTGCACTCAGGTAAGATCAAAGGTGTTGGGCTAGTCCTGGAGACCCAAAGCTCTGCCTGTTTGCAGAAGGGGTAAATCACTGGGTATTAATAAAATATTGCTCATTCCAAGAGGCTCATTCCATGCTGGCCTAGAGGTACCTCTGCAATGATTAACAAAATACTTTCTGTGACTGTGTCTGAGGCCTTTGAGCTGATGTGAGCATCTTCCCCCAAAACAGCACAAGGAGGCCTTTGGCTCATTGTTCAGCAAATCAATTATCTTCTAATGCACAGTCTGTGCAGTTACTTAGAAGTGAAAGCTGTGTCTTACTACCTGTCCCTCCTGCAATCCATTCCTTCCACAAATGATAAGGATTTGTTGGGAACAACCCTGCCATGGAGATCCTTGTCTCCAGAGAGTGCTTTAATGAGCACAGACCGATTTCCAAATCACAGCCACGGTGTTTGCACAGCTGCTTTTCTAACCAGGTATTCCAACCACATTTCAATGCAAAACCTTCCTAGTTTGCTTATGTTTGTATTTTGATCGTCAAAATATCCATCTTCACAAGTGGTTTGCCCTGTGGGGAAAGTTTCACCTTCTAGGTGCTGATTCAGAGTAGATGATGGTGTGGTCTGGTAGAAAAATTTCTGGTTTCAGCTCAGTAAGGCTGATAATATCCATGACTTAGACAAACTTTGTTTTAGTTTCATTTCCATCTTTCCATGCAAAATTGTACTCGAGAATGGAGACTTAGTGTGAGGACCTGACTAAAGCTCCTGCCCATTCAGCTGCAGAGGCTGAGTCCATAAATCCTGAGCAATCCATGTGGGCAAACGTGGCTGATTCCCCAGGAATTCTGGGATATGTTTGACTGTTTGCAAGATTTCCAACCTATTCTATTTTCTCCAGTACCCAAGGATGTGAAGATCTTGAAAAATCAGGATAAAACTCATTTCTAGTCAGAACCAAGTCACAGGGAGCTCTTACCCAACATGTTCCTTTGCGTAGGAGCTTGGATCTGTTCCAGTGTTTTGTCAGCCAATATTTATGGTCTTCCAACCTCTTCCATGGCAGCTGGCTGAAGTTTGAAAGCAATTACAAGTCTGGGCTGATGTTTGTCAGTAGGGAGTAACTAAGTGCTAACCCTAACAACAATTCCCTTGCCTGGAGGGCTCAGCTGGGAGCAGATCCTTTTCTCTGGGTGAAATTGCTCACCCAGTGTGAGCACCAGGAGTTTGGGTGCAGTTTCTGAGGTGGAAAGAAGCTCTCTTGGCGAACTTCTGCCTCATGTTTTTTTCTCCCAGAGTCTTTCAGAGGATCCAGCTCTACCCTGTAAGTTTTCACCAAACCTTAGATATGCCCTTTTCTGAAATAGCAACTCTAACACTGCCTTCTCTGAGCAGTGTCCAAACAAATTGTCTTTGCCCAGGATGTCTCACAAATGACCTCCTCACCAGGCACACAGCACCATTCCTGAATTTAGAACTGGGTTTCAAAGGAGTTTGTTATCACCCCTTCATTTCAGAAGTCATTTGGGTCTTTGACAGCCATGGCTGGATTTGGATGGTTAGACAGGCTGGGAATGTGTAGGAAACAACTCTTAACCTATTCACCTTCCCATGTCACTTTTTCAAATCACCTTTTCTCTGTGTCAGTATTTCTCCTCCATAAGCAGAGCTTGCCATGTAAGAGGAAGGAGCTGTTACTGCTTCGCTGTGCAAAGCAACGCTGATAAATTCACACCAGAAATGCCTCATTTCAGCAAGCCTCGAGACTGAAGCCCTCTCCTTTGCAAAACACAGGTCCAGCTCATGTATGAGCAGCAAAATGTCTTTTGTTTCTATCTTATGGCTCTTCATTCTTGAAATCAATACCAAATCAATAACATAAATAATAAAATCCTCTGTCCTAATTCCCTATGACACCCTCTGTTCATTTCTCACAAGCTTTGGAGTGACTCCTGGAATGGAAGCAGTTCTAAATTGAGGATCTACATTTAGGATTTCATCCTGACTTGATTTTTAGTGCTTCTTTCGTGCAGTCTGGAGTGATGGCAGTGTGAGAGCTGGTGGGTACCACTGCCTGCCCTGGTGAATCAGAAATTGCTCCTTTCTCTGACATCACCGTGTCATGGTCCTGGGAAAGAAGCTAAGCATGATTGCAGGGTAGGAAAAAGCCCTGGAAAAAAAAAAGAAATTACATTGGTTTGAGGCTAAATCCATTTGTAGTCCAAAGATGCCCTGGGACTGACTGTCCCTTGTAGCAAGATGTGGAGGGGAACAGTCACGCACAAATCTGGCAGACAGAGGAACCTTGAGATGGTTTGTGATAACCAGACTGAAAAATAAGGGAGTGGGGCTGATGGAAGCTGGCCTGGAAACATGCAATCTAAAAATCCCATGTGATTCCAATAAGTTTTTTCTCCTGGCTGCATTCTTTACATGCCTCTTGATTCTGTGCTGCATACACAGCTCCACATGCTACACATAACCTATCCTGCAGCCTGAAATCATCCTGCAAGGAAAAACGAGCCCCCAAAAACACTCACAGATGTAAAACTGCAGTCTGTAGATTAAGGGCTTAGCACCAGGCTGCTGGGCCAGACCACCTTGCCTTGGAAGCTGGAAAGCATTTTGTGATGTTTCATGTTGTGTGCTTTTCTCTTCCCTTGTTATGACCCTAGAGCTTCACATCTGGACCCCAGAGCACCTCTGGATACCTGTTTGTGTCCCACTGAGGAACACATTTTTCACAGCTTTATTAAGAACTCCTGCAGTTGACTGAAAGCAAGGAGTTGGTGTTTTATGGTGCAGCTGACAAGAACACCACAAAACGTTTTTTTGGAGGTGTTTTTAGCCCAGGCAGTTTTTTTGCTGGTGACTCCCAAACCTGGCCTCTGACCGGCTCCCTCGCACCCCAGGGCTGCCCCCCAGCCAGTGCTCCAGGTGGGGAATAGCATGGGTGAGGGGTGATGTCATGTGCTTCAATCCTTCACAAAACTTTTAAAGGGCTGGAGGACCATATGAGTAATGAATTGTTAAAAATGGTTCATGTCAAGAGGTCTCTGCTGCCTCTGCTGCTGCTGTAGGATGTGCCAGTGACTCAAAGAAAAGGCAAAAGGCTGATTTCTCTGAGCGAGCAGTGACTCATTGACATCTGCCTTTTTCTGTTTATCCCTGTGAATTCTCTCATTGACTTGCAGATTTTCCTTTCCATTTTCATTTACAGTAAGACTGTTACTGTGTCAGTCTAATTTTGCTCCTTCTATAGGCAACTTTTTCCACTGCCCTCCTCCACATCTTCCCTGGGAAGGATTTGCTGCTGGAACTCCTTTTCAGAGGGACTCTCTGAAGCCAGTCTGTCTGGGAGCCCTGGTGCTGTGCAATCCTTCAGCACCAAAGTGCAAAGCATTTCACACACAGCTTTTCTTGGAGGTATTTGGAAGGTGGGGCCTGTGGGAGAGGTAAATCTGAAGGAACTGAGCTTCTCTACACCTCTGTCTCTCCCTGGAAGGAGGTTTCCAGCCAAGCTGTCCAGCCCCGAGTGCTGCTGATGTTGTCAATTTGGTCAGAACTATCTTTAGCTTCTCCCTCTGCAGAAATCAGTTGGTTTTCATGTTTTATCAAAATACCCTGACTCAAAGTCAAGCCTGTGATTTTGGGTTTGTGTTCTTGGCTGCCAGCAGGGTTGACTTCTTTAATGACAATTTTGGGTACACGCGGTTGTGCTGTGGTGTTTTCCTCTTCCAAAAAATGCTGTGTGCAAGTGCTGGCAATGTTTCAGGGCTGACAAGGCAGTGTCTCTCCTTCCTCTGTGCCACTGTGGCCCAAATTATGGTGGGCAGTTCTCAGAAATCAGACTGCTCCAAGTCTGGGCACTAGTGGGGGTCACGCTCCCTAGGGCAGCTCCAAAAGCTTTCATTTAGACTCCTTTAGTGCTGATGTTCATCATGAATGGACAAAAAGGGTTTAGGGGATAAAACTGAGGCTTTAACTCAACTGTCTAATGTATAAAGGATCCCAGTCTGCATCCCCAGCACTTTCTGGACTCTTAGCTCCATGCAACTCAACTTTTCCAGACTCTTTTACATTCCTTCACTCCCTCTTGTCTTGGTTGACTTTGGCCAGGAACTCTCTTCACTTCCAGTTCCTTCATTTCAGACCCAAACCTCAGCCAGAGCGTTAAATGTTTTCTTAGAGATGCTTATAGATGTGACCACAACAAGGAAATCGTGATCTCCACTTAAGTAATAAGAATCTGACAATTCATCTCTATATTTTTAGACACCACAATGTAGCAAAGGTTTGTGTGGGTGGGGGGCAGGGAGGGACTGTGGGGAAATGGAAGGCATGAAAGTCACAACCAGAGAGGACTCTAAGCACATCCTGTCCAGTGGTTTTTTGCTTATTCTCACAATAAAAGGAGAGATTTGTTCATTTTTGATGATGGTTTGCGATTCAGTAATCAGTGCAGTTTACCCTCAGAACTGATGTTCTTTTTTCTCCAGGCTCCTTCTGCCCCCTGCTCTCATACCCATCCAAGTCTCCTCTGCATGGGGACCACACTGTGGTTTTGGGAAGAGCAGGACAGCAACAGCACAATTTCTGTCTAGGAGACAGAATCTGACCCACAATTTCCAGGGAAAAGGAATAACTTAAACCGTGGTTCACGCTACCATGATGCTTTCTTTCCGTTCGCTGAATGTTCTGAGCATGTTAGAAAATAGTTTTAGGATGTCTTGGTGATTCAACACACTTGCAGTTGAATCCATAAAAGAGAAGTGAGAGTGGGGCACGGCAAAGCCTTGTGATCTCAAAGACATATTTTTCAAATGTCGTAGAGCCATAGAATTGTTTAGGTTGGAAAAGACCTTCGAGATCATCAAATCCAACCGTTCCTCCAGCACTGCCAAGTCCACCACTAATCCATGTCCCCACAGCAACATCTCCATGGCTTTCAAGCACCTCCAGGGATGGTGACTCAAGCACTTCCCCAGGCAGTCTCTTCCAGAGCTGGACACTCCTTTTGGTAAAGAATTTTTTCCTACTCTAATCCAGTGATTTGCTGGTGCTCGGTGAGATTTGAGGCTGTGTGTCTTGGTTTGAAAAGTCAGGTGTCTCCTAAGGAAGGCAGGAGCCTCCCTTGAAATGGAAAATGTAAACCCCCTCCCTCTGAATTATTAAAATTTTGAAAATAAGAGGCTCTCAGGTAAAGATATGGGAATAGGAATAACAGTTCTTTAATGGGAAAATTAAAGATATAAATACAACAGTACAAACAAAAAACCCCAAAGCAGTGCCAGAGTCAGAGCAGGCCCTGTCCCCTGTGGGTCAGGGAGGTGGCAGCAGTCCCATCCCAGGGTGGCTCAGCCCTCCTGCAGTGCCAGCTGTGCTTCTGCTGGAGCAGGATCCTGCACAAGGGGGGAGTTTTCCTCTGGAGCTCCAGGGCTGGGGGAGATGGGCCTGGGCTCCTCTGGGAATGCAGTGGGAAGAAAGCTGCTCCTCTGGGAATGCAGGGGGGAAGAAAGCTGCTCCTCTGGGAATGCAGTGGGGAGAAAGCTGCTCCTCTGGGAATGCGGGGGGCAAAGGCTGCTGTGCTGTTCCCAGGTCAGATTGTATCCAGGTAGGAATGCTTGGCTCCTCCCCTGGGCAGAGCCTCTCCCCATGGATGCTGGAATTTTCTCAGCCATGCAGGGACACTCAGCTGCCATGAACAGAAGATAATTAATAATTCATGTCCCATTAACAGCAGATATGTCCTGGAGGGAGGACTGGCTGTGGAAGAGATAAAGAAAACTGCCAATAGATAGATAAGATATTCTTCTAAGATAAAGAACAGAGGATAATTGCCCCAGCTCTCACAAATGGGAATTGAACACACACCCCAGCCACATCTTGTAACCTAAGACACTGTGGACACTGTGGCATTTAGCTGTATCTGCATGGCAGCACCCACTGGCTGCAGGGTGGAGACCTCCAGGAAATGCTTCCAGTTATCCCAGACACACACCCATGGGAATGCACAGGCTGCTTGTCAGGGGGACTCTTTTTACCAAAGCTAAATTAACCTTGGTGCTGCTCACCGACATTAACCACATAATGAGGATGTGTCTGTATTGATGAAAACACTATGAAAATATTGAAAATATTTCAATTTTGTTTGATTCAAGTCACTTCATCCTTGTGGTGGAAGGTGGAACGTCCTGCTTGAAACCTTTAGAAGTACACATAGATTGAAGCAATGACCAAACAAATTGTCCTATACAGCCAGGAATTCATAGAAGTTTCAAAAGGATAGAAAACGTAACCAGCATCCCTGATTTCCAGTGATATTCTGGAACTTAATTCCTGTACACTCAAATAAATATTTGGTCTTAGTGATCCAGGGAGGTTAAAAAATCAGCTGCTGACACTCTGCAGGCATCAGCTGCAGCTCTGTAGAGCCCTCTCTTTGTTCCAGAGTGGGGTTGTTATTTACTTGAATGCTCCTGAAATGAGATACACCTGCTTTTCCTGGACTGCTCCCAGGGCCTTGGTACAGATGGGAAAATTCATCTTCCATCTGCTGACTTCTGCTGCAGGTTTGTTTCTGCTCTTTAAGGCCTCTCTCTCAAACTCACAGCACAAGAGAAAGATCTGCTTGACCAAAATGTTCAGTAAGTGGTCTGAGGAGGGGAAGTTGAGGAAATCCCAAAGAAATGGCTTGGTTCTTACCAGCAGAGAATGCTGGATGCATCCCTGGGCTCACCCTGGTGAGCACTGCTGCCTCCAAACCAAGGCTTATATAAAACTTCCAAGGAGAATTAATGCATCCTCTGCTCTGAAGGATTTGTTTTGCTTTAGGAAAGATGACAACATCACCCAGAAATGTCCTTTGAGCTGGACCCAGGGATGAGCTGCTGGAAGGAATCAAACATTTACAGCTCCAGAGGGATGGAGAGGTTTCTGCAGGGTGAAAGCTGCAAACACTGCAGGGATTGCACACCCCTGAAACCAGGGCAGGTTGTTTATGGGGGATTACTGGTTTAAACAAGGAGTTTGTGCAGGAAAAACCTGATGGGCCAAGGTTTTTCCTGGAGTAAAGCAGGGTTGTTGTGCTGGAATTCCTCCTTGGTGGCTCAGGGTTCAAGGGCTGATCCGAGGGCAAGGAGTGAACAGACCAGGTCCAGGATCTGGGATAGATAATCCAGCTCTCTGTTCATACAAACCTCCTGCAAATGTTTTCACACCTTTTTGAGGTGACAAAAACAAAGCTGGGAAACCCAAACTTTATTTTTTTTTTTAACAATTATAATTTATCTTTTCAATTCTTGTCTTTTTCCTTGTGTCCAAATAAACTGATTGATTCTCAGAGGTACCTATAACTCTTCCAACTGCAGCAGTGGGAAGCACCTGGAATGCCAGAGATACCCATAAGTGAACTAAAAAAAGCCATGCTCAATCAAGCAAGACAGTTAAAGCAAATTTAACATGGAAAAAGCAACAGATTAATTTAAAAGTTGCTGGCTGGGATTCGGAGAATATTTTGTACTTCCTCAGTAAACACTCCAATAAATTTGGACCCAAAATGTTCCTAGGCACTGGCCAAGCTGCCACAGTCTCTTTTCATTTCCATGATCCATCTCCTTTGCAGCTAATCCAGAATTCCTTGCTTTCCTGACAGCTCCATCACCTTTGGACTCTGAGTCTGTGGTTGCCATGTGTGCACATTTTCAACTTTCAGCAGAAGCACCAGGATTTGATATAATGCAGGAGGAGACACTTTTAATAAGATCCTTAATTGAGGCCTGTCCCTGTCAAGGCAATGTGAAAACAGATGCTAAGATTCCTCTGCTCCTTTCTAAAATCCTGAATCATGTCATTTTAACCAGGAAACATTATTTTTCTTCCAAAGGAAAGAAAAAAAAATTAAAAGACAACTTTTTTAGCTGACTGACTGTGAAAATAGGGATAGAACTGAGTAATAAAACTTGGTGCAATCTTTCAAATATGAACCAAATGTATCAAACAGGGACTTATCTTTCCAGTAATCTAAACCTACAGCTTCTCTCTGTAAATCTAGTCCAATGTCAAAGGTAGCCAAGCTTGGTTTAGCTCATTATAGGTATTTTTTAAAACTTGGCTAGACTGCAAATGCCACGTGCAGGCAAATCAAGATCTGGCAGCCAAGACAATGCCAACTACTTAGTTTTAGTCTGATTAAACCTCTCTGCCCATGTCTGTCATCCTGTGCCTGGTGTAAATGACATTAAATAACCTGTATTTTATTATGGTGTTGCTGGAATTCAGGCTCTGAAATTCTGCAAGTCACATTGTGTTTGCACACATTTTGAGCATCCAGGAATCTGAAAAACTCATTTTGCTCTCTTCTGCCTGGAAGGTCTCAAAACTCCTTTGGCTTTTGTGTTTGGAAGGGTTTTAAGTTACTGTGAACTCAGCAGAGGCTGAGGGACATCTCTGCCCTGGGTGTGTCTGTCACTCCTTGCTCAGCCTGCCCACCTGGGTTCACCTCTGAGCTGGAGAGAGGTGCTGGACAGGGGTCCTGGAGTGGCTCTGAGAGCTGTAGAAGGACTCCAAGTGCTCTCAAAAGAAATCAGATTACACTGATAATGTGACCTTCTGCCCAGGAGTAACTTCCCAAATCTCTGTATTTAACTTGAGATTTTTTTCCTAGCAAATTATCACTGGAAATTCAGTGGTTCTGTGAGGAAATTAATTTTGGTGTAGAATGGAACAGGAGCTCAAGGTACAGTTTCCTTCTCTCTGAGGAGGGCGAATCAAAATCCATTCTCCTCCTCTGTTCACAGGTAATGTATCACAGAATCATTTAGGTTGGAAAGGACCTTTAAAATCAACATGTCCAGCTGGTGAGGCTCATCTTAACTCTACAAATTTTATTCTCTCTTGGCAAGGCCCGATGGAGCCTGTATAAACTGAAGTCTTTGAGTCTATAAACCACAAATTATCTCCCAGAACCATATAAATCACATACTTAAAGACCAACAGTCATAACCAGACCATAGTTATGTCTGTGGAAGAACTGAAATGTGAGGTTCATACTGCACAGTCCAACTGGTCACAAACAGATCTCACCTCCCTGGTACTCTACAGCTGAGCTCATGTAGAAATTAAGGCAGCATCAAAATCCATGTCTGGACGTGAAATCCCACATGTCCTTCGATGTGCTTTGGAATCCCTGCAGCACCAGGTGCTTTGGGGCTGAATTTAGGCATGAGAATGGCTCAGTTGCCTGACTGTGGTCTCAGTGTCCTGGCTTCTAAGATAAGCATGTATTCTGTTGCCATCTGTTGGAGGTTGGGCAGTTTTCTTATCTCTTCCAAGAACAATGTCTCCCTCCGGGGAGAATCTTCTGTTAATGGGCCATTTAATGACTCCCTGCATGGCTGGGAAAGTTACATCATCCCATGGTGAGATGCTCCACCCAGAGGGAGGAGCCAAGCAGCCCTACCTGCATAAAATCAGCACTTTTTGGGACATTAGGGCAGCCCTTTGCTGGATTCCCAGAGGAGCAGCTTCTTCTCTGCTGGATCCCCAGAGGAAGACCAGGCCCAACTCCTCCATCACCAGACCTTCAGAGAAAACTCCACCCTTCTACAGATCCCCGCTCCAGCAGCATTTCATCTGCCACTCCAGGAGGAGCAGCCACCATTTAACTGGACTATTACCAACACCCTGACTCCTCAGGGTGTCAGGTTTCTGACTCCATCACTAGTTTTGTTTGTACTAATTACATTTTTTTTCTTTATTTTTATTTAGTTTTTTTCCTAGTAAAGAACTGTTATTCCCATTCCCATATCTTTGCCTGAGAGCCTTTTAATTTTGAAATTGTGGTAATTCGGAGGGAGGGGGTTTACCTTTTCCATTTCACAGGAGGCTCTTGCCTTCCTTCACAGACTCCTGTCTTTTCAAGCCAAGACACTCAGTGAGCCTCTGGGCACAGAGTCCCCAGTGCTGTGACAGTCCAGCCTTCAGCTGCCACCTCAGTCTCTCCTTCAGCACGGTGGCTTCGATTCACACCCCTGGCACTGCAGAAAACACATTCAAACCTCACCATGATGATTTGTTCTCCTTCATTCTGTCTTTTTTTTTTACCAGTTTTATCAGTGCCAAGCAGGACCAGCCCTTTGAAGACTTCCTTTGAAAAAATCTTTTGATTGTGAGCGTTGGGTGTCCCCTCCAGAGCCGCCCACGGAGCACCACACAGGGCCAGCCCTGCCAAAACCCTCTGAGAAACTGCTCATCCCTTCCCTCACTCCCCACACTGCCTTTTGTGGCTCACTATTTAGAGATCTGCAGGGAAGAACAGATGGAATAAATCGTCTGCTGGTAGCCAAGTGCCTGAGCCACTTCTGGGAAAGGCCGCGTCGCTCTGTGCTGGGTTTGTGTGTGGGGTGCCCAGGAGCCACTCTGGTGTCAGGAGCAATTTGCTCTGCTAAGTGCTGTAAATCTCGGGGTCTGCTGTGCTTCCGGGAAGGCTCCCCAGCAGAGAGGCCTGGGTCCTGCTCACAGGGAGCTTCCAGCCAGCTCTCCTCCCATCCAGCACCCGTTGGAGCAGCCAGGAACGAGGCCAGCCCCACCATCCATACATCACCTCTGCGGATGTGGAAAACAAGCAGGGGGAAAAAAGGGGGAGGCACACATTAAATCTCACAAGTACCATTTTGTTATCCCTTCCTCCTTCTCTTCCACCCTCCTCCCCTCTCCTCCTTCCAGCCCCCTGCTTTTTTATTTTTTTTTTTTCAGTAGCTGATGGGGGTGGTAAAATTCCAGGGGGCCAAGACAAACTGTTAAACATTGTGATTTCTAATGGTTCCTCTTGAAAATTGCTGACAGATGCTGGTCCTGAGAGCAGAACAGCAGAGGCTGCCAGCATGAGGCGTGGGGCCAGCCATTGATTCCCTCCTCTAACACTGAAATCTAAATCTATGCTAACTCTCCAGGCAGACAGCATGTGCCACTTTTCTCAGTTTCTCCTTGTCTTCCCTCCTTTTTCCTATTCCCTTTCCTCCTTCACCAGACTTTACCCTTTCCTCTCCATTTCATAATTTTAGTTCATAACTTTTTGTGTCCTCCCCTGGCCCCTTCCTTCCTTCCCTGTTCTTTTTTGCTTCTGGACTCTATGGATGCTTGCCCAGCTACGACTTAGAGAAAGAGGAGTGCAGGAATTTGACTGATGCAGCAAGTTTCTCTCTTCTTTTTGGAATCTCCAGCTCACAAGACAGCTTATTTGTTTCTCAAAATACTAGCTGGATAAAGCCAAGGAGGGAGATGGGATGGGGCTGGGGTCAGTCAGGGTCTTGCAGGAGGAGACAGAGGGAAGCTGCCAGCTCAGGGCAGGAATGTGTTCTGATTCCAGCCAGACTTGGAGCTGTGTTTGTCCACTCTGTGCACCCATAATGTGCCCCAGCACCTGACATAGCAGTCTGGGCTTTTTCCTCACCTAATACCAGCTCCTTGTGATGCAATATCCCCCAGTGGAAGTGTTGCAGAGGAGGAGATTAGCCACGGTTTCGGTTTGCTGGTGAAGTTGGAAAAGCACTGACACAGCCCCAGACACTGTCAGGACTTTAAGGAATAAAAGCAGGCCCAGGGCTGTGGAGGAGGGGAGGTGTTTGTCCCCAGAAAGGTTCAGGACATTGGGATGGAAGTGGCTGTTCTGCAAGGCACACATTTCTGGCATTGTGCAGGGTTCAGTCCCCAATTCACCTCTCTTTTGCTGTGGCTGCTGTGAGTGGGGAAGTACCAGAGGTGCAGGGAGGAGTACCCAGATCTGGGTCTGAGGTCTTAAGTTCAGATAAATGGGCACAGTCAGGGGACCAAATCTGCTTTCTTTGGTTCCTTCTGTGTGAGGGTGAACGCTGTGGTGTGGGTGATTGTGTTGGGCATGGGGTGAAAATCCTCACTGAGAAGATGCTGCAGCACTGAGCAGGTCAGGGGTTGTGCCACCTCTGTCCCCAGGGCTCTCAGCCTTGGCTGCCCTGATCCAGTTCTGGCAATAATCCAACAGCTGAAGGGGAGCTCGGATCAGGAACCTTCACAAATCCACCCCTCCTGTGATGGTCAGTGCCAGCTGGCCAGGCCAGGGTGCAAGCACCAGGAGGCAGAGCTCTTTCCCTGAAAAGTGAGTACCCAGCAGGGGTATCCCTGCTCCAACAACCTCATCATAACCCTAGTGATGGCTCTTCTTTATCTTTGATCTTCAGCAGCACTGTCCATATATCTCCAGGTAACTCTGGGCTAGAAGTGACCCACTCAGAGCTGTGCTGCTCCTCCAAGCTTTCCTCTCACCAGCAATTCATGCATGGAAAGCCATTTCATCCCCTTTCCTGCCTGCAAGGCACTCCAGTGTCTCCCCTCCTGCTTCTCCAGCAAACAAATGTCACAGACCCAGCTGTGCCAGAGATGTGAATGCCCAGCTCCTCGGCTGGCAGCATTAATGGGCAGGATTGGAGTGCTTCTCTGTCTTATTAGCAGCTGTCAGCACCACTAAGGGAATGCCTCTCCCTCTGAGGGAAGATTAATGGGTGTGATCCGACGGGAATTGTTTCTTCTGGCTGCTGATGGGCCACAATTAGCACCTCCATCTCTAAGCTGGTATTTGCTTTCTCATTAATACAATTATTAGGAGGATTTCCTCCTCCTCGGGGAGTTGTGTGAGGGAGGCCGTGGTGATGGATGGGCTGAGCAGAGGCAGAGCCTGGGAGCCCTGCAGATGCTGCATCCCTCGTGTCACCACTTCCACACTGGTGATGGCACTCAGCTCCCACAGGGAGCTCTCGGCACCTCCCAACATCCAGGGCCCCCAAAGGACATCAGCAAAGCAGCCAAGGGGGAGCTGGAGCATAAACATCCGCAGGACAGGCTCTGCATCCTCTCCTGGATTATTAGAACCAAGTTTTAAAAGAGAATCTCATCTCCAAACTGGGGATGTGCGACACTAAATAGCCTCATGTCTCAGGACTCCAAAGCATGAGAGTCAGCAGATGCTGCACGGTGTGTCCTGTTGTTGGAGGACACTGTGAAATCCAGAATTATCTCATCTTCATCTTACCCAGACAGGCTATGGATGCCCCAGCCCCAAAATTGTCCAAGGCCATGCTGGATGGGGTCCTGTGTAGGAATGTGCTTTTCGTTGACGGAGTAAACTCGTTACCTTTGGTCTCTTTAAAAAGGAAAAAAGCTTAGAAGTTTTTTTCATTAATTTGGTTAAAGGACACTTCATAGGACTTTGGGGACTTTACCTTGAACTTAAGGATAGTTAATTGGGTAGGAGCTAAAAAGCCTTGCCTAAGCAATTCACTAGAAAAAGAAGAGAACAAAAGAAGTAAATCGCTTTTGTGAAGTGTTTTAGTAGAAGCAAGAACTTCTTGCCCTGACTTGGTTTTTCTCTGTAAAGAGCTTTTTTATTTTGCCTTTTATTAAAACTTTTTGTTTCCAATGCTGTCACGAGAGCCATCCTACTTCTTTTATACCACCTGAGGTAGCTGAGCTATCAAAGGCAAAATGCTTATATCTGAGAGCTTATAAATCCTGGCTTAAAGAGAAAAAGCATTAGCCTTGAGCAGCCTGACCTGGTGAGTGGCCTCCCTGCCCTGGCTGGGGCTGGAAGGGGGTGATCTTTATGGATCCTTCCAACCCAAACCCTCCTGTGATTCACAATTGCATCTACACCACCACCACTGTGGAAGTTCTGCATTTTTAACAGGGAAAGTGTGAGAGGAGAAGCAGCTGCACAGGGGCATCCCCGTGAGTGGTTGAACAAAGAAATTCAAGCCACTGACTCGCTGACTTGAGTTTGTTTTCACTGCAGACTTCCAGCAGGGGAGAGCCTGCCATTCTGCCTTTTCCTAACTGTGAGTGGAGTATAATTCTCTCCCACTTTCATGAAGACCACATTCATGCTGTCACATAATGCAAAAAAAAAAAAAAAAAAAAAAAAAAAACCAGGAAAACCTGGGTATGCTCTGGGTGAGCGTTGTTTGTCCTTCAGTGCTGTGTCACCTGTGGCAGGTGTGGGTATCGTGTTTATTCTCTCTCTTCTGTAGAAAATGTAACTTTCTGAGATCACTCAGATGGTGGCAGTCACAGATATTTCACTGAAAACCAGAAGGGATTCTGTTGCTTCAACTCACAGGCTCCCAGCCACAGATGGACAGTTAATAGCTAATGACAGAAACATGATTTGAGTCTTCCAGCTCTTAAAATCCAAGTGCTACTCAGAGACTGAAAGCACTCGCCTTGCCTGTAAGACATGATGAAAACATATCAGTTAAGTAATTTAATTCAGTAGGAACAGCAGTGAAATAGCAGTGAAACAGACAAAGAAATTCATTGCACTTCGATATTTTTGGCAAAATGCAGTGTGTGTGTAATTGTGTTTTTCATTGCTGAGTTCACTGCCCAATCATAATGAATAAATAATGTAAGAGAAAGTGAAGTATGGTTATATATTTCTCTAAATGTCTCTGTTGTTGCTATCTATTATTTATTGTGTGGTAACACCTAAAAATCCCCTCAGGAAATGCAGTTCTGTTGTTTCAGGCACTGTAACCACCCAGAATATCTGACACACACTTTGTGTTGACACCTTAGGACCTAAGGAGTGCTTGGGCTGGGACAATGATTATTCTCCTTTTGATGCCTTTTTTGGGGCTACCTAAAAACAGAGGCCAGACAAAATTAAGGCAATAAAAAGCAGGAATATTCATTGAAGGACCTTCAGGTACATTTCAGGCAGGCAAAGCCCCCCAGGGGCTACACCCAAAATGGACAATGGGTTTCACACTTTTATAGGTTTGGGCCATTTGCATATTGGGGGTTCAGCTGCCAATTACAGCTTCAGGTAATGAAGTCATTGACCCCAAATTTGCTCCCCACAACTCACTTTTGTTTCCATCTCTGGGGCCTGAGGCAGTGAGGGGTCCTTGATTGCCAGGCC